>NC_048574.1:63872786-64195286 GCF_013265735.2 Oncorhynchus mykiss | reverse complement strand
ACACACACACACGCTGCACCCAAATACTACCACTGTCGAGAGCGTCCTGACCGGTTGCATCACAGCCTGGTACGGGAATTGCTCCATCCTCCAGCGGGTGGTGCAGATGGCCCGGTACACTGGGACCGTGCTTTCACCCATCTAGGACATCTACTGGAAACGGTGCCTGAGGATGGCCCGCAGCATCATCAAGGACCCCACACAACCCGGCCACAAGCTGTTCACTCACCGTCGGGCAGACGGTATCGGAGCATGAGGTCTGATACCAACAGGCTCAGAGACAGTTTCTATCTACAAACCATCATACTGCTGAACACTTGAACTGGACTGACCACCTGCTCTGATTCTTTGTACCTTGACACACATTCACACCCATACACACATCTACACACACACACATTCACACACATATCTGCTGCTACCAGACTCCTATTATGATTGCTAAATACCGCACAATTTAAACACTTGCCCCCCCCCCCCCAAATCAAATCAAATTTATCAGCTGATATCTCAAAGTGCTGTACAGAAACCCAGCCTAAAACCCCAAACAGCAAGCAATGCAGGTGTAGAAGCATGGTGGCTAGGAAAAACTCCCTAGAAAGGCCAAAACCTAGGAAGAAACCTAGAGAGGAACCAGGCTATGTGGGGTGGCCAGTCCTCTTCTGGCTGTGCCGGGTGGAGATTATAACAGAACATGGCCAAGATGTTCAAATGTTCATAAATGACCAGCATGGTCCAATAATAATAAGGCAGAACAGTTGAAACTGGAGCAGCAGCACGGCCAGGTGGACTGGGGACAGCAAGGAGTCATCATGTCAGGTAGTCCTGAGGCATGGTCCTAGGGCTCAGGTCCTCCGAGAGAGAGAAAGAAAGAGAGAGAATTAGAGAGAGCACACTTAAATTCACAGAGGACACCGAATAGGACAGGAGAAGTACTCCAGATATAACAAACTGACCCTAGCCCCCCGACACATAAACTACTGCAGCATAAATACTGGAGGCTGAGACAGGAGGGGTCAGGAGACACTGTGGCCCCATCCGAGGACACCCCCGGACAGGGCCAAACAGGAAGGATATAACCCCACCCACTTTGCCAAAGCACAGCCCCCACACCACTAGAGGGATATCTTCAACCACCAACTTACCATCCTGAGACAAGGCAGAGTATAGCCCACAAAGATCTCCGCCACAGCACAACCCAGGGGGGGCGCCAACCCAGACAGGAAGATCACATCAGTGACTCAACCCATTCAAGTGACGCACCCCTCCTAGGGACGGTATGAAAGAGCCCCAGTAAGCCAGTGACTCAGCCCCTGTAATAGGGTTAGAGGCAGAGAATCCCAATGGAAAGAGGGGAACCGTCCAGGCAGAGACAGCAAGGGCGGTTCTTTGCTCCAGAGCCTTTCCGTTCACCTTCCCACTCCTGGGCCAGACTACACTCAATCATATGACCCACTGAAGAGATTAGTCTTCAGTAAAGACTTAAAGGTTGAGACCGAGTTTGCGTCTCTTACATGGGTAGGCAGACTATTCCATAAAAATGGAGCTCTATAGGAGAAAGCCCTGCCTCCAGCTGTTTGCTTAGAAATTCTAGGGACAATTAGGAGGCCTGCGTCTTGTGACCGTAGCGTACGTGTAGGTATGTACGGCAGGACCAAATCAGAGAGATAGGTAGGAGCAAGCCGATGTAATGCTTTGTAGGTTAGCAGTAAAACCTTGAAATCAGCGCTTGCCTTGACAGGAAGCCAGTGTCAGGTTAGCACTGGAGTAATATGATCAAATTTCTTTGGTTCTAGTCAGGATTCTCGCAGCCGTATTTAGCACTAACTGAAGTTTATTTAGTGTTTTATCCGGGTAGCCGGAAAGTAGAGCATTGCAGTAGTCTAACCTAGAAGTGACAAAAGCATGGATACATTTTTCTGCATCATTTTTGGACAGAAAGTTTCTGATTTTTGCAATGTTACGTAGATGGAAAAAGCTGTCCTTGAAATGGTCTTGATATGTTCTTCAAAAGAGAGATCAGGGTCCAGAGTAACGCCGAGGTCCTTCACAGTTTTATTTGAGACGACTGTACAACCATTAAGATTAATTGTCAGATTCAACAGAAGATCTCTTTATTTCTTGGGACCTAGAACAAGCATCTCTGTTTTGTCCGAGTTTAAAGGTAGAAAGTTTGCAGCCATCCACTTCCTTATGTCTGAAACACATGCTTCTAGCGTGGACGCAATTAATTATCTGGTAGAACAGAAAACCATCAGGTTTCGGACCTCGTAGGGTAAGAGCTGAATAGCGCTGGTGTATACCATGTGTATCCTGTACACACGACTAATAAAGCTTGAGACACACACACACACTTGCCCTTACATCACACAGGTGTGTCTTGTCTACTCTCTGCAGGGGTGAGTGGGCTCTGTCATGTTATTATTTATCGAGACCCCTCGCGGCTTTCTCTCCCGCCAGCAGCCCCCTTTTCTGTTTCTTTTATGGCCGACAAAAATGAAAAATGAAGTTAATCCACCCTCTCATGTTCCCAGGCTTGAAAAGGCATTCGTGTCCAATCGAACAGCGGGGAAACGCCTTTGAATCCCTCGCACAACATTCAGCTGGAATATCTCCCCCCAAAATATGATACAACTTAGCAGGTGGTATCTAGGCATTTTAACTCCGTTTTTTTTTTTTCTTTTTTTTTTCTTCAACCAAACTTCCTTCATCGTATTCATTTGAGTGAAAATTTGGGCTCCTTTGTAGTTTGTGAAATATGCATATGCAGATGAGTCTGCTGCGTGGGGGTTCGTTTGCGGGTGAGAGGAAAGGAGTCTTGCAGAGAGCAGAGAGGGTTTTTTTCCCGGGAAGTGTTTGAGTCAATGTTAACTGGAGCAGAGAGAGAAATCCTCAAAGATGCTCGAGGCGCTCTGGCCGGAAGCTACAGAACAGCAGGCAGAAAGGGAAGAGCACACATCTCAATAACACAACACACCAGAGGTAACCAGCCTTTATCCCAACAGTCCCCAGGCCACGTTCACTTTTCCAACCTACTGCCTCTGTCTCCACATTAACTCTCTGAGTTTAAGAATATTATGTTGTTACTGGACGACATGACCTCAACAACATTGAAATGTCTTCTTCTATTACTCAAAGTTGCTTGTGAAAATGTCTCGTTTTCTTTTGAAAGTTTTTTGTATAACTCTCTTTTCTCTCTCCCTCCTGCTCCCCCCCCCCAAAAGATACATCCGGGTGGCGCTCCTCCCATCTTCCAGTGACATCAGCAGTCTGTTCAGGACCCGTGTGGTGCCCGTGGCGCTGCCCGACAGCGTGACGTTCAACGAGGTGTTCAGGGCGGCCGCGCCGCACGGCGTCCTACGGCACAAGACGCTCCGCGTCGACGCCTGCACCGTGGGTCCCGGACGCACCGAGGACTGCCTGGTACGTACACAACGCACAGCACAAACACACTTACCAACAAGCTTTGAGCACCTACCAACACTCAGTTAACTAAATACAGAGCTGACACTACACCTCCACTGTAGAATTACCACACAACAACATATTGCTTGCTTATAACAACGTCACCCATTACGACTGGGACAGGGTCAAGAATGTGACCAAAGATGGGCAGACGAACTGACAGACACTTTCTCGCGCACACTCTGTCACTATTTGTCATTATCTTTCTCCTGACCCTCTCTCTCTCTCTCTCTCTCGCTAGGCTGGAGCCCATGTGAGTCTGGGAGAGCTTCCAGTGAGTGGGGATATGACCCGTGTGTGGTACAACCTGTTGACCAGTGAGAGGACCAGAGAGATAGAAGAGGCCAGCCAGGAGAGACCCGGCCCTGGGCCAGAGCAGCACCCTGCAGGGCCCGTGGACATGGTGAGTCCTCCTCCACCACTTCAGACCACTTGACACTGCCTGCCTCAGTCTACATGTTTCTGGATATGCCCACTTCACTCTGATTGGAAATCAGTTCAAATTCACTGCTGCATGCAGGTTATGTTATACAGAATATGCATTCTATTCTACTGAAGGGGAAATGACTAGTGGAGGCCAAGCTGTATCGGCCTCAGATGGCAGCACACGAAAGTCAAATGGAAAGTTGTTGTTGTAATTTGACCCCCCTTTCTCCCTAATTTCATGAAATCCAATTGGTAGTTACGATCTGGTCTCATTGCTGCATCTCCCCAACGGGCTCGGGAGAGGCGAAGGTCGAGTCATGTGTCCTCCGAAACAGGACCTTCCAGGCCGCGCTGCTTCTCAACACACTGTTCGCTTAACCCGGAAGGCAGCCGCACCAGTGTGTTGGAGGAAACACCGTTCAACTGACGACTGAACTCAGCTTGCAGGCGCCTGGCACGCTACAAGGAGTCGCTAGAGTGCGATGAGCCAAGGAAAGCCCCCCGGGCCAAACACCGCCGGGCCGCTGAGGCAAATTGTGCGCCGCCCTATGGGGCTCCTGTGAGACAGCCGGCCGAACCCCAGGCTGGGATCGAACCCCAGGCTGAAGTGGCGCCTCGTTCCAATATTGTGTTGTGTGTATGTTGTCAGGATGCGGTGTCGGCCCTGCTGCAGAGGACCTCCAGCGAGTTGGAGGCTGTGGAACAGGAACTGGCCTTGGAGGAGAAGGAGAGAGCGAGCCAGCTGGACATGGACGGACACCAATGGTACTGACCCACTGTCCCTCACAGCCTACTCTTTTTACTACCATTACAAACACTATTAGTTTCAGTACACACACATATCACAGTTGGAGAGGCAGGGCCACCTGGGGATGGACAGAGAACAATTTGTACTGACAGCTCCCTCACAGATGACACTTTATAACCATTACAAACACCTTTTGACTTGGTGGGAGGTCTGTCGACGTGACCTTGGGCAGGGCGCTTGGTCCTGGTGGCTCCTGTGGGTCACTCTGGATGGGAGACGGTTAGATGACTGAATGTAATGTAAATGTTGAGTGGCTTCACTGCAGGTAGATTGTATGTTTTAATATTCAATTAAACATTTCAAATACTTTTTTAAAAAACACCTTAGGGGGACATTTTCCTCTCGTAAAAACACATGTCCGTCTTACTTTCAAGACGTACAACATGGCTACATCAACATTTGACTCAAATATACCAGCCAGGCAGGTTGTATTGCATGTAACAATATGGCTGACCCCTGACCTCTCCCCTCATGACAGGCTGAGCATGCTGGGAGAGGACAGCCCTCAACTGGTCCTCGGACTTGAGGAGGAAGAAGAGGGGGAGGAGGAGAGGAAGGATTCTGTCAAGGCAGAGAAGAGGTTTGCTGGCTCTGGGCCGGCGTACGGAGGGGAGGAGAGGGAGGAGAAGTGTCGAGAAGAGCCAGCCAGAGAGGAAGAGGAGGAGAAGGAAGAGGAGGAGAGGAGATGTAAAGAGAGACGCCCTCAGGCAAATAAAGGACCAACGCTGGTAAGCCACGTGTGCTCTGACACACACACACACGCACGCACGCACGCACGCGCACACACACACACACACACACACACACTCATCCGGCTGAATGAAGAAATCTGGCCTCAAAGAGGTGTGTTTAATGTGGAACCCAGAGCCGTTAGATCTAGACACACACACACACACACTTCAAAAAGTCCACTTTTATTTGGTGAACCCACATCTCTGTAGCTGTAATATACAACCTTCTCCAGGTGGATGCGGAGACGAACACAGAGATGTGTGGTGTGGCGGTGAGGCCTAAAGACAGACCCAGCCTGGGACCAGGACCACGCAGCGCTCAGAGAGGCTTCGTACGGAACAGTATGATCATGAGGTCTCAAACCTTCTCCCCTGGGGAGCGCAACCAGTACATCTGCAGGGTGAGTGGGTTGTATACACACAGTGAGCACCATAATTCATTGGACAGTGACCCTTTTTTTTGTTATTTTGGTTCTGTACTCTAGCACTTTGAGTTTGAAAGAATATAATGACAATGAGGGTGAAGTGCAGACTGTCAGCTTTAATTTGAGGGTATTTTCATACATATTGGATGAACCGATTAGAAATTACAGCACCTTTTGTACATGGTCTCCCCATTTTAAGGTTCTACAAGTATTTGTTGAATTGGCTTCTTAGAAGTGTGTCGTTAGGCAGGTGTATTCATTTGTGTCGTTACTGAATGCAGGAGAGCTGTTAATGAATAGTATTGATTCTAGACTTTGCTATTGCCTTTGGAGGTTGTTGTTGGGGTGTGACAACATGAGGAAGACAGCAGTGTCGATGCAAATGAAGCTGGCCGTCATAAAGCTCAGAAATGAAAATCAATCAATCAGGAACATTGCAAAAACCCTGGGCATGCCTGAGTCAACAGTTTGGTTCATCATTAACAAGAAAACAACTGGTGAACTCAATTATGTCAAAAGACCCAGTAGACTGAGGAAGACCACTGTAGTGGATGACCGGAGAATACTCTCTATGGTGAAGAACCCCCCCTGACAACAGCCCAAAAGATCAAAAACAGTCTCCTGGATGCAGGTGTAGATGTGTCAAAGTCTACCATGCGTAGAAGACTACACCAGCAGGACTACAGAGGGTACACTACAAGATGCAAACTACAGATAAGCCTGAAGAACAGAAAGGCCAGATTACAGTTTGCTAAAAAAGCACCTGAAAGAGCCCCAAGAGTTCTGGGGAAAAAAGTATTGTGGACAGATGAGACAAAGATTAACATGTACCAGAGTGATGGAAAGAGGAAAGTGTGGAGGAAAAAAAGACATTCCCATGATCCAAAGCATACCACCTCATCCGTGAAACATGGTGGAGGGGGTGTTATGGCTTGGGCCTGAATGGCTGCCAGTGGAACAGGCTCACTTGTCTTCATAGATCATGTGACTGTAGACAGAAGTAAAACAATGAATTCTGAAGTCTACAGAAATATTTTATCTGCTCAGATAAACTCATTGGACGGCACTTCATCATGCAACAAGACAATGACCCTAAACATACTGCTAGAGCAACAAAGGGGTTTTTGATGGCCAAAAAGTGGAACATCCTTGACTGGCCGAGTCAATCACCGGATCTGAATCCAACTGAACATGCTTTTTACATGCTGAAGAGGAGACTGAAGGCAATAAGTCCCTGAAACAAGCAGGAACTGAAGATGGCTGCAGTACATGCCTGGCAGAGCATCACCAGGGAAGATACCCAGCATGCCAAGGATATGCGACCAAATATTAACAATGATTACTTTATTCTACATTATGTTAAACTGTCCAATGTTTTTTGATGCCCGAAAATGGGGAGGGACTATGTACAAAAGCTTCTATAATTTCTAAACGGTTCATTCGATATGTATGAAAATACCCTCAAATTAAAGCTGACAGTCTGCACTTCACCCTCATTGTCATTGTATCCTTTCACACTCAAAGTGCTAGAGTACAGAACCAAAATAACAAAACAATGGTCACTGCCCAATGAATTATGGTGTAAGTACTGCATGAATTTTGCTCTGACAGGATTTACATCTACAGCACACAGAGAGGGAAACAGTTCTTAGAACCCCAGTTGGAACCCAGTTGGAACCCAGTAGGAACCCCAGTTGGAACCTAGTTAAAACCCCAGTTGGAACCTAGTTAAAACCACAGTTGGAACCCCAGTTGGAACCTAGTTAAAACCCCAGTTGGAACCCAGTTAAAACCACAGTTGGAACCTAGTTAAAACCACAGTTGGAACCTAGTTAAAACCCCAGTTGGAACCTAGTTAAAACCACAGTTGGAACCTAGTTAAAACCACAGTTGGAACCTAGTTAAAACCACAGTTGGAACCTAGTTAAAACCCCAGTTGGAACCTAGTTAAAACCCCAGTTGGAACCTAGTTAAAACCCCAGTTGGAACCTAGTTAAAACCACAGTTGGAACCTAGTTAAAACCACAGTTGGAACCTAGTTAAAACCCCAGTTGGAACCCAGTAGGAACCCCAGTTGGAACCTAGTTAAAACCCCAGTTGGAACCTAGTTAAAACCACAGTTGGAACCTAGTTAAAACCACAGTTGGAACCTAGTTAAAACCCCAGTTGGAACCCAGTTAAAACCCCAGTTGGAACCTAGTTAAAACCCCAGTTGGAACCTAGTTAAAACCCCAGTTGGAACCTAGTTAAAACCACAGTTGGAACCTAGTTAAAACCACAGTTGGAACCCCAGTTGGAACCTAGTTAAAACCCCAGTTGGAACCCAGTTAAAACCCCAGTTGGAACCTAGTTAAAACCCCAGTTGGAACCTAGTTAAAACCCCAGTTGAAACCTAGTTAAAACCCCAGTTGGAACCTAGTTAAAACCCCAGTTGGAACCCAGTTAAAACCACAGTTGGAACCTAGTTAAAACCACAGTTGGAACCTAGTTAAAACCCCAGTTGGAACCTAGTTAAAACCCCAGTTGGAACCTAGTTAAAACCACAGTTGGAACCCAGTTAAAACCCCAGTTGGAACCCAGTAGGAACCACAGTTGGAACCTAGTTAAAACCACAGTTGGAACCCAGTAGGAACCACAGTTGGAACCTAGTTAAAACCCCAGTTGGAACCTAGTTAAAACCCCAGTTGGAACCTAGTTAAAACCCCAGTTGGAACCTAGTTAAAACCCCAGTTGGAACCTAGTTAAAACCACAGTTGGAACCCAGTTAAAACCCCAGTTGGAACCCAGTAGGAACCACAGTTGGAACCTAGTTAAAACCACAGTTGGAACCCAGTAGGAACCACAGTTGGAACCTAGTTAAAACCCCAGTTGGAACCCAGTAGGAACCCCAGTTGGAACCCAGTTAAAACCCCAGTTGGAACCTAGTTAAAACCCCAGTTGGAACCTAGTTAAAACCCCAGTTTGAACCTAGTTAAAACCCCAGTTGGAACCTAGTTAAAACCCCAGTTGGAACCCAGTTAAAACCACAGTTGGAACCCAGTTAAAACCCCAGTTGGAACCCAGTTAAAACCCCAGTTGGAACCCAGTTAAAACCCCAGTTGGAACCCAGTTAAAACCACAGTTGGAACCCAGTTAAAACCCCAGTTGGAACCCAGTAGGAACCACAGTTGGAACCTAGTTAAAACCACAGTTGGAACCCCAGTTGGAACCTAGTTAAAACCCCAGTTGGAACCCAGTTAAAACCACAGTTGGAACCTAGTTAAAACCACAGTTGGAACCTAGTTAAAACCCCAGTTGGAACCTAGTTAAAACCACAGTTGGAACCTAGTTAAAACCACAGTTGGAACCTAGTTAAAACCACAGTTGGAACCTAGTTAAAACCACAGTTGGAACCTAGTTAAAACCCCAGTTGGAACCTAGTTAAAACCCCAGTTGGAACCTAGTTAAAACCCCAGTTGGAACCTAGTTAAAACCACAGTTGGAACCTAGTTAAAACCACAGTTGGAACCTAGTTAAAACCCCAGTTGGAACCCAGTAGGAACCCCAGTTGGAACCTAGTTAAAACCCCAGTTGGAACCTAGTTAAAACCACAGTTGGAACCTAGTTAAAACCACAGTTGGAACCTAGTTAAAACCCCAGTTGGAACCCAGTTAAAACCCCAGTTGGAACCTAGTTAAAACCCCAGTTGGAACCTAGTTAAAACCCCAGTTGGAACCTAGTTAAAACCACAGTTGGAACCTAGTTAAAACCACAGTTGGAACCCCAGTTGGAACCTAGTTAAAACCCCAGTTGGAACCCAGTTAAAACCCCAGTTGGAACCTAGTTAAAACCCCAGTTGGAACCTAGTTAAAACCCCAGTTGGAACCTAGTTAAAACCCCAGTTGGAACCTAGTTAAAACCCCAGTTGGAACCCAGTTAAAACCACAGTTGGAACCTAGTTAAAACCCCAGTTGGAACCTAGTTAAAACCCCAGTTGGAACCTAGTTAAAACCCCAGTTGGAACCTAGTTAAAACCACAGTTGGAACCCAGTTAAAACCCCAGTTGGAACCCAGTAGGAACCACAGTTGGAACCTAGTTAAAACCACAGTTGGAACCCAGTAGGAACCACAGTTGGAACCTAGTTAAAACCCCAGTTGGAACCCAGTAGGAACCCCAGTTGGAACCCAGTTAAAACCCCAGTTGGAACCTAGTTAAAACCCCAGTTGGAACCTAGTTAAAACCCCAGTTGGAACCTAGTTAAAACCCCAGTTGGAACCCAGTTAAAACCACAGTTGGAACCTAGTTAAAACCCCAGTTGGAACCTAGTTAAAACCCCAGTTGGAACCTAGTTAAAACCCCAGTTGGAACCTAGTTAAAACCACAGTTGGAACCCAGTTAAAACCCCAGTTGGAACCCAGTAGGAACCACAGTTGGAACCTAGTTAAAACCACAGTTGGAACCCAGTAGGAACCACAGTTGGAACCTAGTTAAAACCCCAGTTGGAACCCAGTAGGAACCCCAGTTGGAACCCAGTTAAAACCCCAGTTGGAACCTAGTTAAAACCCCAGTTGGAACCTAGTTAAAACCCCAGTTGGAACCTAGTTAAAACCCCAGTTTGAACCTAGTTAAAACCCCAGTTGGAACCCAGTTAAAACCACAGTTGGAACCCAGTTAAAACCCCAGTTGGAACCCAGTTAAAACCCCAGTTGGAACCTAGTTAAAACCACAGTTGGAACCCAGTTAAAACCCCAGTTGGAACCCAGTAGGAACCACAGTTGGAACCTAGTTAAAACCACAGTTGGAACCTAGTTAAAACCACAGTTGGAACCTAGTTAAAATCCTAATTTGGAACCAATGGGTAGAGGTGTCATTTTTTAGATACAGAAACACACACACCCTCACACACCCCAATCCCAGACCAAAGACCAAACTACCACAGAGCTTTCCCAGACTAACAACAGTGGATGTTTCTGTTCTCTACTCTTCCCTCTCTCTTCCCACTCTCTTCATCTCTCCTTCTTCTTACAGTTGAACCGGAGCGATAGCGACAGCTCCACATTATCCAAAAAGTGCCCGTTTGTCCGGAACACCTCGGAGAGACGCAGCCTAAGGGTTAAGAGGGTGAGTTTAACATGTGTCCTCTCTTTATCTTGCATTCGATTTCGGTTAACTTCATGGTGGTGATTTGGTCAATAAAGGGGGCCATTTACATCAGGCAAAAAAGCACAGATCTTTGCAATAAATACCATGAAACTCATCATAATCTGAAGAGCAATGTTGAGAATGTTCTTCAACAACGTGCAATATATTCCATACAATACCTCCAATAGAAGTCCAATGTTTTACAAAATATGGCAGCCGATACTGGATAAAATGGTCTAGTCCCGCTTCATAACTGGGCTGATGATCTGCTGCTACCCTGCGCTGTACTCCACTCCATATTTATTTTGGGTTTAGCTAGACTGATTGTAATTTCTATATGCTGTCTTCTTAACAGCATTTACATTTTCTGGGATATATGAATTAAGTTTTGTTATGTCCTCTAAATATGCCATTCCAGTCAACAGTACCGTACACTGAATGTCAATGTATCTTTGTCTTCTTTTTTTTATTGGAAAATAATAAACATATTATAAAAAACAAAAAACTATGTGTAGTATAAGGAACTAACTATTTAGGCATTGCTCTTTCATTCTCTCTCCCTCCAAGACCCTGTGCCAGCCGGTGGTGGTGCGGAGGCGTGGCGGAGCCGGGGAGACAAACACCCGGACCTCCCTGGACTTGGAGCTGGCCCTCCAGGCTTCGCGAACGCGTCAGAGCCGTCTGAACGACGAGCTCCAGGCCCTGAGGGACCTGAGGGCCCACCTGGAGGCCTTGAAGGCCCGTGGAGAGACGGAGCTGCCCGAGTCCGTGCTGCATGACCACCGGTTTCACAGGCTGCTGGAGCAGGCCGAGAGACAGGCACGTGGCTGGATAGACATATGATAGATACAGTATGCACATGCATAAACACTGCTAATGTCCAGCTGTGATAGAAGGACTAGGCCAAGGCCATTCGACATCACCATGTTTTGGAATGGTTTGAATGGCACTCAGGATCTGATGGCTTGTGTAAGGATACCCTCTACCCCCTTATGCCCCTCCAGGCACTCTACCATGCCATGATGCCATCAGCCACTCTCACTAATAGCAGCTAACGGCGGTCAATGCCAGGTCTGGCCCCAGGTTCTCTCAAGCTTGATTAGGCACTGAAGAGACTTAATGGCTGTATAATCTGGTGCTGTTCGCTTTCACCTGAAGTGACCCTTTTAAAATAAATAAAACGTTGCCCAGGTCACAACTTGATGAGTAAGATTTGGCATAAAGAATGAAACCATTAGATTGCAGAATCCACACAGTATCCTGCATTTCAGAGCAACTGAAGTAAAATGCTTTCTTGCTCTCACTTTTATGAAATTCTCTCTCCAATCTATCAGTCTCTCTCATTCAATGAACACTTTCTCTGTCTCCCTCCCTCCCTCCGTCTCAGGCGGAGCAGTCTAAGGAGCAACAGCGTCAGGAGCAGCGGGCTGAGAAGCTGATGAGGAGGGCCTCCAAAGACGTGTGTCGGCTGAGAGAGCAGAGCCAGAAGGTCCCCCTGCAGGTCCAGTCTTTCAGGTGAGACAGACATTCCTCTGTCCAGCCCTTATTCCTTTATGGACAACTATTTGACCATAGGGTTTGAACTGTTTGTATCTTGTCTCGCCATCTTGGATAGCTGACCCTACTGGTCATGTAAGCCCTGTTTATACCTGCCGCTAACATGCGTCCTGATCTTGTCCTGATCTTGTCTGTTTACACTTAGAAGATCTGATCACAATCAGAACACAATACGTATTTTAATCGTTTATACCTGTCAAAAAATGTGGGCACAATCAGAATGTGAACAAGAACATGTTAGAACCAGGTATAAACAGGCTATAGTCTCTGAACTTGTTATGCTCCATCCTGATAGGCCTTGATGGTCAGGTTACTGTAAAAGCACTTTGTGAACAACTGCTGGTGTAAAAAGGGTTATATAAATACATTTGCTTGATTGATAGCCATTTCTTCTCTCTTTGCAGGGAGAAGATGGCCTACTTCACACGAGCTAAGATCAATATACCATCCCTACCAGCTGATGATGTATGATTACATAGTGACACAATGAAGTATTTTTCCAACTTTTATAGCAGAGTATTTTAATAGTGTAGTTACTTTGAATGAAACCAATCGAATAGTTTGTACACTATAGTTTATGCATTTGTATAATAAGTTGTAATTGAATACTATCTTGTAAAAAAAACAACAAAAAAAAACTAAATAATGGCTTTCTTATATCAGGAGAACCCAAAATAGAGGTGTTTTGGTACTTGTATTCTGCTCGTGATTTTTCTGTACAGTTTTATAAGGTGTGTTGGAGAGTGGCGTGTGTGTGGGGTGGAGGAGAGAGTGTGTGTGTGTTTGTCGCCCTCTGGTGTCCTGTGGTGGAACTGCACCACGGGGCAGGGTGCGGGGTAGATTGAGTGAGTCTCACTCCCAGTCCCAAATCAACCCCGATCCCCTACCCCCTATGCACTTATGGAGATCTAACAGGATTGGATAGGTGTAAGTTAAATGGTAATAACGACACTTTGCCTTCTGCTAGTCTAGATGGAATGTTCACTGTATTTCTTCCATGTATCCAATCCTCTCTGATCTCCAGAGGTGTATAGTGGGTAGGGGTTAGGGGTTGATTTGGTATTGGGCATCAGTGTTAGCTAAGTGTGCGTATGTGAGAGAGAGAAGGCGACCTACTACAGTATATCATATATAATGTCTTCTGTCCAAAGCTGGTGCTCTGCTATTTTTTTCTCTCTCATTAAGAACAAAACAAACATAAACCTTGTGAATGTAATGTAACTGCTTTTCCACTTCTATCTATCTCTGAGATACTGCACTGATACTGTTCTGTGGCTTCATGCTTTTTACACCGACCCGCCGCAACGCTAATTATTACTGCGTTCACTGGGCTCTAGTCTCAATTTTATAGTTCAATGTTTTGTCAGTTACTAGCCTGGTCCAGGATATGTTTTTGCACAAACTGATCTGGGACCAGGCTATTTTGTAGTTCACTCTGCAACTTCATTTGTGAGATTGGTTTTCCTTTCCCACCTGTTTCCCAACGGTTGAAGTATTTATTCAAAGGATGAACATAAAACCTCTGTGTTAATGCCTTTTGTTACAGATAGGTTCTCTGGACTAGAGAAAAGACCATGCAGGAAACATACTGGACCCAAATCATGTCATTTCCAGCCTTCCAGTGTTTTGAAGGGGTCCGAAATAGCACCCTATTCTCTATGTAGTCCACTACTTTTGACCAGAGCCCTATGAGCCTTGGTCAAAAGCACAGAGCCCTATAGCCTTGGTCAAAGCACAGACCCCTATAGCCTTGGTCAAAGCACAGAGCCTTATGGGCCCTATGGGCCCTGGTCAAAGCACAGAGCCCTATGGGCCCTGGTCAAAAGCACAGAGCCCTATGGGCCCTGGTCAAAAGCACAGAGCCCTATGGGCCCTGGTCAAAAGCACAGAGCCTTATGGGCCCTATGAGCCCTGGTCAAAAGCACAGGGGTAAAAAGCACAGAGCCCTATGGGCCCTGGTCAAAAGCACAGAGCCTTATGGGCCCTATGAGCCCTGGTCAAAAGTACAGGGGTAAAAAGCACAGAGCCCTGTGGGCTCTGGTCAAAAGCAGTGGGCTATATAGAAAAAGTCAAATCAATACTTTTTTGGTTTTATCATAGACATGCAAGCTATAATATTCAGTATACATCAGTTTCTTTGTATAATAATGGGTTGTTATACTCCAGTAATTCATTATATTTATTATTTCCTGCTCTATTTTTCTGAATAATAGGACAACGATTGACCTTTGTGGTTTCTTCTCTTTATTTTGTATCTAATGTTTTGTTTGTGTGTCTGTAAACCAGAGAACAAACAGTATTGTTTTTACTTTGCCTTTGTAACAGCTAATAGCTAAGGAACAACAAGGCTTGTATTCAAAACGCTTCTCAGAGTAGGAGTGCTGATCTAGAATCAGTTTTGATTCTAGATCAGCACTCTTACGCTTGAACAGGAGCTAACATCTGATTGAACTGTGAGCATAAACAGTATCTGTGGTATCGTACTTAGTGTGTATAGCTACCCCTGGACTCAAGATATATATGGCACTTCCAATCAAATTTGTTCACATCCGTTTAGTTTACCAATACAATGTTGCTTCACAATATCGACAACGAAGATGAAAACATGGATTTGAATTGTGGGTAGGCGGAAAAGTTTGGACTTTATTTTTCCTGTGTATTTATTTTTTTGTGTTTGTATTATTTATGTTTTGGTTCTGTACAGACATACCCCCTCCGGACCTTTTTAATTAGCAACTTATGGATGGTTCAAATGTTAACTCTCTGTTTCCCCGCTGATAATCAACTAGTTTAGAGACGCACACCGATATCAAATATGTTTTATACAACTGACCTACAGTGCCTTCAGAAAGTATTCACACCCCTTGGCTTTTTCCACATTTTGTTGTGTTACAGCCTGAATTTAAAATGGGTTCACTTGAGATTTTGTGTCACTGGCCTACAGACAACACCCCCTAATATCAAAGTGGAATTATGTTTTTCGATAAAAAAAATTACAAATTAATTAAAAATGAAAAGCTGAAATGTCAATAAGTATTCAACCCCTTTTGTTATGGCAAGCCTAAATAAGTTCAGGAGTATGTGTTTAACAAGTCACATAATAAGCATGGACTCACTCTGTGTGCAATAAGTGTTTAACATGATTTCTGAATGACTACCTAATCTCTGTACCCCACACATCAGGTCCATCAGTCGAGCAGTGATTTTCAAACACCGATTCAACCACAAAGACCTGGGAGGTTTTCCAATGCCTTGCAAATAAGGACACCTATTGGTAGATGGTTACCAAAAAAAGCAGACATTGAATATCTCTTTGAACATGGTGAAGTTATTAATTACACTTTGGATCGTGTTTCCATACACCCAGTCACTACAAAGATACAGGCGTCTTTCCTAACTCAGTTGCCAGAGAGGAAGGAAACCGCTCAGGGATTTCACCATGAGGCCATTGGTGACTTTAAAACATTTCCAGAGTTTAGTGGCTGTGATAGGAGAAAACTGAGGATGGATCAACAATATTATAGTTACCCCACAATACTAACCTAATTGACAGAGTGAAAAGAAGGAAGCCTGTACAGCAGTGAAGGCTGCTGAGGGAAGGACGGCTCATAATAATGGTTGGGATGGAGTGGTATCAACCACATGGAAACCAAATATCTGATGTGTTTGATACCATTGATGCCATTCCAGGCATTATTATGAGCCATCCTCCCCTCAGCAGCCTCCACTGCTGTACAGAATAAATATATTCCAAAACATGCAGCCTGTTTGCAACAAGGCACTAAAGTAATACTGCAACAAAAAAATAGCTCAATCTTATACAGGTAAAAGTAAGTATGTACTGTATGTAGTGCCTTCAGAAAGTGTTCATACCCTTTGACTTATTACACATTTTGTGTTACAGCCTGAATTCAAAATAAAATTAAATTCTCACCCATCTACAAAAAATACCCCATAATGACAAAGTGAAAACATGTTTAGACAAGTTCCCTAATTTAGTAAATAAAATAAAGAAATATCAAATTTATGTAAGTATTCCACCCTCAATACATGGTAAAATCACCTTTAGCAGCGATTACAGCTGTGAGTCTTTCTGGCAAAATTCTCTAAGAGCTTTGATTGTGCATCATTTGCCCATTATTCTTTTTAAAATTATTCAAGCTCTGTCAAATGTGTTGTTGATTATTGCTAGACAACCATTTTCAGGTCTTGTCTTAGATTTTCAAGAAGATTTAAGTCAAATCTAACTCGGCCACAAAGGAACATTCATTGTCTTCTTGGTAAGCAACTCCAGGGTAGATTTAGCCTTGAATTAACCTTTCAGCAGGACAATAACCTAAAACACATCTCTCAGTGTCTGGTGGAAAGCAGACTGAACCAGATTTTCCTCGATTTTGCCTGTGCTTAGCTCCATTATGTAAATGTTTTTTTATCCTAAAAAAACTCTCCAGTCCTTAACAATTACAAGCATACCCATAACATGATGCAGCCACCACTAGGCTCGAAAATATGGAGAGTGATACTCAGTAATGTGTTATTTGGATTTGCCCCAAACATAACACTTTGTATTCATGACAAAATTTATAATATATATAAATAAAATATTGATAACTGAAACAAACAACCTTGTCAGAGTATTTTTTATTTCACATTTATCAAGTACAGTATTGGTATTAATTCAAATCATAGGAACAAATCATAGGAACATTGGGCTTATCCAGCTTTGAAGAGCCCATAGAGCAAGACTATATGGACAAAAAAAGGAAAGTCATCTGGATAAACACTATCTCCATTAGCCTGGCCTAAAAGTACATCACATGACTATAATCCTCTCTTCTATCATTTGCCACCTAGATATGTACGCTAGAGGGCGCCACGGAGGAATGAACATAACGGCACTTGTCGTGCTTGCTCGTGATTGACTCATTCCTGCTCAAAACAGATGACATTACACCCGGGAGTTGTGGTTTCATCAGTCGAGTAAACTTTTCTATTTTTCTTTCCCAGGATATGATTCAAATGAGCATTTATAACTGACTACACACCACAACGTCTGAAGGATTCGGTGGACGAATACCAACAATGAATGGATTGCTTCGAATCATTTTGCTTTTCCTCTTTGTAGCTCACATCAGAAGTTGGAATGAAGGCCAGTGTTTATTTCCGCATAATAGCTATTCACTTTCTAGAATCTAGTTCTCTTGCAAAAACGTTTAGGCTACACGATTATAGCTAAAATATCTCTGGTTCTTGCTTATTGTACCAATTTCAGAAATGGCTAGCTAGGCAGGTGTTCCTGATCAAGAATAGCGGACCTTTTGCTTTTGTGCCGTAAAGATCAAAGATCCAGAATGCATACAAGGGAGGCTCAGGCAACATCATATTATAAACATATTCTACACATAATAACTAAATTGTTGAGGATTGCCAATTTGCCATACGTTTTTCATCAGTATCATATTTGCTCCGCCTTATAATGCCTGGAATGGAGAATAATTATTCTTCTCTATACCGCTCCAGGTAGTGTTTTGCTCCGAGACGTGCAGGTACTCACCCTGTATAAAGGCAAGTACAGTCGTGGCCAAAAGTTTTGAGAATGACACAAATATTAATTTTCACAAAGTCTACTGCCTCAGTTTGTATGATGGCAATTTGCATATACTCCAGAATGTTATGAAGAGTGATCAGATGAAGTCCCGAATCCCCAAAAATATTTCCACTGCATTTCAGCCCTGCCACAAAAGGACCAGCTGACATCATGTCAGTGATTCTTTCGTTAACATAGGTGTGAGTGTTGATGAGGACAAGGCTGGAGATCACTCTGTCATGCTGATTGAGTTCGAATAACAGTCTGGAAGATTCAAAAAGAGGGTGGTGCTTGGAATCATTGTTCTTCCTCTGTCAACAATGGTTACCTGCAAGGAAACACATGCCGTGTGCAATCATTGGGGTGGCAGGGTAGCCTAGTGGTTAGAGTGTTGGACTAGGAACTGAAAGGTTGCAAGTTCAAATCCCTGAGCTGATAAGGTCATTCTGCCCCTGAACAGGCAGTTAACCCACTGCTGTCATTGAAAATTAGAATTAGTTCTTAACTGATGTAACTGATTGTCAGTATTACAAGATTTGAATGACACAAGAACTCTGAAATGTTACATGTCTGCGAGATAGGAATGTATAATTGTTTAAGAGAATGCAATTAACACTAACAGTTGAAACTCCTTACCTGTATGGTCGCCTGTGTCCTTAAAACCACTGGAACATTTGCAGTTGAACTTGTTTTAGTATGCGTTTGGATTTAACACATTTCCTTGATGCTTTTTTTGATAAGGCAATTTCTAAAATTCCTTCAGAAGGAATTATGTATATAACAACATTTGTTCAGGTTTATTTATCAGGTTGCTGTGAATGTGTTCTTCAATGGCAGAGTAATACAAGTTCAGACACATGTTGTTACTGTTTAAATTGTAGGACAACCTCGTGGTGCTGAATTTCTCAGCTGGTCGTATGTATAAGGCTTTTCTTTCTAGTATAAAAACAAACAAAACAAAAACATTTACTGTATAAATGATTTTGATCAAATGTATTGAGATTTTGAGGATTGTGTTTGATCGTGTTGTCTCTTATTCATGACTATTTTAGAAGTTTGGTACATTAATATCCCACTGCACAATTTAGATTAAAGCTAAAGGTGTGGCCTTATTGTCTAGTTTGACTGTTTGCATTGTGATTTGATTCTGCCCAGTGTCTGAGGGAGAGCAGTCTGGCCCATATGAATGGGCTAGAGAGGCCATGTATCCAACCTCGAACTGAAGCTGGGGGACAACTATGGGCTCGAGTCAATCAATTCGGCGTTAACCAGGGATAACCGACACCTGCATAGCAGATCGGATTACTTATTTTACGCGATATGTTGGAGGTGTAACTGCGTTGGAGCTGTCAAATGGGTGAGCGGCTACTCGTGTAGTCATTGTCACGAAGCCACACCCGTCCCACTCGCTTTAGAAGTTCATTACGATAAATAAAGTGTAGACTATATGGAAATTACACTTAAATTGAACAAAATAATGTCGATTTCTATCAGCTTAATTGAGGTGTAGATGACATCACACATTCCAGTGTTCACACATCCCCTCAAACACACACACAAGGTGGGAAATTATCTGTAAAAATAGGAGAAAGGAGCCACGCGAATCTGCCATGCAGCCAATAGCAATGTCCGTGATATGTGTAATGTCGTGAGCCGCTTGTGGATTTGACTTCTTACACAGTGCCACCGCCAAAAACAACCACTATGCGGGTGTCGGTTAGCGCATCTGGTAGAATCTAGTTCTTGGATAGGCTAGCGACGACGACTCTCCCACAGAGCCCTCTGTTCTGGGTAGTCTTCTCCAGCTAGTTCCACCCCATGCCGGTTGTCTTAGGGCCAGTTGTCTGTTCAAGCTCCCGCACCTGGGTTGTGTTCAAGTCTTGCGAAACCATTTGAGAACCAAACGTAACAAAAACAGAAAGGAAACTAACTGAATTTGCTAAACGCTTTTGAGTAAATGGTTTCTGTTGCAAAAAAAACAAGTTTTGCAACAGAATCGGTGTAATTAATACACCCTAGGTGTTCTTGGACTATGGACCTGAACAGTAGAGGTCACTAACAGACTGTTATTTCCAGCTCCCATGTTGCCACTTATTGGCTTCTTAGTATACTCTTCTATTTTTTGTTACCCCTTTTTTTCTACCCAATTGTCCCATCGCTGCATCTCCCGTACGCACTCAGGGAGAGGCGACGGTTGAGAGCCGTGCGTCCTCCGAAACACAACCCAAGCAAGTCGCACCAATGTGTCAGAGGAAACACCATACACCTGACCACCGTGTCCGCGTGTATTGCGCCTGGTCCGCCACAGGAGTCGCTAGTGGCACAGCTAGCACTGCGATGCAGTGCCTTAGACCACTGCGCCACTCGGGAGGCTTTCTTAGTGTACTCTTGGATTATAAGTGCAGGTTGTAGGTTCTATCCCAGGCAGAGCCTGTGAGTGTGGTTGCATTGACACTGTGAGTGTGGTTGCATTGACACTGTGAGTGTGGTTGCATTGACTGATGGTTGGTGGACCGTGACCACTAATGGGGGTTAAGTCCTGAGGTTCCCCCTCTTGTAAAAAGCAGTGTTTATAGAGGGGAAACCTCTAGATTTTAAAAACACTAAGTGACAACTTTTTCCAGAGATTTCCCTCCATAACCACTGCTGGTTACTGTTCTGCAACCACATACCGCAGCAGAATACTGTGGTAGCCATGCTGGTTAAGTGTGCCTTGAATTCTAAATAAATCACAGACAGTGTCACCAGCAAAGCACCCACACATGTGGAGATCATCCGTTCACCTACTCTGCGTCTCACAAAGACAAGGCAGTTGGAACCAAAAATCTCAAATTTGGACTCAACACACCAAAGGACAGATTTCTACCGGTCTAATGTCCATTGCTTGTGTTTCTTGGCCCAAGCATGTCTCTTCTTCTTATTGGTGTCCTTCTAGGAGTGGTTTCTTTGCAGCAATTTGACTATGAAGGCCTGATTCACTCAGTCTCCTCTGAACAGTTGATGTTGAGATGTGTCTGTTACTTTACATTTATTTGTGCTGCAATCTGAGGCTGGTAACTCTAATGAACTTATCCTCTGCAGCAGAGCTAACTCTGGGTCTTCCTTTCCTGTGGCGGTCCTTATGAGAGCCAGTTTCATCATAGCGCTTGATGGTTTTTGCGACTGCACTTGAAGAAGCGTTCAAAGTTCTTGAAATTTTCCAGATTGACTGACCATATCTTAAAGTAATGATGGACTGTTGTTTCTCTTTTCTTATTTGAGCTGTTCTTGCCATAATATGGACTTGGTCTTTTACCAAATAGGGCTATCTTCTGTATATCACGGCTACCTTGTCACACAACACAACTGATTGGCTCAAATGCATTAAGAAGGAAAGAAATTCCACAACTTAACTTTTTACAAGGCACACCTGTTAATTGAAATGCATTCCAGGTGACTGAAGCTGGTTGAGAGAATGCCAAGAGTGTGCAAAACTGTCAATGGGTAGCTACAATGGGTAGCTACTTTAAAGAATCTCAAATATTTCATAGTTTTGATGTCTTCACTATTATTCTACAATGTAGAAAATAGTAAAAATAAAGAACAACCCTGGAAAGAGTAGGTGTGTCAAATTGTGACTGGTACAATATATATATATACACTGCTCAAAAAAATAAAGGGAACACTTAAACAACACAATGTAACTCCAAGTCAATCACACTTCTGTGAAATCAAACTGTCCACTTAGGAAGCAACACTGATTGACAATACATTTCACATGCTGTTGTGCAAATGGAATAGACAACAGGTGGAAATTATAGGCAATTAGCAAGACACCCCCAATAAAGGAGTGGTTCTGCAGGTGGGGACCACAGACCACTTCTCAGTTCCTATGCTTCCTGGCTGATGTTTTGGTCACTTTTGAATTCTGGCGGTGCTTTCACTCGAGTGGTAGCATGAGACGGAGTCTACAACCCACACAAGTGGCTCAGGTAGTGCAGCTCATCCAGGATGGCACATCAATGCGAGCTGTGGCAAGAAGGTTTGCTGTGTCTGTCAGCGTAGTGTCCAGAGCATGGAGGCGCTACCAGGAGACAGGCCAGTACATCAGAAGACGTGGAGGAGGCCGTAGGAGGGCAACAACCCAGCAGCAGGACCGCTACCTCCGCCTTTGTGCAAGGCGGAGCACTGCCAGAGCCCTGCAAAATGACCTCCAGCAGGCCACAAATGTGCATGTGTCT
The DNA here is from genome assembly GCF_013265735.2 of Oncorhynchus mykiss. Taxonomy (NCBI): domain Eukaryota; kingdom Metazoa; phylum Chordata; class Actinopteri; order Salmoniformes; family Salmonidae; genus Oncorhynchus; species Oncorhynchus mykiss. The sequence goes on along the minus strand of NC_048574.1, from coordinate 64,172,945 downwards.
GCTCAAACGGTCAGAAACAGACTTCATGAGGGTGGTATGAGGGCCCAATGTCCACAGGTGGGGGTTGTGCTTACAGCCCAACACCGTGCAGGACATTTGGCATTTGCCAGAGAACACCAAGATTGGCAAATTCGCCACTGGCGCCCTGTGCTCTTCACAGATGAAAGCAGGTTCACAGTGAGCACGTGACAGACGTGACAGAGTCTGGAGACGCCGTGGAGAACGTTCTGCTGCCTGCAACATCCTCCAGCATGTCAGTCTTGGTGTGGGGTGGCATTTCTTTGGGGGGGCGCACAGCCCTCCATGTGCTCGCCAGAGGTAGCCTGACTGCCATTAGGTACCGAGATGAGATCCTCAGACCCCTTGGGATGCTGGTGCGGTTGGCCCTGGGTTCCTCCTAATGCCAGACAATGCTAGACCTCATGTGGCTGGAGTGTGTCAGCAGTTCCTGCAAGAGGAAGGCATTGATGCTATGGACTGGCCCGCCCGTTCCCCAGACCTGAATCCAATTGAGCACATCTGGGACAACATGTCTCGCTCCATCCACCAACGCCACGTTGCACCACAGACTTTCCAGGAGTTGGCGGATGCTTTAGTCCAGGTCTGGGAGGAGATCCCTCAGGAGACCATCCGCCACCTCATCAGGAGCATGCCCAAATGTTGTAGGGAGGTCGTACAGGCACGTGGAGGCCACACACATTACTGAGCCTCATTTTGACTTGTTTTAAGGACATTACATCAAAGTTGGATCAGCCTGTAGTGTGGTTTTCCACTTTAATTTTGAGTGTGACTCCAAATCCAGACCTCCATGGGTTGATACATTTGATTTCCATTGAAAGATTTTGTGTGATTTTGTTGTCAGCACATTCAACTATGTAAAGAAAAAAGTATTTCATAAGAATATTTCATTCATTCAGATCTAGGATGTGTTATTTTAGTGTTCCCTTAATTTTTTTGAGCAGTGTATATATGTATGTGTCTATATAATATTTGTATCAGTTTGGAAAGAGTGCTAGGAGAATTCAGCCAAGGTGCTTTAGTCGTCAAACACTGAGTTACTAGTCATTCAGATAGTGGTTGGTTGTCACGTAAATCATTTATTATGGACATTATTTACAGTAGTAGGTAGCTATAAATGATTTAAAGAAACTGACTCCACTCAGCAACTGGTATGTGGAATGACATGAATCCACAAGAGAGCGCACATGAACCACCAATGCATCTTTCTCTGTTACATATCTTGACATATATGAGAGATTACGTTATGCAACAGATATGAATACCTTGAAGCCCCCAGCAATGTTTAATTGATTATTAATCCACATACCTGGTTGATTCACAATTTTCTTGGTCCTTTGCTTCTCCTCTTCTTCTTCATCAATGAAGAACCCTCCACCGGAGTCAACTGTCTTGGCGACTCTAGCCGAAGTTTCACTCCCTCTCCAGCCGATGGTTTGTTGGCCAGGCGGGCTTGCCTTAGCATCACAGCCCGCTGTCTATTCCGTTCGAATTTGGCTCTCATAGCGGGGGACAGATCGCAGTTCTTGGCTTGGACTCAGAAGGAGGAGAAGCAGCATGATCATTCATCGGCGTGGGAGGCTCCAACATATCTATCTCAAAACGCAGGACTGGAGCTAGCTAGCTGTTACACTAGATAGTGTAACAGATAGGTTACATTCTCCAGTGTCTTGGAAATTGCAATAAATTGAAGATGTTTACCAGAAAGAGAGCTGGCAGGGCTGAAAGGAGGGCAGAGAGGTTTTAGGCCATGCACAGCTGTTTGTGGCAATCCACCTGTGCGTTTGCACAAAAGCAAAACCATATCTTAACCTTAACAGGTTGAACAAATTATTTCACTTTCAATTCCTATTACTAACAACTCTAATAAGAACTTCCAATTAGTTTTTTTTTCAAATGTATGTTTCATTAGGAAATTACAGAGCTCTACCAGGCGGTTGAGAAGTCAAGAGGTTCATATTGGCAATGCTATATTAGAATTGCAATTTGCATAAACATTTTGCTTGTAAAAAATATATATTACATAAATTACTTTAGGTCTGCTTCAGTGGCTTTCATAGCTAGGTAAGCATTGTTAAATGAGGACTACATTTTGAGATAATAAATAGGGTCACCACAACAAGCCCTACTACAGACTCAATGTTATGTCCACACCATCAGTGGGATCTGTGGTGTTGGACATGACACGCTCTCTCAACCAATATAACCTATACTTATCAACCATCAGTAATATGGATGTTCTATACAAAGGCCTTCCACTCTTTTTTGTGCTGTTGAACCCAATTGAAGCCTCATCTAAGTTCTAGCTTTCAGCTTGCTTGTGTATATGGTTGTATACCATAGTTTAAAGGACATCCTAGGGACTCATCTGGACTAAGTTAAAATGTGAGTTGTCTCACATCTACTCTGTTGTCTGAACGACCTCTTTGGTACAGCCTCTCCCATAGGTGGTTTGGCGACCGTTACGAAAATAAAAGATAACTTTGGGTTCGGATGTAACCTTGGTTCTACTGAGTAGAATCATTTCATGGCGTTCCTACACCTCCGTGGGGTTGAAGCGAAGTAATATACTCCGTTTGGGTCTTAAGACACATGGTCAAAACGCAAAATGTTTTTAATGCTGGTTCACGTGAAGAGCATCTTCACCGTGAAAACATCCTCCACCATTAGTCGTACAGAGAAAGTAACACAAATGAATAGTCAAACAGTCATTTTCTTGTAACCTTCCCTGGTGGTCTAGTGGTTAGGATTCGGCGCTCTCACCGCCGCGGCCCGGGTTCGATTCCCGGTCAGGGAACTACTTATTTTCTTCGTCTTGTAACCGCGTGCAGATTGTTACACAGCTAAAACAATGGTTATACAGTTATACAGTTATACAAATCTTTGTTAGTAATGTTCGAACGCATAAATAGACCCAATAAATGCAGAGATAAATCAGAGTCGATGTATAATTGTATGCATTATATATTATGCACATTGTATGTGTGGAACAACATACAATGTGAAAAGGAACATGTGTGTGTGCGCCCCCTCAGGTTTATGAACAGAATTCTTTCTTTAAACATTTCAGAGCAGAGTGGCGCAGCGGAAGCGTGCTGGGCCCATAACCCAGAGGTCGATGGATCGAAACCATCCTCTGCTAGTTCTTTTTCACCATGTACCAACAATTGAACCACGATAACCAACCAGAGACAGCACCACTACGAAGAATTTACCAAGAATTGGCCAATGTGAATAGAGCTACATAACCCAGATATTTTATATTACACCTGCTACATTAGCAAGGTTACCCAGGTGTGGCTGGATCGAAACCATCCTCTGCTAATATTTTCACCATCATGTAATTGTGGTGTAGTTATACATCGTATGTAATATTAATGATATTTGTAAGGGAATGATAGAAAAATAACTGTATTGAACCTAGGTACCTGACATGCTACATGCTATATCCACATCGCTCCGGCCGAACGCCACGCCCACTAGCGTTTATTTTCTACGATTAATGTATTACATACAAAATTAGTCGTTACGCAACACACTTCCACCCGTTAATGCCAAATGGTTAGATTACAATGATAGGTTAAATGAAAAAATAGCGCCCAACGTGGGGCTCGAACCCACGACCCTGAGATTAAGAGTCTCATGCTCTACCGACTGAGCTAGCCGGGCCTACCAACATACCTATTTGCAAATGATTTTGAAAGGACGGTGGGAAAGTTTGAAAATAAAATTAATTAGTTGTGGTGCGTAGTTGTGGTGCGTTGCCACATTCCGGTAGCATTTAATATTACACAATGACTGTAGACCCACTAACAAAAACTGGTTTTCAAACCAACCTGCTGGTCTCACAAAATAACAGAATAGTTCATTTTCGATGTGAATATTTGGTACCAATTACTTACTACCTTATTGTGTTAAGAAAATATGTTTATTTTGATGTCACTCTCTATGGCCACATTACTTGCTATTGCATGATTGACACATATTTAGTACATGTTAAATCTTGCAAATAAAAAAAAGGTCTACCCTAATAATATAAAAAATACATGTCTTGGAACACATTTGTTCATATAATATGCACATGATATTCGATATTAATTCCACATTTCAGTTTCAAATAAAGATACTTTATCTAATAATCGCCTAACATAGTGTGTCGGCCATACAATTACAAGCCCCTTACTTTAACTACTGTAACAACGATCTGGAGTTGAACAAAGGAAAAAAGTGTCACCTGTAAAGGCAACTTTCCGCTAATCCCTTTACATTTCCTTTATATTGTAGTGTTTGTTTTGGAGGTTTGGGGGATTGTCGTCTCACATTATTACAATTAGAAGGAATTCCCATTGATGTCTGTGTCAGCAATATTCTGTTGTAGATTTTATAACCATGTCCATCCAGTCTACTGATTCTAATTCTATGCCTCACACCCCTCCTCCTCCATCTCCACAGACAGACTGCTGGTGCGTCTTGAGGTTGCATATCCAGGCGAAGCGCTTCCCACAGTGGCTACAGGCAAAGGGTTTCTCCCCCGTATGGACCCTCTGGTGCTTCTTCAGGTTGCCAGCCTCTGAGAACATCTTCCCACAGGTGGCACACCTGAACGGCTTCTCCCCTGTGTGTACCCTCTGGTGAGCCTCCAGGTTGGACTGACCGGTGAAGGCCTTACCGCAGGCTCGGCACACGTAGCTCTTTCTCCTTCCGGCCGCATCACAGTGCTGCTGGGCCAGCTGGGCTGCCTGCTGCCCAGCCAGTGTCACCTCGATGTGGGCAAAGCCTTTGGCCGTGGCCCCTCTCCCTGGCGGTAGACCTACCAGGGAGTGAAGGGATTGGGAAGACATACCGGTACTAGTAGTGTTGGTAGTGGAGGTAGTTGGGTTTTCTGGGTGAGTCTGTTGTAGCTGCTGTGCTCTGAGGCGTCGTTGAAGCTGCCGCTGATGTGCTTGTTGAGATGCTCTCAAAATGGCTGCCCTGCTCCATGTGGGATGCCCCTGGATGCCCCCACCCACACCCAGAGTGGCTGCTTGAACTCCCTGATGCCCAGAGAAAGGCACACCCTCCCCTGTGGGCCTGACAGTCGCTGAGGGGAGCTGGGGCTGAGGCTCTGGGTCGACAATGAGGCAGTCTGGGTCAGTGTCTGTAGTGTTGTCGGTGTAGGAGCACGAGGGACCACCGGAGGGCGATGTTGATGCCGATGTGTCTGGGGCCCAGCGCGTGAAGAAGGTCTCCAGCTCAAACATTGAGTACTCAGAGCCTAGCATGTTGGCTGCTCTCTGCTTGCTGAGCTGCTGTGTGGTCTGGGTTGGGGTTGTGTTGTCTGGCGCTCCCTTGGGCATATTGGCTTTATTACCTAGGCTCGCTGCGGGACTGGTGGTTCCAATACATTTTTGTGAGGCAGGGGCGGGAAGTGTGGGTCTTGAGGACTCCCCAGTACCTGGATAAATATCATAGAAAAGGTGCATGGTAAAGGATGATAAGCTAGAGAAGCCTTTTACATGTACATTTGAGGAATGGTTTCCCAAACTCACCCAAACCCCGGATGCACGTTCTGGTTTTTGCCCTTGATTCAAATAACCAACTCATCATCAAGCGTTGACTATTTGAAACAGCTGTGTAGTGCTAGGGGAAAACCAAAAAGTGCACCCAAGGGACCCTGATCAGGACCCTGATTTAGCAGACACTCTTATCCAAGGCGACTTACAGTTAGTGCATTCAACTTAACAGGGGTCAGAACTGGCCTTGTTTCCCTCATTAAGAAAATAGCTTTTAGTAAACTAATATAAGTGAGTAGCTCAGTGACACTGTCTGGTGGGCGCCGACACGGTTGTCATGCATTCCTGGTTTATTTTCATTCTCCACTTACATTCTGCTGCCAGGTCAGGTCCTCCTGTTGCTGTGATACTTCCCAGGTTCTGTCCCAGTCTTAGTGTTGATGGAGTTGATTCAGGAGCTGCAGGCTAGGAAGAAGAGAGGAGAAAGAGCCTATGAGATTAACTAAACACTAGATAGATAGCGATCAGTCCAACGCATCACAGAGGGCACACTGCCTGCCCTCCAGGACATCTACAGCACACGGTGTCACAGGAAGGCCAAGAAGATCATCAAGGACCTCAGCCACCCAAGCCACGGCCTGTTCACCCCACTACCATCTAGATAGTGGAGACAGTACAGGTGCATCAAAGTTGGGACAGAGACTGAAAAACAGCTTTTACAGTGCCTTGCAAAAGTATTCCTCCCCCTTGGCGTTTTTCCTATTCTGTTGCATTACAATCTGTAATTTGCATTACAACCTGTAACATTCAGCAGTAACATAATTAGTTAAATAAAGTCTACCCGTGTGCAATCTAAGTGTCACATGGTCTCAATATATATACACCTGTTCTGAAAGGCCCCAGAGTCTGCAACACCACTAAGCAAGGGGCACCACCAAGCAAGTGGCACCATGAAGACCAATAAGCTCTCCAAACAGGTCAGGGACAAAGTTGTGGAGAAGTACAGATCAGGGTTGGGTTATAAAAAAATATCAGAAACTTTGAACATCCCACAGAGCACCATTAAATCCATATTTCTTTCAAATTGAAAGAATATGGCACCACAACAAACCTGCCATGAGAGGGCCGCCCACCAAAACTCACAGACCAGGCAAGGAGGGTATTAATCAGAGAGGCAACAAAGAGACCAAAGATAACCCTGAAGGAGCTGCAAAGCTTCACAGTGGAGATTGGAGTATCTGTCCATAGGACCACTTTAAGCCATACACTCCACAGAGCTGGGCTTTACGGAAGAGTGGCCAGAAAAAAAGCCATTGCTTAAAGAAAAAATAAAAAGGCATGTGGGAGACTCAAACACATAGAAGAAGGTACTCTGGGTCAGTTGAGACAAAAATTGATTTTTTTGGACATCAAGGAAAACACTATATCTGGCGCAAACCCAACACCTCTCATCACACCGAGAACACCATCCCCACAGTGAAGCATGGTGGTGGCAGCATCATGCTGTAGGGATGTTTTTGATCGGCAGGGATTGGGAAACTGGTCAGAATTGAAGGAATGATGGATGGCATTAAATACATGAAAATTCTTGAGGGAAACCTATTTAATTCTTCCAGAGATTTGAGACTGGGACGGAGGTTCACCTTCCAGCAGGACAATGACCCTAAGCATACTGCTAAAGCAACACTCGAGTGGTTTCAGGGGAAACGTTTAAATGTCTTGGAATAGCCTAGTCAAAGCCCAGACCTCAATCCAATTGAGAATCTGTGGTATGACTTAAAGATGGCTGTACACCAGCGGAACCCATCCAACTTGAAGGAGCTGGAGCAGTTGGGCTAAAATCCCAGTGGCTTGAAGATTGGGCTAAAATCCCAGTGGCTAGATGTGCCAAGCTTATAGAGACATACCACAAGAGACTTGCAGCTGCAATTGCTGCAAAAGGTGGCTCTACAAAGTATTGACTTTGAGGGGTGAATAGTTATGCACGCTCAAGTTTTCCATTTTTTTTGTCTTTTTCTTGTTTGTTTCACAATAAAAAATATTTTGCATCCTCAAAGTGGTAGGCATGGGTAGCCTAGTGGTTAGAGCGTTGTACTAGTAACCGGAAGGTTGGAAGTTTAAATCCCTGAGCTGACAAGGTACAAATCTGTCGTTCTGCCCCTGAACAGGCAGTTAACCCACTGTTCCTAGGCTGTCATTGAAAATAAGAATTTGTTCTTAACTGACTTGCCTAGTTAAATAAAGGTTTAAAAAAAATAATTCCAGGGGGGGGGGGGGGGGGGGGATACTTTCGCAAGCCACTGTATCTCCAGGCCATCAGACTGTTAGTCTTATAGTCACCACTAACCGGCCTTCGCCCAGTACCCTGCCCTGAACCTTAGTCACTGTAACTAGCAGGCTACCATCCAGTACTCTACCCTGCAACTTAGAGACTGCTGCCCTATGTAAATACTCATTGAATACTGGTCACTTTAATCATATTTACATACTGTTTTACCCACTTCATATGTATATACTATATTCTAGTCAAGGCTCATCCTATTTAACTACTGCTGTACACACCTTTTCTATTCATATACTGTCCATAATGTCTATACACACCATCATATACATATACATTTATATTCCGGACTCTGACATTACTCGTTCTAATATTTCTATATTTCTTAATCCCTTTCTTTTTCTTTTGGGGAATTTTACATGATTTGTTTTGTATTGTTAGGTATTACTATACTGTTGGAGCTAGAAACATAAGCATTTCGCTACACCCACGATAACATCTGCTAAATATGTGTACGAGAGCAATACAATTGGATTTGATTTAGAGGTGTTACTGTAATATTCTGTTGCACCACCTTTTGCCTTCAGAACAACCTCAATATGTCAAGGCATGGACTCTACAAGGTGTGGAAAGCATTCCACAAGGATGCTGGCCCATGTTGACTCAATGCTTCCCACAGTTGTGTCAAGTTGGCTGGTAGTTGATCTCTACTCTGAATAGCTTGTTCCATCTCATCCCACAGATCCTCACTTGGATTGAGATCTGGTGACTGGGCAGGCCACTGCAGTAAGCTGAATTCACTGTCATATTCGTGGAACCATTCCTGGACAATCTTAGCCCTGTGGCAATTCGCAGATGGATGCATTGCTGCCATGAATGGATGAGCCTGATTGGTAATGATGTTCAGATCACCCTCTGAATGACATACATACACAATCCATGTCTAAATTATCTCAAGGCTTAAAAATAATTATTTAACCTGTCTCCTCCACTTCAGCTACACCAATGGAAGTGGATTTGAAAGGTGTCAACAATAAGGGATCATAGCCTTCACCTGGTCAGTCTGTCATGGAAAGAGCTGCTGTTCCTAATTTGTTGTATACTCAGCGTACTGTAAATCAAACATATATTTAGGAAAGTCTAATTCACCGTTTTGACTTCCGTGGCAATAAATAATAATTCATTAAAATGAGTAAATTTGTTAAAGACATGCTCTGGTACTGGCGGGTACATAGTAAGTATTTTTTTAACCTTCCGCTTTGGGCTGGATGTGTCAATGTGTAGTTCATACATGCATAATCTATGAGCAGAATTACTATTTTACCTCAATTATCCACAAAATCCCTAGTTTGAAAGCGGCCGTTTTCTGGAAGCTGGGTGGCGCCATTTTCCCTACATTTACCCCCACGTGGGCCAGCCCCCAAGCAATTTGAATTTCAACCAATAAGATTCAGTCCCTCGCCATTTGAGTGACAGCTAGTGAGACACACACAAAGTAAAGCGAAAGAGAGCAATGACATGGGTGCACACATCTACACATTTGTGATGTAGAACGCAATTTTCCCGGGACCACTTTTGGCTCGTGGGTGCTACTTTCAGAACTACTGGTTAAAAAGTATACAAAAGTACCGGAGAAAGTCTTTAAGTAGTAATTATTTGATTTCCATTTCAGGCATATATTGTGGCTGTGATGAATGCTCTTTAAGATATTGATATTGTGTCACAGTTGAGGAAATTGAATGTCCTGTGATGGAGTAATGTAATGTTAATAACCACATTAATTCATTCATCGTTTTTGCAAAAAAACACTTTAATCTTCTTTTAACATTACAAGATAAGGACATCGATCAAAGTTTCACAGAATTGTGACACAATAGACTTATCCCTACAAGCGTAGAGCATTTTGGACTCCCCCAAAAAATGTGTACCATCACCTAACAAAATATTTACATGTTTACTGCTAACAAATATGGTTACTTCAACCCATTTACTGGTTTTTGGTGTATGCTGAACCTCTACCTTGGTGTTACAAGGGGAATCAAACATGAACTATTCTCACCACATATCATTTTCATACAGCTTTGTGAGTAGAAAACAAATACAGTTGAAGTCAGACGTTAACATAGCCAAATACATTTAAACTCAGTTTTTCACAATTCCTGAATTTAATCCTAGTAAAAATTCCCTGTCTTAGTTCAGTTAGGATCGCCACTTTATTATAAAGAATGTGACATGTCATAATAATAGTAGAGAGAATGATTTATTCCAGCTTTTATTTCTTCATCACATTCCCAGTGGGTCAGAAGTTTACATACACTCAATTATTATTTGGTAGCATTGCCTTTAAATTGTTTAACTTGGGTCTAACGTTTCGGGTAGCCTTCCACAAGCTTCCCACAATAAGTTGGGTGAATTTTGGCCCATTCCTCCTGACAGAGCTGATGTAACTGACTTAGGTTAGTAGGCCTCCTTGCTCGCACATGCTTTTTCAGTTCTGCCCATACATTTTCTATAGGATTGAGGTCAGGGCTTTGTGATGGCCACTCCAATACCTTGACTTTGTTGTCCTTAAGCGATTTTGCCACAACATTAGGAGTATGCTTGGGGTCATTGTCCATTTGGAAGACCCATTTGCGACCAAGCTTAAACTTCCAGACTGATGTCTTGAGATGTTGCTTCAATATCTCAACATAATTGTCCTTCCTCATGATGCCATCTATTTTGTGAAGTGCACCAGTCCCTCCTGCAGCAAAGCACCCCCACAATATGATGCTGCCACCCCCATGCTTTTCACGGTTGGGATGGTGATCTTCGGCTTGCAAGCCTCCCCCTTTTTCCTCCAAACATAACGATGGTCATTATGGCCAAACAGTTATATTTTTGTTTCATCAGACCAGAGGACATTTCTCCAAAAAGTAAAATCTTTGTCCCCATGTGCAGTTGCAAACCGTAGTCTGGCTTTTTTATGGCGGTTTCGGAGTAGTGGCTTCTTCCTTGCTGAGCGGCCTTTCAAGTTATATGTCTCGTTTTACTGTGGATATAAATACTTTTGTACATGTTTCCTCCAGCATCTTCACAAGGTCCTTTGCTGTTGTTCTGGAATTGATTTGCACTTTTCACACCAAAGTACGTTCATCTCTAGGAGACAGAACGTGTCTCCTTCCTGAGCAGTACGACAGCTGCCTGGTCCCATGGTGTTTATACTTGCGTACTATTGCTTGTACAGATGAACGTGGTACCTTCAGACATTTGGAAATTTCTCCCAAGGATGAACCAGACTTGTGGAGGTCTACAACCTCTACAAGGTCTTGGCTTATTTATTTTGATTTTCCCATGATGTCAAAGAGGCAGAGTTTGAAGGTAGGTCTTGAAATACATCCACAGGTACACCTCCAATTGACTCAAATGATGTCAATTAGCCTATCAGAAGCTTCTAAAGCCATGACATCATTTTCTGGAATTTTCCAAGCTGTTTAAAGGCACAGTCAACTGTGCCTTTATGTAAACTTCTGACCCATTGGAATTGTGATAGTGAAATAATCTGTAAACAATTGTTGGAAAAATTACTTGTGTCATGCACAAAGTAGATGTCCCAACCGACTTGCCAAAACTATAGTTTGTTAACAAGACATTTGTGGAGTGGTTGAAAAATTAGTTTAAAGACTCCAACCTAAGTGTATGTAAACTTCCGACTTCAACTGTAAATATGCCTATTACCATCACCAGCTATAGGACTCCCGGAAAAAAAGAATCAAATTACCAAAAGGACTGTCTTGATCAGATAAGAAAGAAAAGACAAAATTACCCTAACTACACTAATCTCGGACACCCAGAATTAAAATATTGCGTAATTGCTTCAGACGCTCGAGCATCTGTCCACGAGAAATTTCACTAACAACCCTTCCCTAAGCCCCTTTACTAATACTAAGTGTCTATATTAACGGCCAAGAGTTAATCCTGATCATGTGACCTGACCAGAGGAAAAACTCTGGGTCCTATTTTTATCCTATAACCATCAGTTGTCATGTGATCAGGGACAACTCCTGGCCCTAGTTAAAATCTATAACCATTGAGTTTTCAGGGGAAAAAACCTGGTCATCCTCATATTGAAATAGATGGTTGATATAATATCCCGGTCACATCTAGTACTAGTATTGATGAAGATGGTGTTGTAGTAAAGGTTATTTTTTCTCTCTCCCCTGTAGTACTACTGCTGAGGATGATGTCGTAGTACTACTGCTGAGGATGATGTCGTAGTACTACTGCTGAGGATGATGTCGTAGTACTACTGCTGAGGATGATGTCGTAGTACTACTGCTGAGGATGATGTCGTTTCTGGTGTTTCTTCAGGTTGCTAGGGTCGGCAAAGCGTTCCCCACAGAGCGGGCAGGCGTATGGCCTCTCCCCCGTGTGAACGTTCTTGTGGATCTTAAGGTTCCAGTACTGAGAGAAGTGCTTCCCGCACACCATGCACCCAAACGGCCTCTCGCCCGTGTGGGTTCTAAGGTGCGGTTCTAGATTAGCCGGGGAGGAGAACCCTTTACCGCAGAACTTGCAGAGGTATGCCTTCTTTCTTACCACTTTCTTCCTACCGCATTTGTACGTCTCCTGACCTCCCTGTGCCCCGTCCGACCCCCCCATTCCGACATCATAACCAGCCATGTCTGACCCCTCTCTAGAACCCATAGAACCTGAGAAGCTTCCGGAGCTTTCTACAGTGAAACCCCTGTGCTGACCTATCTCAGAGCCAGCAGGCCCCATCCTCCCTCCCATGATCAGCATGCCTGGGCCTGCTGGGTAGGAGAGGTTGAGGGAGGACGGTCCTGGGACACTAGCGTCACCACAACCACCACTGCCCCCATTGGTCCACAGCGGAAGGGGGTGGTTCTCGTACGACACACGGCCATAGCTGACCTCCGTGGTGTGGTGCCTGGTCGTCCCGGGGTGGTGTTGGGTGTGGTCTGGGGGTGAGTTGTGGTGGGTGGCCTCCAGGGGTAATGCTCCTCCTCTGTAGTTGTCTCTGCTGGACTCCTCCGGCCCTTGAGAAGAGAACACAGTGTCACAATCACACCACTGGCTGTTGTTGAAATCAATGGGAGATCTCACGATGGAGCTACACTTGGGGAATGTCAATGCCATGATAACATGTTTTCAAAGCGTTATGCTCTGGAACAGGCAGGGATGGATGCAACAGCGTAGCCTTTACATGGGATCTAAGTAGCCTTGTGTCATTGGTCTAACCCCTTGATTACCAAGTCCTGCTGTTAGCACCACTACCCCTGTAGTCTCCACTCACCCTCCTGGATGCTGAGTCCTCCACCCCGTGGGTCCAGATCCTCCACCTTGATCAGCAGGATGTCAGGGTCTCTGTCCTCCACCGCTGCAGACTGGAAACACAGGGACGGACCAGGAATTAGATATCACAATTACTATTATGCAATGAATCGTATTCATTTCTAAATCACACACTGTGTGACTGGACTAAATGTATGGACCAAAGATTATAAATTGTGTACATCTTACATGTATGCAACAAGTATTTTATGTAGCTATAGATGTTTGATATTTATCTTGTTGCATCATCTGATTAGCGAATGGATGTCTGTTACTCAGAACCTTTTAATATTGGACCTCTTCAATTAACTATTGTGGTTATAGTGACCTTATGGGTCTGAGTGATTCGATATATTTTATTTAAAATATTAAGTGACATTAAGAATTTATTGGAAGATTAACAAACGTGTCTTGCTCAATATGGATTAAACAAATATTAACTATTTATGAGTGTTCTTGCAGGTGGTGGGAGATGTTTCTGTGTGACACTTTCAAGCAGCTCCAGCAGAGCTTTTCGTATTGGTCAATCGTTTGAATCCATTCAACTTTCCTTTGTCCGCCATATAAACCACTATTGCCTATTCATTTCAATAATGACAGAAACCTCAGTGTAAGGAATGTATTTTATTCATAATGGTTCCATATGTAGAAAAACATAGAAGAGGCATTGTAATACATGTTGACTCTTAAGGGGAAAGATTGTTATAGTAAAACTGCCACTCATTCATAAACTGGCATTAAATAACTTATTTACAAAGTGAATTTGTCCAATGTCAAAAATCCCCTTTAGTGTTAGATATACAGTACAATTTTAGATATGTACACAAAGCTAACTAGCATCATTCACTCCAGATTTACTCTTTAAGGTTGACATTTACCACTAACTTATCGGTAGATTATTTTGGGTCAGATATTCACCCTTCCTTAGTCCACTGATACGAAATGTCCTATGTACATAATCAAAACCACCCATCATACCCAGGAACATTTCCACGCGTACCCATCTATCGGGGCCTCCATCATGACTGACCCGAGAGCAGTGTTAAGTTTGTTAGTTTGTCAAATTATTCATAAGTATGAATCCCCCTGGCTAGAAACATTAGGCTGGTTTCTAAAACACAGCGGAAACTTGATTCGCCTAATGAGTAAGAAAAACTAAATTAGTAAGTTAGGGCCCCCGCCCCACCCTAGGTGAAGCTAATTTATATTTGTATTTATTAGGATCTCCACTAGCTGCTGCCCAGGGGGGGCCAAACAGGGTTAAAACAATTAAAATCACAAAATATAATAACACATCTACAATATTACAATGCATGTCTGAGTAGAGTGCGTGTGTTAGCATATGCGCTCGTCTCTTCACAGTCTGCGTTGTGCCATAAGTTTTTTTTTTTTTAAATCTGATTTTACTGCTCGCTTGAGTTACATAGAGAGTTCCATCTATGTAGTACTGAGCATTTCCCAGAGTGTGTTCTGGACTTGGGGACTGTGAAGAGACCCCTGGTGGCATGTCTTTTGGGGTATGTATGCGTGTCTGTGCTGTGTTAGCTGTCTGAACGGACAGTTTGGTGCTTTCAACATGTCAATACCGCTCACAAAGACAAGTAGTGATGCAGTAAATCTCTCTACTTTGAACCAGTAGAGATTGACATGCATGTTTTTGATATTAGCCCTCAGAGTACATTTAAGGGCCAGCCGTGCTGCTCTGTTCTGGGCCAACCGTAATTTTCCTATGTTCTTCTTTGTGGCACTTGACCATATGAGTGGGCAGTAGTGCAGGTTGGATAAAACTAGGGCTCATGTCCGGGGGATATACATCTGGATGGTTCCTCTCGTGGTGGGTCTTGAGGTTGCGTATCCAGGCGAATCCTTTCCCACAGAGCTCACAGTGGAAGGGTTTCTCCCCTGTATGGACCCTCTGGTGCTTCTTCAGGTTGCCAGCCTCGGAGAACATCTTCCCACAGGTGTTGCATCTGAACGGCCTCTCCCCCGTGTGGGTCCTCAGGTGGATCTCCACTTTCTTGGGCCGGTTGAACGCCTTGCCGCAGAAGTTGCAGATGAACAGTTTCTCCCGGGCACTGGTCCTGTGGGGGACCTTGCCGTCCCTCGTCAGGGGGAAGCCAGTGTTGCCACTGCCAGTGTTTCTGCCCCCGCCGCCGTGTGCCCACCCGTTCGCGTCAGAAGTCGACGGCATCGCAATGTCACTGATGGAGCGAGATTGTGACGGGGCGGCCATGTTGCCATGGTTACCCTGGAACCTTCCTCCTCCCCCAAACATTGCAGACATTCCACTGTCGCGGCCCCACTTCTCCAGAGTCGCCTTCCCTTCCTCCTCCTCCTCCGAGTCAATGTTCAGAACCTCCTCTCGGTTCCCCGGGAGATGGCGGTGGATAGTGACCGAAGCAGGAAGTGGACGGCGGTGCCCGGACTGAAACGACGCGGCAGCCTCGGCGACTGTGCTGTAAGAACAAGATGGCTGCCCGGCCCCAGGCGTCTCTGCCTGGCTGCTCTCATTAAAGAACGACACAAGCGGCCCCAGACCGTCCCCTCTGTCGTCATCACCACTGTACATATCAAGCTCAGCAGGGTGGGGTTGGTGCAGCAGTCCTGCGTGTTGGGGTTCACTGTCAGACTTAAGGAGAGGTGCCGAGCCACTGACCTCCACACGGTGCCTGTTCCTGGGGCCCTGCTGCTGCTGCTCGGGGTGCTGAGGTTGGCTGACCTGCTCTGGGCCATGGGCTGAAGCAGGTGGATGGGATGTGGTGTCCCCAGGGCCGGTTCTACCGCTGCCTCCACGAGGTCCACACTCCACCAGTCCTGGAAGAGAGAGGAAGGGAATGAAAGCAGGTTAATGTTTAAATCAAGTTGAAGGTATGGCCAGGTTGAGTAGTGTGAGAATGGAGCCTTGATGTTGATCAAATGTATGGGGTGAGTAATTACAGTATCTGCAACACAGCAACCAAAGTTGAGACGGACTAACACACTCACCGTCCTCTCCAATCAGTGGTATGTCGTCTGCCTCTGTGTCCCCAAGGGGATCCTCCATCCTCTCCTCTTTGACCAGCAGAGACTCAGGCTCCACAAGCTGCAGATCTGGCGACTGGAAGATCGAAAAGTCGGGAATTAACCGCGTAAATATACAAAACATGGTTGATAATGACCTACTGGTGACTGATGCTGCCAAGTGCTCAAAATGGTTCAAATGGGCCATTGTGTACTGTAGGACTATGCTATTATGGAATATAACAGTTAGCCACCAAGTATATTTGTTTTCTTGAACTGTGTAAGACATTGACAACCAGTATTACAGGATAGGTTTCTTGAACTCACCTTGTCTCGGATGGGGTTGGGATGCATCTGGGAACTGTTGTGATCATTATTGGCTCCAGGGCCTCCTGACCACATCCCCATGGGATCTAGCTGTATGTCGTAGACACCACCTACGATAAAAAAAATCAAGTTTATTTTTATTTTTTTAAACTTACTTGTAACAAAAATTGCAGGTTGACGCTAGGTCACATTGACCTAGATGTGCTTTGTCAGATTTTAATGACCAAAACAAAGGTGGGTCCCAATGACTGTATACAGTGAGTGTACAAAACATTAGGAACATGCTCTTTCCCATGACAGACTGACCAGGTGAAAGCTATGATCCCTAATTGATGACTCCTGTTAAATCCACTTCAATCAGTGTAGATGAAGGTAAGGAGACCGGTTAAAAAATGATTTTTATAAGCCTTCAGACAATTGAGACATGGATTGTGTATATGTGCCATTCAGAGGATGAATGAGCAAGACAACATATTGAAGTGTCTTTAATGGGGTATGGTAGCAGGTGCCAGGAGCAACGACTTGAGTGTGTCAAGAACTGCAACGTTGCTGGGTTCTCTCACACAACAGCTTCCCGTGTGTGTCAAGAATGGTCCACCACCCAAAGGACATCCAGCCAACAGCATGCCAGTGGTCAAAGATGAAAGAGGACAAAGGAGGCTGACACAAATTGTGCAGAGAAACAGACGGGCTACAGTTAGTCAACTGACAGTCCACTACAACATCGGTGCCCAAAGACCGATAAAAGAATGCGCAACTCGTTGGTCCGTGACACGAATAGGGTATGGCAGATGACGACCTTATAGAGTTCCACTTCTCTCAGCAAAATACAAGAAACTGTGGTTGCAGTAGGCTAAGGAACAAAAACACTGGACACTGGAGAAGTGGAAAAACATTGCCTGGTCTGATGAATCCCAGGATCCTGCTGCTTTACATTGATGAGAGGACTAGGGTATGGACAAAAAACAAGAGTTCATGCATCCATCATACCGCGTGTCAACATTGCAGACTGGTGGTGGTGGTGGTGTGATAGTATGGGGTGTGTTTTCATGGCACACATTGGGTCCCTTGATAAAAGCGTAGCAACATTTGAATGCCACAGGATATCTGAACATCATTGCCAATCAGGTGCATCCCTTCATTGCAGCAGTGTATCCATCTGTGAATATTTTTTCCCAGCAGGATAATGCCCCATACCACAAGAATAAGATCGTCCAGGAATGGTTCCACGAACATGACAGTGAATTCAGCTTCCTGTTTTGTACACTCCGTGTAGGTGGCCCCAAAGACACTATATGTAGCCCCAATGGGGGGAAAAAATGTCAATATCACACAAGTTGATTGTTTTCCAGTCGGGCTGGGCAGTAAAATGTAAAAAATGTTGACTAACTTCTATAATGCTATTTTAATGTTTTATTTGTTACATTAAATAATTCAGTAATGACTCGAAAAAATTATGGCAATCAGCAATTTTCTAACTGCCGATAAAAAATGGATAACTGAAAACTGCTAGCTAACTAACTTTCTAGCACAACAAGTCAACAACTACGGGTGGACAAGAGTTTTGTCTAGAAGGGATACAGCTTGTCAACATTTTTAGGAGAACTTACACGGCAGGTTAGGAGAATTAGGTTAAGGTTAGGAAAAGGGTAAGCCCAGGGGTCTCCAACCTTTTTTAGCCCTGAATGCTGATTGGCTGAAAGCTGTGATATCAGACCGTATTCCACAGGTACGACAAAAAAATTTTTTTTACTCATCTAATAACATTGGTAACCAGTTTATAATAGCAATAAGGCACCTTGGGGGTTTGTGGTATATGACGGCTAAGGGCTGTATCCAGGCACTCTGCATTGTGTCATGCAGAGCACAGCCCTCATCTGCGGTATATTGGCCATATACCACAGACCCTCAGTTGTTTATCTAAGCAATAAGTCCTAAGAAACTATCTTTCGTATTTTCCCGAATTCAGCATTTTTTTCCCCCTGGTTTGATTTTTTTATATTCTCAATATTTTTATTCATAGAGTCCATGTCAATGCTTAAATCCCATCAGAAGACACATTTTGAGGTCTGGAAAACAATCAAATAGGTTTTGATTTGAGTGCACATGAATTTACTGTTTCACAAAATAGAGGCATACTAAGACAAGAAACGTTACACAATTATAAGTTGGTGCAGGAAATTAATTGATTAAAATGCTGGAAATTAACAAATAACTATACAAATGGAAACAATTGGTCGAGTACCAGAGTTTGAGGCTACAAAATAGGACTTTGATTCCTATGTAATGTTCTACAAAAATGACTGCTTTACTATCAGTTGTCCTTCTATTATTTTGGGCTAAAGTTTGATTTAACAGTATAAAACAATAAGAATGGACAAAGTCCATTAAAAACATGTTTTTTTATGTTCTTCCCAGAAAGTATATTTAGAACTTGTATTATTCAGAACCGTCAAATATCGTCATACCGTCAAAAATAAAATAACGCATATTTTGGCCATGTCACCCAGACTTATTTTCCAGGGGTGTTTTTTTAAATTGACTTTATCAGCAGGGTAATCAAATAAACTAGTATCCGATCAGATATGGTATGGCATTACAGTCTTCTTACCAGTTGATGAAGACGACCCTCTGAATTTCTCATTGGTGTTGATATGAACTCTGCTGTTGGGACGGCTGTTCATTGCGCTTTCCCGTAGTCTTCGTTCGGCGTAACCACGGGCCATCTTCAACTCGAGAAGATTCAGCTTTCGCTTCAAACCTTTGTTCTCCCTTTGGCATTGTGACATTTGCAAACTTACAACCGCATAATCGTCGTCTACTAGTTTACAGATTTCTGCCACGGCTGCATTGGCCAATACCTCCATAATGGAAGCTAGCTGTGTCTGGAACGCAAGGCGACTCGACATTTTTGAACGACTGGCTCGCGAGCACTAAAAGTCGATAGATACAGTCTCATGCGATGTATATTGGATATATTGAATCACGTTCACTTCAAATATCGACAACGACTAAGTTGGACGAAGTGATTCAACATAAATAGTGGCCTAAAAGCAGTAGTTGACTAGCTCTGTAGCTGCAGTTTCTTCTTCTCTACTACCAGCCTCTCGTCAGCAACACAAAAACAAATTATTTCCGGGTCAGGGAATTTAGGAAACGTTCTAAATAAAAGTTCCTCACGTAATAGTAGAAAAGTGTCATTAACCTGTATTTATTCATGATATATGAAACATAATGAGTCAATTTGTTTATATTTAAGGGACATTTGTATTAAATGTGGGTTTTAAAAGATGTTCCAATGTCAAATAAATCCCCCCGATACAATACATTGTATATGAAATACATATTGGTTTAGAGAGAACTATTCTAGATGCCGACGTAAAGGTGGGGTTGCGATTACTCACTAGTGTCTGTAGAATATATATGAGTGTAATTTCTATATGCCCAGAAACACTCTACTCACTCCATTGGTCCCAATGCAATACACTAAAGGCATACAAATTACATATTGGTTTATAGAGAGAAAACTATTCTATGTGCCAAAGTAAAAGTGGGGTTGGGATAACTCACCATGGTCTGTAGAATGTATATATGGTGTTATTTTATGGGGCACTGAGGTGTAAATACCCAGTAACACTTTCTACTTTCCCCACTCCATTCACTGCAGTGCAATACACTGTAGGCCTATAGGTGAGAATAGTTTAACACAATGTAAACTTGGTCTGGCATACCTGTAAGCCAGGGTTTCTCAAACTCAGTTCTGGGGTTCCCCCTGGGTGCACTACACAGCTGATTCAAATAATCAAGGCTTGATAATGAGTTGGTTATTTGAATCAGCTGTGTAGTGTTAGGGGGAGAAAAACAAAACATGCACCCGGAGGGGCACAGGGCCAAGTTTGGGAAATCCAGCTGTAACCAACCTATATAGATTAACCTAATGATGATGAGCCAGTTGCACCTTTTACACATGTAAATCAGCCCAAGGCCAGCCTTGACCTGTGCCAAACAAATGCATACAGTGCCTTGCGAAAGTATTCGGCCCCCTTGAACTTTGCAACCTTTTGCCACATTTCAGGCTTCAAACATAAAGATATAAAACTGTATTTTTTTGTGAAGAATCAACAACAAGTGGGACACAATCATGAAGTGGAACGACATTTATTGGATATTTCAAACTTTTTTAACAAATCAGAAACTGAAAAATTGGGCGTGCAAAATTATTCAGCCCCCTTAAGTTAATACTTTGTAGCGCCACCTTTTGCTGCAATTACAGCTGTAAGTCGCTTGGGGTATGTCTCTATCAGTTTTGCACATCGAGAGACTGACATTTTTTCCCCATTCCTCCTTGCAAAACAGCTCGAGCTCAGTGAGGTTGGATGGAGAGCATTTGTGAACAGCAGTTTTCAGTTCTTTCCACAGATTCTCGATTGGATTCAGGTCTGGACTTTGACTTGGCCATTCTAACACCTGGATATGTTTATTTTTGAACCATTCCATTGTAGATTTTGCTTTATGTTTTGGATCATTGTCTTGTTGGAAGACAAATCTCCGTCCCAGTCTCAGGTCTTTTGCATACTCCATCAGGTTTTCTTCCAGAATGGTCTTGTATTTGGCTCCATCCATCTTCCCATCAATTTTAACCATCTTCCCTGTCCCTGCTAAAGAAAAGCAGGCCCAAACCATGATGCTGCCACCACCATGTTTGACAGTGGGGATGGTGTGTTCAGGGTGATGAGCTGTGTTGCTTTTACGCCAAACATAACGTTTTGCATTGTTGCCAAAAAGTTCAATTTTGGTTTCATCTGACCAGAGCACCTTCTTCCACATGTTTGGTGTGTCTCCCAGGTGGCTTGTGGCAAACTTTAAACAACACTTTTTATGGATATCTTTAAGAAATGGCTTTCTTCTTGCCACTCTTCCATAAAGGCCAGATTTGTGCAATATACGACTGATTGTTGTCCTATGGACAGAGTCTCCCACCTCAGCTGTAGATCTCTGCAGTTCATCCAGAGTGATCATGGGCCTCTTGGCTGCATCTCTGATCAGTCTTCTCCTTGTATGAGCTGAAAGTTTAGAGGGACGGCCAGGTCTTGGTAGATTTGCAGTGGTCTGATACTCCTTCCATTTCAATATTATCGCTTGCACAGTGCTCCTTGGGATGTTTAAAGCTTGGGAAATCTTTTTGTATCCAAATCCGGCTTTAAACTTCTTCACAACAGTATCTCGGACCTGCCTGGTGTGTTCCTTGTTCTTCATGATGCTCTCTGCGCTTTTAACGGACCTCTGAGACTATCACAGTGCAGGTGCATTTATACGGAGACTTGATTACACACAGGTGGATTGTATTTATCATCATTAGTCATTTAGGTCAACATTGGATCATTCAGAGATCCTCACTGAACTTCTGGAGAGAGTTTGCTGCACTGAAAGTAAAGGGGCTGAATAATTTTGCACGCCCAATTTTTCAGTTTTTGATTTGTTAAAAAAGTTTGAAATATCCAATAAATGTCGTTCCACTTCATGATTGTGTCCCACTTGTTGTTGATTCTTCACAAAAAAATACAGTTTTATATCTTTATGTTTGAAGCCTGAAATGTGGCAAAAGGTCGCAAAGTTCAAGGGGGCCGAATACTTTCGCAAGGCACTGTATGGCCTGCCTGACAAATAACGTCAAATTACTTTAAATGGAGCCATTGGACTACAAATATAAAATCAATTCAAATATTGCACTGTACAGGCAGAACAATTGTGTCCATAAAACTGGGGTCTAGTCTATTCACTAGAGTCCCTAGAATACAAAACAGCCAATCCTCTCTTCAAGCTTCATCCTTCAAGTAAACAGATGAGGTTCACCAAGGCCAGATGAGCAACAGCCAGTGTTGATTTTAGCATGTAATGAAGCAATTTGTAATCAAGTTATGATTAATTGTGTGTATGTGTAATTCTGTGTGATTAGTTAGGTATTTAGCAAATAAATAATAAAACCCCATTTTTGTATTGCTGATTCAACTTGTTAGCCAGGGTTCGTGCAGATAAAATAATTTACAACTTTCAGATGAGACTGAATTAAGGTGACGATTGATATTGACTGCTATTGATGTAAAATATTACTAGGTCTTTAAGAGTTTATTCGGAAGATAACAGCTCTATAAATATTATTTTGTGATGTCCGACTCTCTAGTTAATTACATTTACATTTTTAGCTCAATCAGGTGATATTAATATTAATTATTTTATAGAATAGCATGTCATATCACTTAATCCGGCATAGCCAAAGACATGACAGATGCATACCAGCAAAGCCACAACACAACACTAAACAATACATTAATTGCACTATAACGGTGACAAACGGTGCCCACAAACTGTTAGAGACTACATAAAGCTGTCACAACACCTTACCACTGCTACACCTGGCTATCAGCTGAGCCTTGTCTGGCAGCAAAGCTGTTAATTCAGCCTCATTTCCTGCCTTTTAAAAAAACAGTTGAAATTTGAGATGTAATTGAGATGTACAAACTATGGCATAAGGTGAAGACAAGCGGATAAGAGGCAATCCGTAATTTCGATTAAGACATTAATGAGTGAGCTAGTACGGACGTAGTCAATGTAACTTTGTTCAGTGCTTTGAAATGTACAGCGACAGAATTCAGAACATGGGCCGTTCTTACAGTGTTGTCCCTGTACACCAAGTCAGAACCGTAGGATGAATAAAGGGGGCATATAAGTAGACAATGAAAGTTCTTACAATATTCAAAGATTACATTTCTCAAAAACAGGTTATAGGCTACATATGCACCACCAAGTCAGAACAGTAGGTGAAATTAAGAGGTGAAAATAGACCAAATTATTAGGGTGAGGCACATGGGTTACTACACAACATACATTTAGTATTACTTCCTTGGCTACAGCATACATATCTCCCTGGCATATTAGATAATTTATGCAGCAGCAGACAATACATTTTTGGACTCACCTTGTTGTGTTGTGCTCACTTGAACAGGAAGGTGGCACGGTGGTCCTTCGTGGGCAAATTTTGTCATTAAACTTTGTCATCAAAGTCTGCCATTCTCTGGATTTATGGTGCTTTCAAGACAACTGGGAAAAAAAGTTAAATCATGATGACGTCAGTGATCTTCAGGTCGTTGCCCTAGAAAGAGGCCAGAGTTCACTATTTACAATTCCGAGTAGGATGAAAGTTCCAAATGTATATTCCCAGTCGTAGTTCGTTTTTTCCTAAGTTCCCAGTTGTCTTGAACTCACTAAAGTCCGAGTTTTTCAGTTCCTGAGTTAACAGTTGTTTTGAGCGCGGCACAAATCATGCTTCATTGACAGCATGGCCAATGTTGAATGTTTAGAATTTTAAACCAGGAAAAGAGACGTTAATATTAGACTTGGGACCATACAGCCACTCCACTGCATAGCAGGCTAATGATTGCTTTGCAATGCTTGCAGTTAGCCACTGATTCCTTCCAAACCACTCTTGGTGGTTTGGAACCACCAAAGCCACTCTGTTGAATTTGCGATTTCCTACTTGATGTGTAATGTTTATGTCCAATGGCCGATGAGGATCGATAGGTTTTATCTATAATTTCTCTTCATTATTTCTCTTCATATGACAAGGATTAAAAAGGAGACAGAATGCGAAATTAACAAATATACAGAAAGATCAGTGTGAAGGCCAAATTACAGAGGAATAACTTTTTGAGGCTATTAAATCCTTTCAGTTTGGAAAAACCCCATGGCTTGATGGCCTACTGGTAGAGGCATATCAAGTCTCTTTTGATATACTAAAAGATCCATTGTTAGATTGCTTTAACTACTCCTATAGAAATGGTAGTCTGTCAGGTACTCAGCAGGAAGGTCTGATTTCTCTATTATTAAAACAAGACCCAGATGTCAAATATGAAGACCCAGTATATCTAAAAAAAAAAACTGTAGGCCCCTTACACTTCAATGTTGTTGTCACGACTTCCGCCGAAGTCGTCCCTCTCCTTGTTCGGGCGGCGGTCGACGTCACCGGCCTTCTAGCCATCGCCGATCCACTTTTAATTTTGCATTTGTTTTGTCTTTGTCTTACACACCTGGTTTCAATTCCCCAATTACCTGTTCATTATTTAACCCTCTGTTCCCCCATGTTTGTTTGTTTGAGTGATTGTTTGATGTATTTCGGTCCTGTGTGTGGGCTTAGTATTTACTTAATGTGTTTTGATTATTTGAGTAATATTACTTTTATTACTCATCTCTGCTGTCCTGCGCCTGACTCCTCTGCACCAGCTACACACAGACGCCTTACAGTTGTGATGCAAAAATACTAGTGAAATGCATAGCACTAAGAATTAAAAGGGTTTTACCAGGTATTGTTCATCCTGATTAGACAGGTTTTTTACATGGACGATACATTGGAGATAATATATGACAACTACTAGAAATAATAGAACATCATGAAACATCTAAGAAGCCAGGCCTGGTATTTATAGCAGATTTTGAAAAGGTATTTGATAAAGTAAGACTGGATTTAATTTATAAATGCCTGGAATTTTTTTCAATTTCGGTGATTCTCTCATAAAATGGGTAAAAATAATGTATAGCAACCCCAGGTGTAAAATAGTAAATAACGGCTACTTCTCAGAGTTTTGAATTGTCAAGAGGAGTTAAACAAGGGTGTCCGCTGTCACAATATCTATTCGTTATGGCCATCGAAATGCTAGCAATTCAAATCAGATCCAATAACAACATTAGAGGATTAGAAATCCAAGGCTTAAAAACAAAGGTGTCCGTGTATGCCGATGACTCAAGTTTTATATTAAGTCCGCAAGCTAGATCCCTACAATATCTCATTGAAGATCTAGATAGGTTTTAGTCCAGAGAGTACAGAAAAGTTCATTATGATAAGTGTACAATAATACATATTGGATCTTTAAAAATACAACTTTTACATGACCCTGCAGTTTACCTATACAATGGGCTGATGGTGAAGTAGACATACTGGGTATTCATATCACAAAAGATATACATAAGCTCTCCACAATGAATTTCAATAGAAAACTTGCAAAAATAGACAAGAACCTGCAACCATGGAGAGGTAAATACCTGTCTATTTATGGAAAAATTGCCCTGATTAACTCCTTAGTCATATCTGTTTACTCACTTACTTATGGCGCTGCCTACTCCTGATTCGTTTTTCAAATCATATGAGCAAAACATATTTCGCTTTAACGAGGACGCTAAAACCAGACAAAATTAAGCATGC
Organism: Oncorhynchus mykiss; assembly: GCF_013265735.2. Taxonomy (NCBI): domain Eukaryota; kingdom Metazoa; phylum Chordata; class Actinopteri; order Salmoniformes; family Salmonidae; genus Oncorhynchus; species Oncorhynchus mykiss. The sequence continues at coordinate 64,147,240 of NC_048574.1, read as the reverse complement.
TTATCTATATAATGAATATGAATTGGGTGGATTAATATTATTAAATATAAAAGCACTAAACTTCTCCAAAAGTTTGACTTGAACCCTAAATGGTTCTCAAGTAGATTACTAAGAAAAGCTCATCCATTGTTTAAAATTGGCCTTTTGACCTTTGTGCAGATTGCCATATCTCATTTTCTATTCATTGAAAATATTTGTTTCAAAGTATCTCTCTTTTTCAAACAAGCATCGCAGAGCTGGCTACAATTTCATCCCCTGAAAAGATAGAACAAATACTATGGCTGAACTCAAATGTGCTGGTTGATAAAATACCTGTATTTATGGGAAAGATGTTTTGAAAAGGGTATTTTGTTCTTAAATTATATTGTAAATTGGAATGGTAAAGTTATGTCCTTCATGGAGCTTTCAGAATTGTACGGGAAGGTCTGCTCAATCCAAGAGTACTACCAATTGATTACAGCATTACCCCCAAAATGGAGGAGGCAGGTGGCAGCGGGAGGAGGTAGGGAGCTGGTCTGTCTGCCCAATATAAAGGATCAAAACTGGCAGAAGAATAAAAATAGCATAAATAGGAAAGTATGCCAGTTTCATTTGAGGACCAGGATGTTGACAACTGTGCCATACAGATTGCAAAATAGTTGGGAAGAGATTTTTGATGTACAGATTCCATGAGTTTATACATAAAACACAAGATTCAAGACTTCATGCTTTTCAGCTTAAATATTATATATAATTCTTGCCACCAACAAAATTGAGTATTTTGGGCATAAAATCATCGAAGCTCTGCAAATTTTGTTGTGAGGATGCAGAATCAATAGACTATTTATTTTGGTATTGCCCTCAGGTAGCCTGTTTCTGGTCTCAGGTTCAGGAATGTCTGAAAATGCATAGCATTGATCTAAAATTGACCCTAGAAATAGTACTGTTAGGAGATCTGGAGAGACCGGGTCAGTCAATTACTAATATACCAATACTCTTAGTAAAAGTATTTATCTTCAACTCGCCATCTGAGGATTCTATTAGATTAGATTAAAATGGTACGTTAAACATCACAGCATAGTTGAAAGATATATGTTGCGTAGAAATCCGAAGAGGGTGGCCAGCAGAGATAGGTGGGATGGGCTGAGGGAAGCTGAGGGTCGAGATCTGTCAACGTGCTCTTGAGCAGGGCATTTACCCTAGATGCTTCTGTGTGTCGATCTGAATGGGAGTCTGTTGGATGACTGGTATGGTGTAGTTATTGAGCGGCTTCACTGCAAGTACATTGTAGGTTTCGGGATATTCAATAATAATTTTTAAAAATAAGTTAAAAAAAAAAAAGGATTTGCCAGTAGATTGTCGACTTGATTCATGATGATCAGTCCAATCAAAGCTACTGTAGATAACTTGATTTGACATCATTTTATCTGTGGCCAATGACCTTGAGCCTTCTTGGATGGGCACTTCTAATGTAAGTCTATGGCAGCACCCATAGGGCTAAAATTTTCGAGCTCTACCCTTAGACTTGGCGGTCACTTAGTGTCCCCATGAGTGACAGAACACTGAGCCAATCACGGCGCAATAATCCGTATTTTCTGCTGGCTTGCCCCACCACCACACTGAAACACTTGCATTTTGGAGCTCCCTTGGTTGAGAACACAAAAAAGGGTCCATGTTTGTATGCGGCTTTATTGACTCAATTCTATATATTTTTTGACATTGTTTGCAAACTGATATGTGACCGGTATTAATTCCAAAATAACATGTAAAACAGGCAAGCCCCCCCCCCCCTTTTTTTTTCACTCTAAAGCTATGAGTTCAGTGTACTCATGTTGGTTCAGTATAAATCACAGATCTGCACTATTGTACTGGCACTTTAACTCTCTGCTGACTGACTAATTCATGTCCAAATAACAGAACAATGAATGAACAAATTTAGCTTAGTCTTTGTTTGACACCAGTGTGAAATAAAACACCATTCCATACCAGACTTGTACTCTTGGCTTGCACTATAATTTAGGCGCAGAATTCCTACTAGCATAAGCAGGTGATTTGGTAAGATGCTAACTCCTTCAAATAAACAATAGAAACAATGTGACCAGTAGAAGGGATGTTAATTAACTGACTGGCATACCTGTAAATTACCTACATTCCTCTAATGATGATGAGCAGGCTGCAGACTTTACATTTAAATCAGCCCAAGGCCAGCCTCGTGTCAAAACGTGCATCAGGTCAAGCGTTTTGGCTAGACAACAATTATTTTGTATTTTTTTGAGGCAGTACCCAAGTATGCCGATGCTGCTATAGGTTAGTATAACCCCAATTATGCCTATAGCCTATCAACAGTTATCAGGATCTAGTGAATAGACTGGACCCTGCTTTTATGGGCATTGCTTTTCCTGTACAGTGCAATTTGTTTGTGAAATACAACAGAAATACATGAATACTTTTCTTAAACTCTACATTTCAAAAGTGCACCCTTGAACAATAGCACCAGTAAATTAACAATCATACCAGCAAAATAATTATTTATTTTTCTATATTGTCATTGTATTTTTTACCAGTAGGCTATTATGTTCTTTACATTAATTCACTTAAGCTCCAACTATTTTTCAATGTGCTCGACCTTATAGGATTTTTAAAATCTTAATTAAAGTAGTAATTATCTTTAGTTAAGATTATCCCCTATGTAGTAAACCATTTTCATGCACTATGCAAAGCTGCTGTTGGTGACGCTCAGCAGTCTTGAATAAAATGGGAAAAAGTACTTCCGGGTCACGGAAATTCGGAAAATTGTCAAATAAAAGTCCCCCACGTAATAGAAGTGTAATTACCTTTTATTTATTCATGATATATGAAACATGATTGTCTGAACATTAATGATCCATATTTTTCATATTTAAGTGACATTTGCATTAAATGTTGGTTTCAAAATACGGTCAAATAAATGCCCCCGATACAATATATTGTAAAATACATATGGGCTTATAGAGAACTATTCGAGGTGCTGATGTAAAAGAGGGTTGGGATTACTCAGTAGGGTCTGTAGAATATATATATTTTCTGCAAGAGTAGAATGTGTTGCTGACTATTTAGACCAGAGACCTCCATTAAATAGCACCATATATACACTCAGTGTACATGACATGACTGGGTGTATATGACATAGAATGACCAGGTGAAAGCTATGATCCCTTGCTGATGTCACTTCTTAAATCCATTTCAATCAGTGTAGATGAAGGCGAGAAGACGGGTAAAAAAATATATTTTTAAGCTTTGAGACAATGTAGACATGGATTGTGTATGTGTGTCATTCAGAGGGTGAATGGGCAAGACAAAATATTTAAGTACCTTTGAACAGGGTATGGTAGTAGGTGCCAGTTTCCCATGTATATCAAGAATAGCGCACCACCCAAAGGACATTCAGCCAACTTAACACAACTGTTAGAAGCATTGAAGTCAACATAGGCCAGCATCCCTGTGGAACACTTTTGACACCTTGTAGATTCCATTGAAACTGTTCTGAAGGCAAAAGGGGGAGGGTGCAACTCAACATTAGGAAGGTGTTCTTAATGTTTTGTAAACTCAGTGTAGATTCTAAAGACTCTACTCTGTACTGGTGGTCATTTCCAGTGGTGGAAAAATTACAGTAAATTATCTCAAATAATTGCTGAGCCGGTTGGCTTAGATCGAAGGAAGCCAAGGAAACTAAGGCCAATTTTAATTAAGCAATAGTGCCCGAGGGGTGTGGTATATGGTAATATACCATGACTAATTCTGTGTTCATAAGTAAGTGGAAGGTGGGAATTTACCAGTTGTGAAGTCGTAAATACCAGTTGGATGCATTCACGTGCTTTGAACTCGTTGAGAAAGGCAGATTGGCTAATGGCCAACAAGTGTAAACTATAAAATACATAAAGTACGGCTTGTAAACAAATTATAGTGTTGAAAACCCATATTAATAGATTGCTTTTTATAAATAATGTTTTGCATTTACCATTTACCTGTTGCATTTACCAGCCCATAATGCTATTACCGAGGTAATTTCCTTTGTAGATGTCAGAGGTCAGCATGTGGGGGAAGTGGGAACTCATGATGATAGACTAGTAATTACCAGTAGTTACCAGCTCAAATTGATTTGCTCCAGTCGTATGTGGTAAATTCCCACTTGGTTACGATCGCAACATAAGGGCTGTTCTTAAGCACGATACAATGAGGAGTGCTGTGGTATATTGGCCGTATACCACAAACTTCCAAGGTGTAATATTGGTATTATAAACTGGTTACCAACGTAATTAGATCAGTAAAAATAAATGTTTTGACATAACTGTGGTATATGGTCTGATATACCACGACTGTCAGCTAAATCAGCATTCAGGGCTCGAACCACCAAGTTTATAATACTATATAACAACCAAGTAAGTAAAAAGTCTATATATATATACTTTTATGTGTGTGTGTGGACACTCCTTCAAATTATCATCTATTTCAGCCACACCCGTTGCTGACAGGTGTATAAAATCGAGCATACAGCCATGCGATCTCCATAGACAAACATTGGCAGTAGAATGGCCTTACTGAAGAGCTCAGTGACTTTCAACGAGGCACCGTCATAGGATGCCACCTTTACAACAAGTCAGTTCATCAAATATCTGCCCTGCTAGTTGCCCCGGTCAACTCTAATTGCAGTTATTGTGAAATGGAGACGTCTAGGAGCAACAACGGCTCAGCCGCGAAGTGGTAGGCCACACAAGCTCACAGAACGGGACCGCTGAGTGCTGAAGCGTGTAAAAATCGTCTGTCCTCAGTTGCAACACTCACTACCGAGTTCCAAACTGCCTCTTGAAGGCCCTTTCCTGTTTCAGCATGACAATGCCCCCGTGGACCAAGCGAGGTCCACACAGAAACGGTTTGTCGAAGAACTTGACTGACCTGCACAGAGCCCTCAAACACCTTTGGGATGAATTGGAACGCCAACTGCGAGTCAGCCCTAATCGTCCAACATCAGTGCTCGACCTCACTAATGGTCTTGCGGCTGAATGGAAGCAAGACCCTGCAGCAATGTTCCAACATCTAGTGGAAAGCCTTCCCAGAACAGTGGAGGCTGTTATAACAGCGAAGGGGGGGATCAACTCCATATTAATGCCCATGATTTTGGAATGAGATGTTGGACGAGCAGGTGTCCACATACTTTTGGTAATGTAGTGTATCAAAAGGACAACATGGTTCAAAATGTATTAACAGATTTGATCACATTGTTTCAGTACATAAAGGAACAGGTACCACCTGATTATGCCCAATAACATTAGGTGTTATAAATATATTATAAAAAAGAGGGTATAGAATATAGACAAAACCAAATTCAGAGGGGAGATATAGCTACACTTCAATAAAATGACTGTTTTGGCTATGCCTGCACACCAAACAACAAGTCTGTATCAGAGATGGTGAGCATACTCCGATGCTCAACTGAGACACTTCACATGATAATTATAATTCAGTATGTCAGCTTAAGAATAGTTCCCAGATATCCCCTGTGTACATCTCAAGCCACACTGCTACGATTTCTCCCCTTTGTGGACACTCCTATGTCTGATCAGGTTAGTCAGGAAGGAGAAGCTCTTGTAACATAGTTTGCACTTGAAGGGCCTCTCATTGGTGTGAACTGTCTGGTGCCTCTTCACATAGTTTGCCTCAGCGAAGCGCTTTCCACAGGTGGGGCAGGCGTACGGCTTGTCGGCGTCCGACCTAATGCTCGGCCTCCCACGTTGTGACTCAATGACACCAGAGGAGGTAGAAGCAGGAGCCACCACCCTCAAGTGGTTAGAATTTGAGCTCCCTCCTTGACCTCTAGCCATTGTTTGGGTGTTGTTGGGATTGTGTGCTGTGTTATAGGCTAGGTAACTCTCGTGGTGAATGCCAATCCTGACCCGGCCTGTATTGGTGGGGTAACCATGAGGTAGATGAGGAAGGCTATACCCAGGCCCAGGCTTTCTATGAACCCAGTCACCAGGCATTAGACAAGACCCTGAAGGAGAAGACAGACTTCCTGTTAGACTCCCACCAGATGGGTCTCCCACCACTCTCTGTGAAGGCTGAAGCCCAGGGTGACCTGCTCTGTTTATCATGGATACAGTGGTGTTTGTATCATAGGAACAGGAGGGTCTATCTCTTTCAGCCCCAGGCCCTGCTCCATCCCTGCACTGAGAATGTGAAGAGAAGGGTCTGAGCTGCTGGCTGGAGCCTCTGTCTCTCTGATGACCACCAGGACTGAGGTTGTTCAGTCCACCTGTCCACTGGTTGTGTTCTGCGTGGTGCTGGAGTCGCTGTCCCTCGTGGTTGGGTCCTGGTTCCGACTCGGGAAGGAAGAGCGACGGCTCCTGATCCAGGGTTCTGATCCGGGGCCAGGGTTTGTGACCAGCCGCTTCAGAGGTCCAGTCTCTCCCGTCAGCAACACCGGATATCAGCAGGTCCTCATGGACTGCAGACTGTAAACACACATTGAACAGAAAAGCATAAAGGTTTATAAAATAAACTCTTTGCTGTACACACAGAAACATGACTTTATAAAATGTTAACCACAGTCAAACACATCTCTAACACTGTGATTCAAGTACCTAACAATATGGAGCCATTGGAGTGTATTAGAAAAACCTTTCCATGTGTTGATTCAAGAATTAAATATGTTTTGGTTCGACTGAGAAGGATGATACAATGATACAAAAATGACTGCTGACACCCTTGTTATTTTTATACACTCACATAACCTGAAGTAAAGTACTATTCTTGTGACAAGTACAATACCTTTTCTCACTATGGTAACACTTTACCCTTTCGGTAAATCTGGTACCCCCGATTTGATAAAATGTATTTTAGAATACTTTGGAAAAGGTTCAACATTACACACAGCTTGACTGGTTTATGTGAAGTAAACATGAATTAAGGCGCAATCATTTCATCATTATAAAACACCTGTATCAAACTACAAGACATAGTTGTCACTTCATCAGTGACGCATTTTTACAGACACCATCACACCAACAATCACCATATCATCTACTCTGCCTCATCATACTCATTCTTTCCTCAGTTCACCTCATCCAGTTCCCTAGAACATTCAAAACCAACAGAATTAACATCAAACTAACACTACATTACATGTCACTACACTCTATACATGGGCCCTGTGCGTTTTCTACTGGTGTATCCGGAGGTAGCTCCTCTTAGAGAATCTCTTCTTGCAGTGCGAACAGGCGTACAGGCTCTCTCCCGTGTGGACCTTCAGGTGCATCTTCAGCTGGTCCTGGCATGAGAACCTCTTCTCAAACTGGGGTCAGCTGTAGGATTTCTCCCCTGTGTGGACCCTCTGGTGCCTTTGCAGGTGGTGCTGGTGGGAGAACCTCTTCTCACACGGGTGGCAATCAAAATATTTCTCCCCTGTGTGCATCCTCTGGTGGATCTCCACCTGTTTGAGGTAATTGAAGGCTTTCCCACAGAATGAACACGGGAAGTGCTTCTCTTTGCCACCGGATCTACTGATAGCGTCACTACTGCTATCATTTGTCAATGGGATTGTGTAGCCATTTACTGTTGAGGCACTGGCATTGTGTGAGGTCTTGTTTAACATTAGGATGGTGTGAGGAGGATGAAGGCCAGGGAGTGTTTGTGTTGTCGCAGGGTCCATGTTCCAGGTGTTAGATCCTATAGAAGGCAGGCTGAAGGCAGCACCTGTTAGGAGGTTAACCTGAGGCACCATCAGTCTCTCTGAATCACAACTATAGGAGCAGGACGGATCATCGCTGTCTGTCTGTTCTCTTCAGCCGCATACGGACACCTCCGTTTCCCCGTGGACCGATTCTACACCTTTCCCTGGTCACAGCCAGCCTGTTGTCATGGAGACTAAGTTCAGTTGTTTTGTGTTCGACTGTTTGTTTCTGTTTGTGGTTAACAATGTTGTTCCCCAGCCCATAGTTGAGGAAGATGTCCCATCCACTGACCTCCACTATGTCACCTCTGGTCCTGGCCTGCTCAGTGATGTTGCCCTTGGCTGCACTGGTCTGGGAATCCAAGATGTTCACCCAGTCTCCTCTGTTAGCCTCCAGCCAACCACCTGCAGGAAGAGGTTACAAAATAGACTTTACAAACATCAACTCTACCTATGAATTACCAATTACCTGGTGAAGTTCATACATTATAATGTGTTTTTGTATGTAAATATAAGTTGTATTGATTTCATTTTGTGAATGAAGAAATGATAATAACCAGGTGCATCACTATTCTATTACTGTATGTAGGCTATATGTATGTCTCTCTTACCTTGCTCCCCCATCTTTAGTCCACTCAGCAGGTCAATGCTGTCTGGTTCATCCTCAATTGTCTCCTCTTTGACTATCAGCAGATCAGGCTTCCCATCCTCCATGTCTACTGACTGTAAGAGATACAGAGTGAGAGGATGTTGGATCAAGAAATCTGATATGAGCACCCTGCTATGGAGCATCTTCTGGTTGGGCAATGAGGGATTGCTATGAGTACTATGCAAACATGTTAGTTGATTTTATACTATGCAAACGTGCTGATCGAATATCTTTCCATATAATCTTATTTATTATGATTTAAAAAGCAAACCTGATCCTAGATCAGCACTCCAACTCTGAGAGGCTTTGTGGATACGGCCCTGAACTAAAACCATTCAGACCGTAGATCACAGTGGGCTCACCTCAGTGAGACTGTATGTGGGCCTGTGCTGCTCAGCTGGTTCCTCTGTGGGTTCAGGAGGTGTAATCTGGTTGTCCTCAATGACCATGGTCCCCTCAGGGTTTCCCAGACCCTCCTCCTTCATCATCAGCACCTCTGGACCCTCCTCCTCCTCCTCCTGGAAGAGACAGGTGATACAGATTACACAGACATACACTCCCTCAGGTACGTACACACAGATAATAAACACGTTCAACATGGAGTGTTTACCCATCCCCACTATGTTTGAGTCCTATACTGTAGTTACAGAATGACTTCAACGTTGTTAAACCCATCATAATGGGCATAAATATGTTGTAGTTCAAATTTGTCTGTTAAAAGTCAAAAGTCATCATCAGTCAGACCCGATTAAACTATTTTGACATGTACAGTAGGTGTTTGTTAGTGTGTGGGTATGTGTAAGTATATTTACTAAGTGTTTATTGGTTATAAAGTGCTGTTTGATGTATACAGAACAGGGTGAGATCAGATGTGATGTATACAGAATAGGGTGAGATCAGATGTGATGTATACAGAACAGGGTGAGATCAGATGTGATGTATACAGAATAGGGTGAGATCAGATGTGATGTATACAGAACAGGGTGAGATCAGATGTGATGTATACAAAAGAGAGTCTCAGTGAAAGTCTTAGAATGAAAAGTCCCATTGTGTTTATTAAACATCCATATCAAAATCCCACACACATGTATGTCTCAAACAATACATCTGCATGAACTTGATAAACTGCATACATTTTCTCATTAAAAGTGTCTTGGGGGAAAAAAAAAAAGAAAGTAGCTGAACGGAAGTAATGAAACAGGCATTTGTGAACATCATTTAGGCAGTACAATACAAACACAATATGTCAGAGACAAAAATTTAAAATGCATCATGCAACTACTTCAAAGATTTCACCGAGTTACAGTTCGTATAAGGAAATCAGTCAATTGAAATACATTTATTAGGCCCTAATCTATGGATTTCAAATGAATGGCCTGTCTCAAGACGATCCCGCAGGTGAATTAGTCGGATGTGGAGGTCCTGGGCTGGCGTGGTTACACATGGTCTGCGGGTTGTGAGGCCAGTTGTACTGCCAAATTCTCTAAAAACGACGTTTGAGACAGCTTATGGTAGAGAAATGAACATTCAATTCTCTGGCAACAGTCGGGGTGGACATTCCTGCAATCAGCATGCCAATTGCATGCTACCTCCACGTGGGACATCTGTGGCATTGTGTTGTGTGACAAAACTGCACAGATTAGTTGCCTTTTATTGTCCCCAGCACAAGGTGCACATGTGTAATGATCATGCTGTTTAATCAGCTTCTTGATATGCCACACCTGCCAAGTGGATGGATTATCTTGGCAAAGGAGAAATGCCCACTAACAGGGATGTAAACAAATGTGTGCACAGAATTTCAGCTCATAAAACATAAACCAACATTTTATATGTTGCGTTTATATTTTTGTTCAGTATATATGCCTTGTATCACACAACGTCTGGATAAAATATTTTACCCAGGAATATTAAACACTGAAATCTGTTACTCTCATTATTCCAAATGCATCTGTGGATATTTTCTGCTGACAAAAATGACAATTAATCTCTGTCTTTACTGCAAGGTTTGAACTAAATGTCAAAAGCTATTGAGTGGGATGGTTGCTTTCCATTTTATGGAGTGGAAAGGTTTTTCTGCTGGTGCATCCCGAGGAAGCTCCTCTCTGAGAACCTCTTTCCGCAATGAGTACAGGCAAACAGCCTCTCTCACGTGTGGACCTTTAGGTGCATCTTCAGCTGGTGTTGGCGGGAGAACCTCTTCTCACACTGGGGGCAGCTGTATAATTTCTCCCCTGTGTGGACCCTCTGGTGCCTCTTCAGGTTGCCAGCCTGGGCGAAGCGCATATGACAGTGGGTACAGCTGAATAATTTCTCCCCTGTGTGGACCCTCTGGTGCCTCTTCAGGCTGCCAGCCTCAGCGAAGTGCATGTGACACTGGGTACAGCTGAAGGGCTTCTCTCCTGTGTGAACCCTCTGGTGGATCTTTAGGTTGCCAGCCTGGGCAAAGCGCATGTGACACTGGGTACAGCTGAAGGATTTCTTCCCTGTGTGGACCCTCTGGTGGATCTCCAAATTCTGGGGGCAGCTGAAGCCTTTGTTACAGAACATGCAGAGGAACAGTTTCTCTTTACTATTGCCTGATGTTGCTCCCCCTCCCTGAGGCTGGGCTCTAGCCTCGTCATTTGAGTTCAATACCTGATCTAAAAGTACATCAGAAAATGCCATCGACGTTGACACTGAGTCGCGATCCCAGAACCTGTGTAAAGGGGAGTGGGTCACAAAATTTGTATTTGTCTCTAAGCATCCCCTGTAATCTAAGAAATCTCTGCCCTGGGAGTGTCCATCTCCTAGGTGACGATCTGCATTCAATGTGGGAGGAGCGTCGCCCTCCACTTTCACAGTCACCTCATCCACCACTATAACCTCCCCTTTCTTATCTAGGCACCCTTCAGAGTATACACTACTACTGTACCGGTTCCAGTCCCCTCTAGACAGATCAGTCTGGGTCTCTAAACCAAAGGGCATGTTTCCAGGGTCCATCTCTATAGCGTAAGAACAAGACGGATCATCACTGCCAGTTTCTAACGAATCACCATCTCCATGGGAATGAACCACCCTCTGCCTTTGGTGAAATACCGGTAAGTATTCCGAGGCAGGAGCAGGAGGACAGACCAGTCTCTCTGGGTCTGATCTGTGGTCAGATCCTGTGTGTAAGAGCCTCTGTGTTACAGTTAAAGTCTCTGACTTGATGATGGCGTTTGGAGTTCCACTGACCTCCGTGATGCTGGGTTGAGTCTTGGCCTGGGGCGTGGAGGCAGTTGCGATGTCCTCCTTGGCTACAGGGGGCGCCACTCCAGCCGTTGCTTCAGTCTGGATGTCTCTACTGTGCCGTGGGTCCTCCTCTCCTTCTGTCCTCTCATGCTTGACCCCAGGACCTGGAGCCTCTGCATCTGCTGACTGACACAAAAAGAGAGGAGGTTACTGAATTCAATAACAATGTCGTAGGGAAGTCTCACAAGTTGGGTTGTTGCGGTGACCGTATTACCGCCACACCGGCGGTCACAAGTCACAAAGGCAGTCAAATAGGCTTCTCCAAGCTCTGATGCTGCTGATGGTCTTTAGTAGCCTACTAAACTTGCTAACTGCCTGGTACTCAGCACTCTATTGTCCCTCTAATCACTCTGACATCAATGCAAATGTAATCAAAAATCTAATCAAATACTTCATGAGAACCCATGAGCTCATGTTGTGCAACATTTCCATAAGCTATGAAATTGTGTGAAATAAAACAGAGTGATGGCCTCTTTTTAATAGAGGAGGAGCCCATCAGCTTTCTATAGGCTAGGCCTACAATATTTATTTCTCAACTTTCCTAATATTAGGCACATTGCTTATCTTTACAACAGCCTACCTTGCTAGCATGAAAATTAACCAAGGGAAAAGCACTATTTAAGTGCATAGATGACATGTATTTTTTCAGCTGCCCCTGTTTCGAGACGGGTGCATGATAATGGTCCATTCTAAATCAAAACAAATTTCACACATACAGTGCCTTCAGAAAGTATTCAGACCCCTTGACATTTTCCACATTTTGTTAGGTTACAAGACTTATTCTAAAATGGATTAAATAGTTTCCCCCCCTCATCAATCTATACACAACAGACCCATAATGACAAATCAAAAACAGGTTTAGAATTATTATTATTATTTTTTTTTAAATATCACATTTACATATGTATTCAGACCCTTTACTCTGTACTTTGTTGAAGCACCTTTAGCATCGATTACTGCCTCAAGTCTTCTTGGGTATGAAGCTACAAGCTTGGCACACCTGCATTTGAGTCTCTCCCATTCTTCTCTGCAGATCCTCTAAAGCTCTGTCAGGTTGGATGGGGAGCGTTGCTGGACAGCTATTTTCAGGTCTCTCCAGAGATGTTTGATCGGGTTCAAGTCCGGGCTCTGGCTTGGCCACTCAAGGATATTCAGAGACTTGTCCCGAAGTCACTCCTGTGTTGTCGGTTGGAAGGTGAAACTTCGCCCCAGTCTGAGGTCCTGAGCGCTCTGTAGCAGGTTTTCATTAAGGATCTCTCTGTACTTTGCGCCGTTCATCTTTGCCTTGATCCTGACTAGTCTCTCAGTCCCTGGCGCTGAAACACACCCCATTCTTCACCATAGGGATGGTGCCCGCTTTCTTCCAGATGTGACGCTTGGCATTCAGGCCAACGAGTTCAATCTTGGTTTCATCTGATCAGAAAATCTTGTTTCTCATGGTCTGCGAGTCTTTAGATGCCTTTTGGCAAACTCCAAGCGGGCTGTGAAGAAATACCCTAACAGTTATTCAACATTTTAAGCTAAACGTTCTGATCTGTTGCATCAGCCACATAATGTAAAACCGTTTTTTTTATGCTAGTGGTTGTATTAATTTGGGATCTATCGCTTCCCACAACTGTTCCAGACTATGTTTGGAATATTTATTTCTCGTACAGAATAGAATAGGTCGACTTTTGTACTATTGGTGATAGTAGATTGACACAGGCTAGTGCTTTTGCTGTTCGTTTGGCCTATTTATCTTGTTGGCTGACGAAAAGTAAATGTGGACAGTTCTTCCAAAATCTTTAATATGCACCTCGGAATTGGATAAGAACGCACACAGTTGCGTCCCCGATGTGTGGGTCTTCATTTGTAGTCTGTGACAAAGATACGATCACGTGATGGAGAGCCATGTGAGTGAGAGGTGCTGCGGAGTGAGGCGAAGGGCACAACGCAGCACTTCGGGCCAAGGGGACAACGGCCTCAAAATATATGGATTTTTTTAGGGTGCATTACGGGCACACAAAGGGGATGCCGCCGGGAAATTCGAGGCATTATCAAGTGCTTGTCAAATTGTGAATGAGAGACTGAAAGTGTGTAATGCACAAAAAACTAAGCAGAGCTCATGCCTTTCAAGTGACTTAAAACAAAAATAAATTAATAGTCACATCATGAAGCCTTACAATGTATTCAAAATCAAAACATATAGCCCAATGTTTGTGGAACAACTAAAGTTACATTAATAACTCTAAATTAAACATATAGGAGTACCTATTTATTTGTTAACGTAAATCGCTGTGAGAGTGACAGTTATTTGCTTGACAATCCCCCGCTGGTGAAATTTCTCCACAGCCCTACTCACAATGCACATAAATAAGGATGTACTTGTAAGCAAAATTAATAGCTGTCGACATGGAGCAGCTGCACTCCCACTTTCAAAATAGGGGTGCAAACTGATGTTTTTGCACACCCACTTTTTTACCAGAAAATGATCATGACCCATTAGGTAATTTGTCATTTTCAATGATTAGTAATGTTTTGAGCTAGTCTGTATTCAAATAGATACACTATATATACAACAGTACGTGGACACCCCTTCAAATTAGTAGATTCGGATAGTTCAGCCACACCCGTTGCTGACAGGTGTATAGAATTGAGCACACAGCCATGCAAACTCCATCAACAAACATTGGCAGTGGAATGGCCTTACTGAAGAGCTCAGTGACCTTAAACGTGACACCGTCATAGGATGCCCCCTTTCCCACAAGTCAGTTTGTCAAATTTCTGCCCTGCTGCCCCAGTCAACTGTAAATCCTGATATTGTGACATGGAAATGTCTAGGAGCAACAACTGCTCAGCCACGAAGTGGTAGGCCACACAAGCTCACAGAACAGGAGTGCTGAAGCTTGTAGCGCATAAAAATCATCTGTCCTCGGTTCCAACACTCACTACTGAGTTCCAAACTGCCTCTGGATGCAACGTGAGCACAATAACTGTTTGTCAGGAGCTTAATGAAATGGGTTTCCATGGCCGAGCAGCTGCACACAAGCCTAAGATCCCCATGCACAATGCCAAGCGTCGGCTGGAGTGGTGTAAAGCTCGCGGCCATTGGACTCTGGAGCAGTGGAAACTCGTTCTCTGGAGTGATGAATCATGCTTCACCATCTGGTGGATGAATCTGTGTTTGGCGGATGCCAGGAGAACAGTGGAGGAGGAATAAAGGGGTGGGGCTGTTTTTCATGGTTCGGGCTAGGCCCCTTAGTTCCAGTGAAGGGAAATCTTAACCCTACAGCATACAATGACATTCTAGATGATTCTGTGCCTCCAACTTTGTGGCAACAATTTGGGAAATGCCCTTTCCTGTTTCAGCAGGACAATGCCCCCGTGCACAAAGTGAGGTCCATACAGAAATGGTTTGTTGAGATCTGTGTGGAAGAACTTGACTGGCCTGCAGAGAGCCCTAACCTCAACCCCATCTAACACATTTAGGAGGAATTACAACGCCAACTGCGAGCCAGGCCTAATCGCCAAACATCAGTGTCTGATTTTACTAATAATCATGGCTGAATGGAAGCAAGTCACCGTAGCAATGTTCCAACATCTAGTGGAAAGCCTTCCTAGAAGAGTGGAGGCTGTTATAGAAGCAAAGGTGGGGACCAACTCCATATTAATGCCCATGATTTCGGAATGAGATGTTCGACGAGCAGGTGTCCACATACCTTTGGTCATGTAGTTCATGTCCATGTTAAATATGATATAATAGCTAACAGATTGCATTTTGCACCCCCTCCTCCAGTCGCCTCAAGATGAATTGTTTTGACCACTAAAGTTTTGCTTCTGCAGCTATACTTAACCCATCTATAAATAGCCCACCCAATCTACCTACCTCATCCCCATATTGTTTTTATTTACTTTTCTGCTCTTTTGCACACCAGTAATTCTACTTGCACATCAACATCTGCTGATCTATCACTCCAGTGTTAATTTGCTAAACTGTAATTACTTCGCTACTATGGCTTATTTACTGCCTTACCACCTCACGCCATTTGCACACACTGTATATAGACTTTCTTTTTTTTCTCCTATTGTGTTATTGACTGTACACTTGCTTATTCCATGTGTAACTCTGTGTTGTTTGTGTCGTACTGCTTTGCTTTATCTAGGCCTACATAATGACAAAATATGCAGGCTGTATATGAGTACATTTATTTTTGTATGAAGTAGCGTTTATGAAAGAAAAGGTTGGAGACCCTTGCTCTGGGTCAAACTGTTGAAATATGACCCATATTACCGGAGCTACATTTTTCTTTCTATTGCAGATTCAGGGCCGCAATTTATGGACATATAGCTGACTATAATACGTTTCAAATATTTTTTATGTGAAAATAATTAATGACCAAATGTAAACGCAAAACTCTAGTTTGCATTTTCAAGTTGACAGTTCTTGTTCAATGTCCTACCAGATAACACTGCCATATTGAGAAAGAACATTGTTAAAAGAGCACAGTTAACATATGTAATTGTACTACATTATTGTGATCGCATTATTTGTGACAAAAAGAAGATGACAACTTAATGTGCATTTGAACAATGTTTTTTATTAACCTGTAAATCTTTTCTGAGTAAAACAATATTATTCCTCCCATTTTCGATTTCATTATCAGTTTGGCCTGTCAATCGATCACTGTGGCTGGGATTGTCAGGGGAGGAGCAGAACATGTGAGAGTCACAGGCTTGTTAGGGTTTCAGACCTGTCAATGAATTATTAGGGGTGGGATTTTCAGGGAAGGGAGAAGATTAGTACTCTAGTAATTAAAACACTTTTTCAATTTAATTTATAGTGGGAAAACCTAAGACAAATTGTTGTGTTCTGTTCATAAATATGGATTCCCCCTGTTAAAAAGAGTAGAATTGCAGGAAAATTGTTTTTGGGAGAGGTCCCCCAGACCCGAAAGCTTTTGCACCCCCTCTTTCAGAAAAAGTCAGGTGCCCATGGCTGACAGGAGCCTTTCTGAAATAAACGGGCCACATTTGATGATCTGTCATTTTTTATGTCACACTATGACACTAACCTCTATCACGATAACCTGCTGGATTAAGGCTCCACTCCCCTCATCTATAGCTAGGGGTTGGTGATCTCTCCACGCTGGCTTCACAAAGCTCCTGTGGCCTCCAGTGAGATGTCCTTCACCTGAGAGAGAGTGATTGAGGAAACAGGGGTGGTTAAGTTAGGTACTGTCAATGCTCAACGTTATATTGCACACTAGCTATAATTGGGAAGAATGTAAGGAAACACCTTGTAACTTTTTGATACACTATTCATTGATTGATTTACTATGTTCCATGCATCACATTATCTTGAGTATAACAATAGCAAATTCTGTAAATCAAGAATCTTGTTAGATTATATTGTCTTTGTGCAAGAATAATTCGTTCTTAATTGACCTGCCTGGTAAAAATGAAGGTCAAATAAAAAAATTGTGTAAGATAGACAATCAGCGGAAGTGACCAAAAACTGACCCGATTCTGGGTAACGCATCTGAACACGTGGTGAGGGTAACACTGCAACAGCCCCCGCACTCTACAAAATCTAAATGTACCTCTTGCCATTCCTCTGTATCTGTCGAGGATCTTGACACTACTGGGACGACTAGCGAGGACGCGCTCTCGCATTGTCCTCTCTGCGCGCTCCCGTGCCACCTTGAGTTCCACGAGCTGTAGTTTCCTCCTCAATCCCCTGTTTTCTTTCTGGCTTTGAGTTATTTCCAAACGAAACACTGCATAGTCGTCGTCTACGAGTTTACAGATCTCTGCAACGGCTGAATTCGCTAGCACCTCCATGATGGAGGCAATTTGAGTGTGAAAAACCATACAGTTAGCCATTGTTAGCAGATACTAGCTAGCTTTACTTAAATAACATCTATCAACCCAGTCGAAATCGAATTAAACACTATCTGGGGTAAGTATGTGATGCTGTGCAGTTACATTAGTCATATGATGAGTTCCAGGGGGTTAATAAACGTCTAAATAAAAACGCTAACGTGGAAACTGTTCTTGGTCACAGGTCGCTTCCGTTTACACTGAAGAGAAAGGATATTATTGGTTGGCGTCATGGCTCAAAGGGTGTGGTTAAATAAATAAAAATATGCGTGTTGTAATTTGAAATACGCTACTGCTTAAAATGGTAATTAAGTATGTTAAAAAGCATATTTGGTGTGTTGGAATGGTGTGGGCATATACTGGTCGTTAAACATATATACACAAGTAGCTCATCCTCTATAAGGAAATAGCAAGCATTTTTTTAAACCTTTGAGATAAAGGTTTAAGGTGGAGTGGGCTACAACCAGGAACCAACAGTTGTTTACAGAATGGGGTTGAAGAGAGTGCCTCAATAAGCCTACCCAGCTTAGCTTCTCTAGGATACTCCAGTGAAGACAGGCACTGTTATGTGGGATGATACATACCATTGTGGCTGTAACAAGGTAGCTAGTTTTGGCTGCAGCCAAGCTGTCTTGGCTATTGCTACTGCATCTCTCTCAATTCAATTTAAGGGCTTTATTGGTATGGGAAACATATGTTAACATTGCCAAAGCAAGTGAAGTGGATAAAATACAAAAGTTAAACAATAAATATTTACAGTGAACATTACACTCACAGAAGTTCCAAAATATTAAAGACAATTCAAATGTCATTGTCTATATACAGTGTTGTAACAATGTGCAAATAGTTAAAGTAAAAAAAGGGTCAATTAACATATATGGGTTGTATTTACAATGGTATTTGTTGTTCACTGGTTGCCCTTTTCTTGTGCCAACAGGTCACAAATCTTGCTCCTGTGATGGCACACTGTGGTATTTCACCCAGTAGATATGGGAGTTTATCAAAATTGGGTTTGTTTTCAAATTCTTTGTGGGTCTGTGTAATCTGAGGGGAAATATGTGTCTCTAATATGGTCATACATTTGGCAGGAGGTTAGGAAGAGTGCCACTCTGTCATCAAGGCAAAGGGTGGCTACTTTGAAGCATCTCAAATATATTTTGATTTAACACTTTTTGGTTACATGATTCCATATGTGTTATTTAATAGTTTTGTCTTAACTATTATTGTAGAAAATAGTCCAAATAAAACTCTTGAATGAGTAGGTGTTCTAAAACGTTTGACCGGTATTCTCTCTCATATATATATATATATATATATATATATATATATATATATATAGCTCAAAAAAATAAAGGGAACACTAAAATAACACATCCTAGATCTGAATGAATGAAATATTCTTATTAAATACTTTTCTTTACATAGTTGAATGTGCTGACAACAAAATTACACAAATGATCAATGGAAATCAAATTTATCAACCCATGGAGGTCTGGATTTGGAGTCACATTCAAAATTAAAGTGGAAAACCATACTACAGGCTGATCTAACTTTGATGTAATGTCCTTAAAACAAGTCAAAATGAGGCTCAGTAGTGTGTGTGGCCTCCACGTGCCTGTATGACCTCCCTACAACGCCTGGGCATGCTCCTGATGAGGTGGCGGATGGTCTCCTGAGGGATCTCCTCCCAGACCTGGACTAAAGCATCTGCACATGTGGTCACCACCTGCAGAACCACTCCTTTATTGGGGGTGTCTTGCTAATTGCCTATAATTTCCACCTGTTGTCTATTCCATTTGCACAACAGCATGTGAAATTTGTCAATCAGTGTTGCTTCCTAAGTGGACAGTTTGATTTCACAGAAGTGTGATTGACTTGGAGTTACATTGTGTTGTTTAAGTGTTCCCTTTATTTTTTTGAGCAGTATATATATATATATATATATATATATATATATATTTCTTTGCAAACCTGCCTAGAATGCCAGCATCCCGGGGTCAGCCTCTTCACTGTTGATGTTGAGACTGGTGTTTTGAGTGTACTATTTAATAAAGCTGCCAGTTGAGGACGTGAGAGGCGTCTGTTTCTCAAACTAGACACTGATGTACTTGTCCTCTTGCTCAGTTATGCACTAGGGCCTCCCACTCTTTCTATTCTGGTTAGAGCCTGTTTGCGCTGTTCTGTGAAGGGAGTAGTACGCAGCGTTGTACGAGATCTTCAGTTTTCTGGCATGGAATGGCCTTCATTTCTCAGAACAAGAATAGACTGACGAGTTTCAGAAGAAACTTCGTTTCTGGCCATTTTGAGCCTGTAATCAAACCCACAAATGCTGATGCTCCAGATACTCAACTAGTCTAAAGGCCAGTTACATTGCTTCATTAAACCGAACAACAGTTTTCAGCTGTGCTAACATACAGTTGAAGTCAGAAGTTTACATACACCTTAGCCAAAAACATATAAATTCATTTTTTTTTTTTTTACAATTCCTGACATTTAATCCTAGTGAAAATTCCCTGTTGTCCTGTCTTTACTATCATTAAATTGAAGACATAGTTTTTTATCAAAGATTCTCTGTAATTATTATTACGCAATCAACTGAATAATCATGTAAATGTAATTAACTTGGAAGTAGGGGCACCAAGGAAAAATATTCAGATTACAAAGTTATAATTTCCTAAAATAACTTTTTAGATATTTTATCTGATCAATTAGTCTTCGAATTAATGAATTATTTACTTTACCTCACGTTAGTCTCATTCCAAACATTGTAAATTGTTGGTTATCTGCACGAACCCAGTCTTCACTATGAGTCATCCATACATCAATTGTCTTAAATCATTTATATATTACTAACTACGTAATTCACAGAAATGCATAAACAAACAGTAAATATGGTTACAAGAAATGATAGGAGAATGTGCCCTAGTGGGCTAAACCGGCATGGCGGCTTGTTAGACAAAAGGGAAGTGGGGGTCGACTGAGAAGACACTACAAAGTTGATAATTATAACAATTGAAATGCTAATCCTTTGCACACGAACGCTCAATCATTCTGGAACAATTGCAATTAATATATATATTTTCGCTCAGTGTGTCGTCTTGATCGCCGGTGAAAAGTTTTTCTGTTGGAGAGTTTCGTCCTCTCTCTCTCTCTCTCTCTCTCTCTCTCTCTCTCTGTCTTGGTTAGAGGGGATAGTTCAGAGTGACATTCATTCATGTGTTATAGAATGGATGTTTCGGCGATTGTCGTTCTTCGCGTTCAATGATACCGAATTCCTAGCTGCAGACTAGTTATTAATATCAAAGACTTGTTCTCATTCTGTCGGTATCGATAGTCTAAGAGTTTAACCACGTGGTATGGTTAAAAAATTCAGCAATGGTCTACAACCTTTGTCCCCTCCTAATGGAGAAAAACATGGTCTGGTGATAATTTCTCAATGTTGGGTTTTATTCGGAATTACAGAAAAGGGGCTGTCCCAGGACGCCTGACCCTAACTGGGCTCAGCGGCGGTCCTCTGATTTAGTTAACTCCAATTCCCTTTTTGAATTTTCCTTCATTAAACAGTCCAAAATCACAATGTAAAATTGTGTAAACAGTATCATACTCACTCATTCATCTTATACAACAATTAGATGTAAACGTCATATCTGAGGCTATTATATAAACAGCGTTATGGTAATGTTGCCACACCGTCTCCCATGAGCTTCCCCAAGTTGTAACAAACGGACCAGTTCGTAGCTGGAATCTTCACCGATATTTTATACTTTCTCTGGAACATGAAATTTGTTCGTACCTCAAGTTATGTGAGGTGGAAGGAATTCCTTTGTTCTCTATGAAAATTTACTCTCTCTATACTGTGTGTCCATGAGGAGATCCTCAGGAATTTACCTTGTCTCTCTGGCCACAGCAGCCTAGTTGAAGGAGGAAAGGGGGGGCAGGGAGAGGGGGATGGGGCTCGCCACACCCAAAGAGGCAAGGTCATGGCACTGTCTTAGGTCAGTTAGGATCACCACTTTATTTTAAGAACGTGAAATGTCAGAATAATAGTAGAGAATTATTTATTAAAGCTTTTATTTCTTTCATCACATTCCCAGTGGGTCAGAAGTTTACATACACTCAATTAGTATTTGGTAGCATTGCCTTTAAATTGTTTAACTTGGAGCCAAAGGTTTCAGGTAGCCTTCCACAAGCTTCCCACATAAGTTGGGTGTATTTTGGCCCATTCCTCCTGACAGAGCTGGTGTAACAGAGTCAGGTTTGTAGGCCTCTTTGCTCGCACACTCTTTTTCAGTTCTGCCCACAATTGTTTTATAGGATTGAGGTCAGGGCTCAAGGATATAGGATTGATGGCCACTCCAATACTTTGACTTTGTTGTCCTTAAGCCATTTTGCCACCAATTTGGAAGTATGCTTGGGGTCATTGTGCATTTGGAAGACCCATTTGCGACCAAGCTTTAACTTCCTGACTGATGTCTTGAGATGTTGCTTCAATATATCCACGTAATTTTCCTACCTCATGATGCCATCTATTTTGTGAAGTGCACCAGTCCCTCCTGCAGCAAAGCACCCCCACAACATGATGCTGCCACCCCGTGTTTCACGGTTGGGATGGTATTCTTCGGCTTGCAAGCATCCCCCTTTTTCTTCCAAACATAACAATGGTCATTATTTTGTTTCATCAGACCAGAGGACATTTCTCCAAAAAGTATGATCTTTGTCCCCATGTGCAGTTGCAAACCATAGTCTGGCTTTTTTATGTTGGTTTTGAAGCAGTGGCTTCTTCCTTGGTGAGTGGCCTTTCAGGTTGACTATATAAGACTCGTTTTACTGTGGATATAGATACTTTTGTACCTGTTTCCTTCAGCATCTTCACAAGGTTCTTTGCTGCTGAGACAGAACGCGTCGCCTTCCTGAGAGGTATGATGGCTGCGTGGTCCCATGGTGTTTGTACAGATGAACGTGGTACCTTCAGGAATTTGGAAATGGCTCCCAATGATTAACCAGACTTGTGGAGGTCCACTATGTTTTTTCTGAGGTCTTGGCTGATTTCTTTTGATTTCCCCATGATGTCAAGCAAAGAGGCACTGAGTTTGAAGGTAGGCCTTGAAATACATCCACAGGTACATCTCCAATTGACTCAAATTATGTCAATTAGCCTATCAGAAGCTTCTAAAGCCATGAAATCATTTTCTGGAATTTTCCAAGCTGTTTAAAGGCACAGTCAACTTACTGTATGTAAATTTCTGACCCACTGGAATTGTGATACAGTGAAATAATCTCTCTGTAAACAATTGTTGGAAAAATTACTTGTGTCAATTTTTGGGGAGTGGTTTAAAAACGAGTTTTAATGACTCCAACCTAAGTGTATGTAAACTTCCAACTTCAACTGTAATTGCAAAAGGGTTTTCTAATGATCAATTAGCCTTTTAAAATTATAAACTTGGATTAGCTAACACAATGTGCCATTGGAACACAGGACTGATGGTTGCTGATAATGGGCCTTTGTAGACATTCCATTTTTAAAAATCAGCTGTTTCCAGCTACAATAGTCATTTACAACATTAACAATGTCTACACTGTATTTCTGATCAATTTGATGTTATTTTAATGGACCAAAAAATTACTTTTCTTTCAAAAACAAGGACATTTCTAAGTGACCCCAAACTTTTGAAATGTAGTGTATATATTTGGGAGCAGTGCAAAGGTTAGTTGACATTCCCCCTTTCTCTTTTATACTGGATATTTTTCCAGCTCCTGTGAAAAGTTTGGATGCGCGTAAAACCCCCCTTAGTTTTTATAATATTATATGCCCAAGGGGAGCAATTATGGTGCCTGTAACTATTTAAAACAAGTTCCTGTTTTGTCTTATAAAAATTTGATTAGAATTATTCGCTGACTTTTCTGGTCCTGGCCAATCAAAAACAGCAAATGACCTGAATTGCGTGCTGCAGTTGCACACTTCTACATCTTATTAAAATCTAACATTGACCACTGCTAACCTTATGCCTAACCTTAAAATTAAGACCAAAAAGCAAAACAAGAAAAATTAATGAGTTAATGACATGGCCATTTTGACTTTGTGGCTGTAACTATTGACAAACGGGGTCATAGCTTCGACACACCTACAACTTTATTCATCAAAACCCATCCGTTTTGCGTCACCACCGGCTACTGTGCCCATAATTCGGGTTGTAAAAATTAGAGCTATTTCTTTTTTTTTTCGAATTTTACCCCTTTTTCTCCCCAATTTCGTAGTATCCAATTGTTGTAGTAGCTACTATCTTGTCTCATCGCTACAACTCCCGTACGGGCTCGGGAGAGACGAAGGTTGAAAGTCATGCGTCCTCCGATACACAACCAACCAAGCCGCTGCTTCTTTAACACAGCGCACATCCAACCCGGAAGCCAGCCGCACCAATGCGCCGGAGGAAACACCGTGCACCTGGCCACCTTGGCTAGCGTACACTGCGCCCAGCCCGCCACAGGAGTCGCTGGTGCGCGATGAGACAAGGACACCCCTACCGACCAAGCCCTCCCTAACCCGGGCGACGCTAGGCCAATTGTGCGTCGCCCCACGGACCTCCCGGTCGCGGCCGGTTGCAGTACAGCGCCCTTAACCACTGCGCCACCCGGGAGGCCCCAAATAGCTCTATTTCTGATACACAGTCTTACTGCAAGCACTAAGATTTACCATTGCATTAGGTCTGTAAAAAAATGAAGCCCTGAATCTCAGTATCAGTATATTTTATGCTGAGAACAGACTTCTTTTCCCCTGAAAGAACATTGTTGGCAAGAATAAAGTATAAAATAATGAATTACTTTATTCCATTTATATCAATTCGGTAAGGTAATATTCAATTGTCTTTGTTCTAGCATAGGTTTGCTGTCTCTATAAAAACAGGAATTTACACAAGACTGTTTCAAATGACAAGTTAATGAGGGGTAGGTGGTTAATTACCCTCTTAAACTCTTACTACAAGACACTTCACATGATAACTATACTATGTCAGCTAAAGAATAGTTCTCAGACATCCCCTGTATACATCTCAAGCCACACTGCTACGATTTCTCCCCATTGTGGACACTCCTATGTCTGATAAGGTTACTCAGGAAGGAGAAGCTCTTGTAACATAGTTTACACAATTGGTGTGAACGGTCTGGTGCTTCTTCACCTAGTCCGCTTCAGTAAAGAGCTTTCCATACGTGGGGCAGGCGTACGGCTTGTCGGCGTCGGAACTAATGCTCGGCCTCCCACGTTGTAACCCAATGACACCAGAGGAGGTAGAAGCAGGAGCCACCCCCCTAAGGTGGTTAGTCTTTGAGCTCCCTCTAGCCATTGTTTGGGTGTTGTTGGGATTGTATGATAGGAATGCCCATACTGACCCTCTGTATTGGTAGGGTAACCATGAGGTAACCGAGGAAGGCTAGAACCAGGTCCAGGCCTTCTATGAACCCAGTCAACAGGCATTAGACAATACTCTGAAGGAAAATACATATTTGCTGACTACCACTCTCTGTGAAGTTTGAAGCCCAGGGCGACCTGCTCTGTTCATCATGGATACTGGGGTTGTTTATCATAGGAACAGAAGGGTCTATCTCCATCAGCCCCAAGCCCTGCTCCATCCCTGCACTGAGACTGGAGCCTCTGTCCACTGGTTGTGTTCCGTCTGGTGGTGGAGTTGTAGGGCAGCTCAGCCACGAAGTGACAATTCTTATCAACTGCATGCAAGAATTTCCTCTGTGTTGATCTCACCAACCCCCATTGTCTCACCTCTGAGAAGCAGAGGTTACATCCTGTAGGTCTGATATCTGATTGGAGGTTCAATTTACAGTAATACTATTGGTCAACAACTTCATTTTTGAATCCAAACAAGTCAGAAGCTTATAAAAGGGTCTTAGAACAATGAATCTTTCTCTTATGTTCCTGAATTGCTGTGGTGAGATACCTATACTAATGCGTTGTTTAATGCGTTGTAATGCGTACTTAATGCGTACTAATGCGTTGTTATACTAATGCTTGTTGATGCTTTGTTACTTAAGCTTTATGCCTTGTAGGTGAATCCATTCAAGTGAAGTAATACTTGAATTTAGAACTCCATTCTCATGACCATTCCTTGAGCTTAGTCAGCTAAAGGCATAATACTTGATTGCACATGGTGAACATTTTAATAGGCTAACTTATTAGTCTTATTACGAGTTGCATGTGAGGTATTTATCATAAATACTCTATATACACGTCAAATATTACTGCCCACTACACAGTCTCTGTCCATCGTGGTTCAGTCCCAGTTACGACTCGGGAAGGAACGGCTCCTGATCCAGGGTCCTGATCTGGGGCCAGGGTTTGTGACCAGCCGCTTCAGAGGTCCAGTCTCTCCTACCAGCAACACCGGATATCAGCAGGTCCTCATGGACTGCAGACTGTAAACACATATTGTACAGAAGAACATAAAGGTTTATATAATAAACTTTACTGTAGACACAAACATAATATTTTAAAATGTTAACCACTGTCAAACCCATCTCTAACACTGTGATTCCTAACAATATGGAGCCATCTGATTTTATTTATTTTTTAAACAATCCATATGTGTTGATTTGAAGAATTAAGTATAATGTTTTGGTTACACTCATTAGGAAAACCCAGTCATGCAATGATAGAAAAATAACCAAGTCAGTCAGCATGAAGTCAATTTTGTATTTAATTTCAACAAAATGGTCAAACACTCACATAACGTGAAGTACAGTACTTTTATTTCACAAAACAATACGTGACAAGTAGAATAACTTCTCACACACTTGACCTTTTCTGTAAATCTGGTACCCTACTTTGATAAAAATTAAGTTTAGAATAGGAAAAGGTTCATCATTACATTACACACACCTTCACTTGTTTATGTCAAGTAAACATGAATTAAGGCACGATCATTTCCTCATTATAAAACACCATCAAACAGGGCAAGGTTGTCACTTCATCAGTGAAGCATTTTTACAGACACCATCACATCAACCATCACCATATCATCTACTCTGCCTCATCATACTCATTCTTTCCTCAGTTCACCTCGCCCAGTTCCCTCTATATCCAAAACCAACAGAATTAACTATAAACAAACTATATAGTTCTACATTACATATACATGGTCCCTGTGCATTTTCTGCTGGTGTATCCTGAGGTAGCTCCTCTCTGAGAACCTCTTCTCGCAGTGTATACAGGCGAATGGCCTCTCTCCCGTGTGGATTTTCAGGTGCATCTTTAGCTGGTGCTGGTGGGAGAACCTCTTCTCACACTGGGGGCAGCTGTAGGGTTTCTCCCCTGTGTGGACTCTCTGGTGCCTCTTCAGGTGGGACGATCGGGAAAAACAGGCCCGGCACAGTTGGCAGCCGAACGGTTTCTCTCCTGTGTGTATCCTCTGGTGGATCTCCACCTGTTGGGGGAAACTAAAGGCTTTCCCACAGAACGAACACCGGAAGCGCTTCTCTTTGGCGCTGCCACCTTTACTGATTCTGTCTCTACTACGGTCATTTGTCAATGGGCTTGTGTAGCCATTTATTGTTGAGGAACTTGCATTGTCTGAGGCATTGTCTGAGGTCTGGTTTAACATTAGGAGAGTGTGAGGAGGATGAAGGCCAGGAAGTGTCTGTGTTGTCGCAGGGTCCATATTCCAGTTGATAGATCCTATAGAAGACAGGCTGAAGGCAGCACCTGTTAGTGGGGTAACCTGAGGCGCCATCAGTCTCTCTGAATCACAACTATAGGAGCAGGACGGATCATTGCTAGCCAAGTCAATGTCTGTTCTCTCTAGCTGCATACGGACACCTCCCCGTCCATGCAGACCAACTCTACGCATTGCCCTGATCTCAGCCAGTCTGTTGTCATGGAGACTAAGTTCAGTTGTTGTTTTGTGTTCGACTGTTTGTTTCTGGTTAACAGTGTTGATCCCCAGCCCAGAGTTGAGGATGCTGTTCCATCCACTGACCTCCACTATGTCACCTCTGGTCCTGGCCTGCTCGGTGGTGATGTCCCCCGGGTCCCTGGCTGCACCGGTCTGGGAATCCAAGATGTCCACCCAGTCTCCTCTGTTAGCCTCCAGCCAACCACCTGCAGGAAGAGTTTACAAAATACTTTTCAAACATGGCAGAGAAAATGTAACGTTATGACTATAGCTACGGTTCTTGGTAACAGAGCTCAAACACTTGCCACTTATACGCATACAGCCCTCTCGTGGAAGGCGCCCTTGTAAACGATGGCAGCAAAACATTCTGCGGTAAACCTCTAGCCATCAGATTATCCCTCTCAGGGGCCAGGCCCATAGGACCCAAATCTCCGGCCAAACGTGCCTGGTACTTCCCACCAAACCTTGATGTCTTCTGACGCGGGGGTGAACACGGCCACTTCACCTCCAAACGCATAGCCACCTTGCGGCACAGTTCTATGAACAATGCGTTGGATACCAGGGTTTCCCCCGCTACTCCCGTAGCGTGAGGTGGCTGTCCTGGAACTAAGTCCTTTTCGTCACCCGAGAAACCCCCGGAGCTGTCCAGAGACACCAAGTCATCATCCGAACCTGGGCACTGTATGTCACCGTAGTAGACTGAACCAGCTGGCATACCATCTCCCTGCTGGGAGGCTAGTTCCACCTGTTTCCGACAACAGCCTAAAGTGCCTCTCCGCTTCCTGCACCTCGTTTCCAACAGATGCCAGAATCCTGGAAAGGAAAGTTTCCATCAGAAACGCCAAGCTTCCTCAAGAATGCTACACGTCTTTCCAGGGAGTTTGCATGCAGTATGTGGCAATGCGCACACAGACTGTTCCGAGCAAGGGCCGCCAGTTCCATGCCGAGACAAACTATACTATAACCGCATGATCATGACCCCGGCTAAGCCATCGTCATCTTGATCGATTTCTTACTCATTACTCCAGCAAACTGAAGAATAAGGAACTGTTTGATTAGGAAACTTATGATAACAAATAACTTCCGTACACAACGTCCAGGGGGTGAGCACGCTCTGCCACTATGGGACAGTTTAGTTGGCGCAACGTAAGAGTCTCGTTTTCCAATGATTTGTTTTAGTAGCTTGACTCATTCCTGTTCACAAGATGAAGAGCGGGATAGTTGAAGGAATGCCTTGTCAGGGCTGATTGTAGATCCTTCAACCGAAGTCGCAAGAGTGCGACTCCACCATAGTGTGTTGAACCGAAGTTGACTGACTAAGGGGACTCCTTAAATGTTTTGAGTCAATTACCTGGTTAAGGTTATACATTGTGTTTTTGTATGTAAACATAAGTCGAGGACATTATCACATTTATACAACGGGTTACCAACATATTCAAATAACAATTAACATATTTTCATAACTTTTTTTTATTTGGATCAATTTATTCATACATTTCATCCTTCCACAAGACATAGTCCCGACACATCTGGGGTTGCTATCCAAGCCGGCTGGTCGTTCGTTCTATTGGTTCGGTTGCTAGAGACGTGACCCACTCGTTTGTTCTAAATGTTCCATTGCCATACTGGCTGGCAACGTTGTTATCCCTTGCTTGCTAGCTAGCCAACTATGGCTAATTTACAGTCAAGTCAAACAGTGCAGGCAGGATAACAACAGTAGTTGTATTTGCATTTGTTTATGCTGTCTTTTAGTGACATTTATTTGGATGCATCCATAACAATGAGCTAATGAGGCACGATTTCGCCTGGCATAGAAAATGTGCTCACTCTAGTTTAAAAAAGTATTCATGATTTCGACTAGCTGAGAAACGCTGCCTTGCCTGTCTCTCGTCCCGACTCGTTCATTACTATGGGACAGTTGGTGATAGAATTTGAATATTGAAACAATATTCAAGGTTTATACAAATCTCCGCTGTTGAAAACTAAATGTTAGTCTAAAAGAAATGTGAGATCATGTCTAGATGCTTTTATAGTGGAGATCAACTTTATAACTCCCCTGCCTGGGCTGAGGAGACAATGGATTGGGCAGTCAGATGGAACAGACTAAATAGGCATCTTAATGTCATAGAATTAGCCGGTAGTAACTTGTGGAATGGACACCGGCTAGAAGAAAGAATAATAACCAGGTGCATCACTATTCCCATTGAAGATCTATTACTGTATGTAGGCTATATGTATTTCTCCCTTACCTTGCTCCCCCATCTTTAGTCCACTCAGCAGATCAATACTCTCTGGTCCGTCTTCTATTGTCTCCTCTTTGACTAGCAGCAGATCAGGCTTCCCATCCTCCATGTCAACTGACTGTAAGAGATACAGAGTGAGAGGATGTTGGATCAATAAATCTGATATGAGCACCCTGCTATGGAACATCTACTGATTGGGTAATGAGGGATTGCTATGAGTACTATACAAAAAATGTTAGTTGATTTTATACTAAGCAAATATGTTAATTGATTTGATAACTTGACACTCTTTAAAATGGTTTGATAATTGAATAGGCATGGTCCCAAACCTCAGACAAAATTAACTAAGACCTGGGCATGTATCCACAAAGAGTAGAAGTGTTGATCTAGGATCAGGTCCCGTATCCACAAAGCATCTCAGAACAGGTCCTAGGAATTCTGCTAAAACCAGTTTAAGACAAAAATAACTCTCAGCTCAGAGTAGGTTTTAGGATGATGTTCAGACACTGCCCAGACAAACTGTGAGCCAGGAGTAAAACTCAACTCTGAAAAGTTTCTCAGCTGGTAATCACAACAGTTTGAGGCAGTGATGAGGCCCATTGACATTGGTTATTCCCCATCATTTGCAACAATCACAATGAGGCATCGCCAGCTGTGAACTCTATAGCACGCCTCAGACAACCATGTTGAATGTGACTGTGCATCTTAATGTTGCCATGGTAAAACGTTTGATACTGTATAATTTCGCCTGACACGATCAATTCTCTTAATTAATCGGCATGCATACACTTTTTTTAAAAACCAATTCTGATGGTTGTTAAAGGCAGAATTTTGACATTATTACCGTTATCAACACACTCTTCACTCCCGTTTAACAACTTCAAATCGTTTGAAAGGTCTGTCATTTTCATCAAACACATTCATAGGCAGGTCCAATTTAGGCATCTTTTTGAACAACGCGATATTGCGCTCCAAAGGGATAACTTGAAATGGCATAATGTAGGTCATTAAAAAAAATCGATAGAAAAACATGTTTATTTATTTGCCTATTTGTCATAAGTATTTAGGCATATCATGTGAAATAGGAACTCATGTGAAATCATTGTCAAAGGCACAAGAGATACTGCTGCATGTAGATTTAGATTATTTATGGATCGTATAGAATTATCAAAACATTTGAACAAAGCAATTGCATGTGACGCAGGAACCACCGACTCGCTGCATTTTTCTATTATCAAGACAATTGCTGGTAACTCTTAACGGGTTAGGACAGCTCATGAGGTGTTCTAAATATCTGTCTACTAGGTGTGACTAATGAGGCTTCATGCATAGATTTAATTTTTACCCATAAGAGTAGAATGTTTCTATTCTCAGCACTTACGACCAATTTTCTCCTCTGAGATGCTTTGTGAATACGGGCCCAGGTCACCTGTCTACATAGTCCTATTCATTATGATCGAAAACTGATCCTAGATCAGCACTCCTACTCTGAGAGGCTTTGTGGATACGGGCCCTGACCTAATACCATTCAGACAGTAGTTTACAGTGGGCTCACCTCAGTGAGACTGTGTGTGTTCCTGTGCTGCTCAGCTAGTGCCTCTTTAGGTGCAGGAGAAGGTGTAGTCTGGTTGTCCATGACCATGTTCCCCTCAGGGTTCCCCAGACTCTCCCCAGACCCCTCCGCCTTCACCAGCAGCACATCTGGACCCTCCTCCTCCTGGAAGTGAGAGGTGATACAGATTACACAGACACACTCCTTCAGGTACGTGCGCACACAGATAATAAACACTTTAAGCAGAGTGTTTACCCCTCCTTATGCTTATAAAGTGCTGTCGGTGTATGCAGAATAGGGTGAAATCAGATGTGATGTATGCTAAAAGAATCAATGAAACTCCTAGAATGCCCAAGAACACAAAGGTAACTTGCCTAAATGACTACAGACCCGAAGCACTCACGTCCGTAGCCATGAAGTGCTTTGAAAGGTTGGTAATGGCTCACATCAACACCATTATCCCAGAAACCCTAGACCCACTCCAATTTGCATACCGCCCAAACAGATCCACAGATGATGCAATCTCTATTGCACTCCACACTGTCCTTTCCCACCTGGACAAAAGGAACACCTATGTGAGAATGCTATTCATTGACTACAGCTCAGCGTTCAACACCATAGTACCCTCAAAGCTCATCACTAAGCTAAGGAACCTGGGACTAAACACCTCCCTCTGCAACTGGATCCTGGACTTCCTGACGGGCCACCCCCAGGTGGTGAGGGTAGGTAGCAACACATCTGCCACACTGATCCTCAACACTGGAGCTCCCCAGGGGTGCGTGCTCAGTCCCCTCCTGTACACCCTGTTCACCCACGACTGCGTGGCCAGGCACGACTTCAACACCATCATTAAGTTTGCAGACGACACAACAGTGGTAGGCCTGATTACCGACAACGACGAGACTGCCTAGGGAGGGAGGTCAGACACCTGGCCAGGTGGTGCCATAATAACAACCTATCACTCAACATAACCAAGACTAAGGAGATGATTGTGGACTACAGGAAAAGGAGGACCGAGCACGCCCCCATTCTCATCGACGGGGCTGTAGTGCAGCAGGTTGAGAGCTTCAAGTTCCTTGGTGTCCACATCAAAAACAAACTAGAATGGTCCAAACACACCAAGACAGTTGTGAAGAGGGCACAACAACAAAGCCTATTTTCCCCCTCAGGAAACTAAAAAGATTTGGCATGGGTCCTGAGATCCTCAAAAGGTTCTACAGCTGCAACATCGAGAGCATCCTGACTGGTTGCATCACTGCCTGGTACGGAAATTGCTCGGCCTCTGACCGCAAGGCACTACAGAGGGTAGTGCGTACGGCCCAGTACATCACTGGGGCTAAGCTGCCTGCCATCCAGGACCTCTACATCAGGCGGTGTCAGAGGAAGGCCCTAAAAATTGTCAAAGACCCCAGCCACCCCAGTCATGACTGTTCTCTATACTACCACATGACAAGCGGTACCGGAGTGCCAAGTCTAGGACAAAAAGGCTTCTCAACAGTTTTTACCCCCATACCATAAGACTCCTGAACAGGTAATCAAATGGCTACCCGGGCTATCTGCATTGTATCCCACCCGCCAACCCCTCTTTTACGCTACTGCTACTCTCTGTTCATCATATATGCATAGTCACTTTAACCATTTCTACATGTACATACTACCTCAATCAGCCTGACTAACCGGTGTCTGTATGTAGCCTCGCTACTGTATATAGCCTGTCTTTTTACTGTTGTTTTAAATCTTTACCTATTGTTCACCTAACACCTTTTTTGCACTATTGGTTAGAGCCTGTAAGTAAGCATTTCACTGTAAGGTCTACACCTGTTGTATTCAGCACACGTGACAAACTTTGATTTGATTTGACAACATTTTGTTGTGTTACAGCCTGAATTCAAAATGGAGTAAATATTTTTTCCCTCAACCATCTACACACAATACCCCATTAGTACTGCACGGTACACCGAAATCTCAGAACTTTTTTGACACACACAAAAAAAATAATAAACAGTCCGGCACTACAATTTGTTATGTCCGGTACTTCTGTCAAATGTGTCTCACGTGATTGAGAGGATCAAGTCAGCACAGCCTCATTATAGCGCAAAGAGCCTCGTCCACTTATTCATTGCTAAAGTGCATTAACCTATGCTGCACAGAAGTTAACACACTTGAATAATGCACCATGGCATGTAGAAATGTTGAAACTGTTCATTACAGTTCACAAAACAATGTCTAAACACGTTTACAATGCAAGACGATACTTACACTTGTTTCTAACATGGAAGTTCAGCATTCCTGAACAGTACCATCACAAAAGTCAGAATAAATGTATATTTAACTTACTTTACCTGTTGTCCTCTGATTTTGTCCTTATGTAGGAGGTAATCTGAGACAAAATATCCACAGGGAAGAGTTATTAGCCCGACTTTCAGTATGCTGGTTTATGGTTGGTATTACCGCTTTTTCATTTCAATACAGATGCAAATTTCACATGACAAACACTTGCACAATATGGCCGAGCATAACCGAACCACATCTGATTGCAAGGAGACTATTCGGTTACATTCAGCTATTGACATATTGTTCATCAGGTGCAATGTGTTAAGAGATTGAAAATACAATTGATTTTATTCAATATTCTGGCTTGTAGAGACTACTGCATCTTTTGTAGGGCGACTTCAGTCAGACTGATAAGCCATGTAGTAACCATGGTAACAACCTGATGTTTAGACAAGGTAGCGTCCAGCTTTAATTAAGCTACATTTCCTTGCTAGCTTACAGCTGAATTCACTACCCTAGTTCTTTGTTTGTGATATGCAAACCATGATGCAAAATATGCTGATTTC
This sequence comes from Oncorhynchus mykiss, assembly GCF_013265735.2. Lineage (NCBI taxonomy): Eukaryota > Metazoa > Chordata > Actinopteri > Salmoniformes > Salmonidae > Oncorhynchus > Oncorhynchus mykiss. Next base: position 64,113,247 of record NC_048574.1, on the reverse strand, counting down.
AAAGATGATTGTCACCAAAAACGTTATTAAATGCACTTTGTCTCCCTCGCCAACAAAACCAAATTAACTTGTCTTCCGTCCTTTGCCTCCCATCTGGTTTTCACTCGATTTCATAGCAACAAACTCAGATTCCAGCCACATTCTGCCTCACGAATTACATTAATTCCTTAGACAGTACACACTTTTATAAAAGAAGAGTGCTTCTTCTATGCAAATGTTGTTAATCAGTACAATAAAATAATTATCTTAGCAGTTGCCAATAAAATAAGTCCTAAATGGAAAGGAAAATACAGGCATTCACCTATATTGTGAATAGACTTAGGCTACATCTTGATTAACCCAGTGTATCAATACAGATTCTCCATTCAAATAAATTATTACCATTATGTTGTTTTCTAGTTAGATTGTTTTTTAAAATTTTTATATTATACAACTTGAATATAATTGTATAATTGATTCAATTAATGCATACATGGCTCTCTCTAAAAACAAATACGTAAAAATGTAATGATATCGAACTCAAAAGATGCCCAAAGATTGAACAGAGCAGTATCTAAATTGATCTGACTGGATCATGTGCCATTCTGTGACTTTGGCAAATACACCTTTTTTTGTGGTATCGTTTTGGTGTCAAGTATCGTGATACTAAACCTGGTATCAATATCAAAGTCAAAATTCAGGTATCGTGACAACACTCTACCCCATAATGACAAAGTGAACACATATTTTTAGAAATTTTTGCACATTTATTGAAAATGAAATACAGATATCTAATTTAAATAAGTATGCACATCCCTGAGTCACATGTTAAAATAATGTACCGAGTCTCACACCTGGACTGTACAATACTTCCACATGTATTTTAAAATGTCTTCAAGCTCTGTTAAGTTCGTTGTTAATCATTAATCAACAGGTGGGTCTAATCCTGGACGCTGATTGTTTAAAACCGCATTCCAGGCTGTGTCTATTTCACAAATTACCACCAGCTAAAACTATGACGTTTAAAATGCCTATTTACGCTGTTCCATCTCACTGCGCAATCCACTGTCTCATCAGCCCAGCCAGACAATTTAGAAACTTGATCGCCACTGTAAAAAGCATCTAGACATTACCTTCCATTTCTTTTAGACTAGCAATTGGTTTTCAATAGCGGAGATTTTTATAAACCTTGCTGTCTGTCTCTGACATTTGCAACATTGTTTCAGTATTGAAATTCGATCTCCAGCCGTCCCATAGTAATGAACAAGTAGGGATCGGGAGTCAAGATGAGACAGGCAGGGAGCTTTACTCAGCCAGTCGAAATCATGAATCAGCATATTTCTTATGGATATATAGTGTACAAAGAAATGCTAATAGAAAACAGGTAAAACTAAACAAGGTGCAGCAAGTTTGCAGTCTTTCCAGCTTCAGTTTGAAGTGATTGTGTTAGCTGTGTTGCTGGCTAGCTCCTCTGAACAAGTGAGCACATTTTCTATGCCAGGTGAAATCGCGCATCATGAGCTCATTGTTATGGATGATTCCAAATTAATGTCACCAAAAGACAGCTTATGCAAATGAAGCTACTTTGTTGTTATGCTGGCTGCATTGTTTGATGTGACTAAGTTAGCCGTAGTTGGCTAGCTAGCAAGCAAGAGATGATAACGTTGAAAATATGAAGAGTGGTAGGATTTGCCACAAACATAACGCTTTGTAGTAGGGGCATAAAGTTTTAAAAAATTGCCACATTTTTTGCAGTTTTAATTTAGTCCCTTATTGGAAACAGGATGCATGTTTTGGAAAATATTTGGATTCTGTACAGGATTTTTTATTTTTACTCTGTCATTTAAGTTAGTATTGTGGAATAACTACTATGTTGTTAATCCATCCTCAGTTCTCCTATCCCAGCCATTAAACTATAACTGTATTAAAGTCACCATTGGCCTCATGATGAAATCCCTAAGAGGTTTCCTTCCTCTCCGGCAACTGAGTTAGGAAGGATGCATGTATCTTTGCAGTGACTGGGTGTATTGATACATCATCCAAACTTCACCACGCTCAAAGGGATATTCAATGTTTTTTACCCTTCTACCAATAGGTGCCCTTCTTTGCGAGGCATGGCAAACCTCCCAGGTTTTTGTGGTTGAATCTGTGTTTGAAGTTCACTGCTCGACTGAGTGACCTTACAGATAATTGTACTGGGTACAGAGAAGAGGTAGTCATTCAAAAACCATGTTAAAATCTATTATTGAGCATAGAGTGAGCATGCAACGTACATGTCTTGTTAAGGTTTACTCCTGAATGTATTTCGGCTTGCCATAAGAAAGGGTTTGAATACTTATTGAATCAAGACATTTCAGCTTTTCATTTTTAATTCATTTGTAAAAATGTCAACATAATTCCACTTTGACATTATGGAGTATTGTGTGTAGGCCAGTGACACAATCTCAATTTAAGCAATTTTAAATTCAGTCTAACACAACAAAATGAGGAAAAAGTGAAGGGGTGAGAATACTTGCTGAAGGCATTGTACCTGTCTCAACAAAAACTCTGCATGAACTTGATAAACTGCATTCATTTTCTCATAAAGTGTTTTGGGAAAAAATTAAGTAGTTGAAGGGAAATAATGAAATAGGCATTTGTGACCATCATATAGCCTACACAGTACAAACACTATGTAACAGACTTTTTAGGCTTTTATTTATATATATATATATCTCACACAATGTTTGGATGCAATATTCTACCCAGGAATATTCAACACTGAAATATGTTACCCTTGTTATTACAAATGCACCTGTGGATCTTTTCTGCTGACAACACTGAAAAGTCATCTTTGTGTTTAATGCAGGGTTTGATCTAAAGGTCAGAAGCTTGTGGAACGGTTACTTTCTATGTTATAGAGTGAATGGTTTTTCAACTGGTGTATCCTGAGGTAGCTCCTCTCTGAGAACCTCTTGCTGCCGTGCGTACATGTGAACAACCTTTCTCTCATGTGGACCTTCAGGTGTATCTTCAGCTAGTTCTGGTGGGAGAACCTCTTCTCACACTAGGGCAGCTGTAGAGTTCTTCCCTGTGTGGACCCTCTGGTGCCTCTTCAGGCTGTACGAGTGGGAGAAGCGCATATGACACTGGGTACAGCTGAAGGGTTTCACCCCTGTGTGGACCCTCTGGTGGATCTTAAGGTTGCCAGCCTGGGCGAATCGCATGTGACACTGGGTACAGCTGAAGGGTTTCTCCCCTGTATGGACCCTCTGGTGGGTCTCTACGTTCTGGAGGCAGCTGAAGCCTTTGTTACAGGACATGCAGAGGAACCGTTTATCTTTACCGTTGCCTGATGTTGCTCCCCCTCCCTGAGCCTTGGCTCTTTGGTCCTTTGAGTTCAATACTTGATCGAAAACAAAGTGGCCGTGTGAATCGGAAGGCCCCATCGACGTGGACACTCTGTCGCGATCCCTGAGAATGTGTAAAGGGGACTGGGTCGCAACATTTGGATTAGTCTCTAAGCTTTCCCTATAATCTAAGACATCTCTACCTTGTGAGTGTCCTTCTCCTAATTCAGTCTTGTCTCCATTCAGTGTCAGAGGAACATCGTCCTCCATTTTCACAGTCACTTCGTCTACGACTATAACTACCCCTTTCTTATCTAGGCACCCTTCAGAGTATACACTACTACTGTACTGGTTCCAGTCCCCTTTAGACAGATCAGTCTGTGTCTCTAAACCCAAGTGTATGTTGACAGGTTCCATCTCTGTAGTGTAAAAACAAGACAGATCATCAACACCAGTGTCTAACGTATCACCATCTCCACGGGAATTAACCGTCCTCTGGCTCTGGTGAAATACCGGTAAATACTCGGAGTCATTAGCAGGAGGACTGCCCAGTCTCCCCCGCCCTAGTCTCTCTGGGTCTGATCTGTGGTCAGATCCTGTGTGTAAGAGCCTGTGTGTTAAAGTCTTGGTGTCTGTCTCTGACTTGAGGAATGCGTTCGGCGTTCCACTGACCTCCATGATGCTATGTTGGGTATTGGGCGGTGCTGGGGCGGTGGTGGTAGGGACCTCCGTGGCTACATGTGGCGCTCCAGTCTGGATCTCTCTGCTGTGTCGTGGGTCCTCCTCTCTTTCAGATCTCTCCTGCTTGACCCCAGGACCAGCAGCCTCTGCATCTACAGACTGACACAAGAAGAGAGGTTAATTACCTGTGCATGAGTTCTATTGGATAACAATGTCATAGGGAAGTCTCACAAGCTCTACTTTCGTCCCTTCGCTATATCGGCATTGAACATGTCACCCTCCCTAGGAGAGGGGGTGACCTTGACAATTTATTATTAAAATGAGAGGCCGCCTGGATCGTTTTTGCTATCCATTGTAAATAATGTTTGTAAGCCTATGTCGCCAAATTACACTACATGGTCAAAAGTATGTAAACACCCCTTCAAATTTGTGATTTGGCTATTTCAGCCAAACCCGTTGCTGATAGGTGTATAGAATCAAGCACAAGGCCATACAATCTCTATAGGCAAACTTTGGCAGTAGAATGGCCCGTACTGAACTCAGTGACTTTCAACGTGGCACCGTCATAGGATACCACCTTTCCAACAAATCAGTTCGTAAACTTTCTGCCCTGCTATAGCTGCCCCGGGTCAACTGTAAGTGCTGTTATTGTGAAGTGGAAATGTCTAGGAGCAACAACGGCTCAGCCGCGAAGTGGTAGGCCACAAAAGCTCACAGAACTGGACCGCCGAGTGCTCAAGCTCGTTGCGCGTAATAATCGTCTGTTCTCGGCTGTAACACTCAATACCAAGTTTCAAACTGCATCTGGAAGCAACGTCGGCACAAGAACTGTTTGTCGGGAGCTCCATGAAATGGGTTTCCACACAAGCCTAAGATCACAATGCTGAATGCCAAGCGTCAGCTGGAGTGGTGTAAGGCTCACCACCATTGGACTCTGGAGCAGTAGAAAAGCTTCTTTGGAAAAAGTTCTTTGGAGTGATGAATCACGCTTCACCATCTGGCAGTCAAACGGAAGAATCTGGATTTGGCGGATGCCAGCAGAATGCTACCTGCCCGAGTGCATAGTGCCAACTGTAAAGTTTGGTGGAGGAGTAATAATGGCCTGGGGCTGTTTTTCATGGTTCGGGCTAGGCCCCTTAGTTCTGGTGAAGGGAAATCTTAACGCTACAGTATACAATGACATTCTACATTATTCTTTGCTTCCAACTTTTGTGGCAACAGTTTGGGGAAGGCCCTTTCCTGATTCAGCATGACAATACCCCTGTGCACAAAGCGTAGTCCATGGGGAAATGGTTTGTCGAGATTGGTGTGGAAGAACTCGACTGGCCTGCACAGAGCCCTGACCTCAATACCATTTTACACCTTTGAAATTAACTGGAACGCCGACTGTGAGCCAGGCCTAATCACCCAACATCACTAATGCTCGTGGCTGAATAGAAGTAAGTCCCTGCAGCTATGTTCCAACATCTAGTGGAAAGTCTTCCCGGAAGAGTGGAGGCTGTTATAGCAGCAAAGGGGGGACCAAATCCATATTAATGCCCATGATTTTGGAATGAAATGTTCAACAAGCAGGTGTCCACATACTTTTGTAGTTTATATCTATGATCATATGTAATCCATTCATGCTTTATAAAAATCATGTTTTATTTATATCTGTAAATTAACCAATGAAATCAAACCACAGCCGGCTATGATTACAGACACTTGCGTGTGTCCTTTCAAACTCTAAACTAGTGACCTGCACTGTCATTATGAAGACAGCTTGGCTGTTGAAACGTCACAAAATGATTGCGTCTGAGCTCCTAGTGTGTGCGGTAGTCCTTTTCTTTTTCAAGTCTCACAATCTCCCTCCGCTATGACAGATAAATTAAGATGTACATGTGAGTAGTCTTTCTGAAATAAACTGGCTACATTTGTTGGACTGTCATTTTTATGTAACACTATTACACTAACCTCTATCACAATAATGTTCTTGGTTGAGGTTCCACTCCCCTCATCATCAGTGATTGGTTGGTCATCTCGCCATGTATTGTGTCCCACTGGCTTCACAAAGGTCCTGTGGCCTTCAGTGAGATGTCCTTCACCTGAGAGAGTCACTGGGGGAAAAGAGGTGGTTAGGTTAGCTACTGTCAATGCTCAGTGGTATATTGTACACTATTGACACTGTCTAGAATTGACAAGGATGTAAGGTAACACTTTACATAACTTCTTAATATACTATTTATAGATTGATTGATTATGTTCCATGCATCATATTGTTTTCAATTAGTACATAATAGGAAATGCTGTAAATTAAGAATCTGGTTAGAATATGATATTTTATCTTTATGATAGATAGTTAAGAAATCAGGGGAATTATTGCATCCTATGCAAAAACTGACCAAGACCCAATTTTGGTTAACACGTCTAAAGTCACACATGGCAGATGGGAACGGGGCGACAGGCTGCGTCTTCTGCAAAATGTACCTCTTGCCATTCCTTTGTATTGGTCGAGGATCTTGACACTACTGGGACGACTGGCGAGGACGCGCTCTTGCGTTGTCCTCTCTGCGCGCTCCCGTGCCACCTTCAGTTCTTGTAGCTGTAGTTTCCTCCGCAATGCCCTGTTTTCTTTCTGGCTTTGAGTAATTTCCAAACGAAACACTGCATAGTCGTCGTCTACGAGTTTACAGATTTCTGCTACGGCTGCATTCGCTAGCACCTCCATGATGGAGGCTATTTGCGTGTGAAAAACCATACAGTTAGCCATCGTTAGCTAGCAGCTAGCTAACAGTAGATAACATATATCAAACAAGTCCCGTCTCCAACGCGAAATTAACACTGCTTGGGGAAATAATGTAATACTGTGCAGTAAAATTAATCATATTTTGAGTTACATGATGTTAATAAACGTCTAAATAACGACAATAAAACGCTAACGTGGAAATTATTATAGGTCAATGTTCATTTCCGTATAAACTGAAGAGAAAGGATCTTATTTGTTGTCGTCATAGCTCATAGGGTGTGGTTTAATGAAGCATTTGTGTACTGTTTGAATTACGGTACAACTTATATTATATAAATCTCCTATGATCAATATCTTTCAAGATGACCGCAGACTTGTTTAGAAAGAACAGTGTGTTAGCAATAATAGAGTAGAAGAATAAGGTCATTATTTATTTACAACATCTCAGTAAGGTAAATATTCAACTATACTTGTTCTTGCCTAGATCCTTATGGTAATTATTACAATGCAATGCCTTGCATAAGCATTCAACCCCCCTTAAACTTCTAAATTTTGTGTTACAACCTGGAATTGAAATCGATTTAATTGTAATTTGTCAACAGTTTATTGAAAATACTCTGTTAAAGTGGAACAAAAATTCTAAAATAGTTTGAAGATGAATGAAAACTAAAACACTAATATACCTTGATTACATAAGTATTCACCCCCCTGAGTAAATACTTGTTAGAAACACCTTTGGTAGTGATTACCGTGTTGAGTCTTCTTGGGCAAGTCTCTTGAGAGCTTTGCACACCTGTAGGCTATTGTGCAATATTTGCCCAATATTCTTTTAAATTCTTCAACCTCTGTCAAAGTGTTGGGGATCATGGCTAGACAGCAATTTACAGATCTTGCCCTCGAATTTTCAAGCTGATTTAAGTAAAAAATGTAACTTGGCCACTCAGGAACGTTCATCTTCTTGATAAGCAACTTAGATTTGGCTTTGTGTCGTATGTTATTATCCTGCTGAAAGGTGAATTCCTCTGAGTGTCTGGTGTAAAGCAGACTGAAGCAGGTTTTCCTCTAGAATTTTGTCTGTGCTAGCTCCATCCTTTTTCTTTTCATCCTGAAAAATCCCAGCGTTTTCCGATGTCAATCATACCTATACCATGATGCAGCCACCACCATGCTTGAAAATAAGGAGGCAGTTACTCAGTCATGTGTTCTGTTGTATTTGCCCCAAACATAAGGCTTTGCATTTAGGCAAAAAAGTTTATTCCTTTGCTGTGTTGTTTTGCATTATTACTTTAGTGCGTTGTTGCATACAAGATGCATGTTTTGGATATTTGTATTCTTTTCATTCTGTCATTTAGGTGGAGTCAGTACAGTGTTGATCCATCCTCAATTCTCCCATCTCAGCCATTAACCTCACCAATGAGTTTTAAAATCACTGATGGCCTCATGGTAACATCCCTGAGCAGTTTCATTCCTGTCCTGCAGTTCAGTTCAGAAGGATGACTATCTTTGATGTGTCTGGGTGGTTTAATACATAAACCACAGCATAATTATTAACTTGACCATGCATAAAGAGACATTCCATTTTGGATATGTTATTGTTACCCATCTACCAATCTCTGCCCTTCTTTGAGTCTTTTCGAAAAGCTCCCTGGTCTTCATAATTGAATCTGTGCTTGAAATGCAATACTTGACTGAGGGACCTTACATATGTTGTATGTATGGGGGACAGGGGAAGGGTACTGGGCAGCGCTGTCAACCCCTATTATTTTACAGAGTGAGTCCTTGTAACTTATGTGATTTGTCTAACAAAATTTTACTCCTGAACTAATTTCGGCTTGCCTAAACAAAAGGTGTGAATAATTATGCAATGATTACTGTATATTTTAGTATCCAATTTTTATATATAAAATGTTATATATAAAATCTATATAAAATCTTCCACGTTGACGGAGTATTTTGATTAGATTGTTGATGAAAAATTATTATTAAATCCATTTAAATTTGTTCGTAACAAAATTAGGAAAAGCCTAAAGGGGGGTGAATGTTTAGTTGACCCCTTACATCGCTACAAGTTACCACAAAAATATGCAGAACATTTGATGCTATTGTTAAATTCTGATATTAAAATACCAACACAACAGGGTAGAAGGAAGCATAACAGGGTAGAAGTAACACCAATAATGAATACATTATATGAAGTAAAAAGTTATTTAATATCTTTACTGAACAAAAATAAATGCAACATGCAACAGTTTCAAAGATTTTACTGAGTTGTAGTTGATATAAGGAAATCATGGATCAGAAAACCAGTCAGTATCTGTTGTGACCACCATTTGCCTCATGCAGCGCAACACATCTCCTTTGCATAGAGTTGTTCAAGCTGTTGATTGTGGCCTGTGGAATGTTGTCCTACTCCTCTTTAATGGCTGTGCGAAGTTGCTAGATATTGGCAGAAACTGGAACACGCTGTCGTACATGTTGATCCTGAGCATCCCAAACATGCTCAATGGGTGATGCCTGGTGAGTATACAGGCCATGGAAGAACTGGGACATTTTCAGGTTCCAAGAATTGTGTACAGATCCTTACGACATGGAGCCGTGCATTATTATGCTGAAACATGACGTAAAGGCGACAGATGAATGGCACCACAATGGGCCTCAGGATCTCATCCCGGTATCTCTGTGCATTCAAATTGCCACAGATAAAATACAATTGTGTTCGTTGTCCGTAGCATATGCCTACCACCACCATGGGGTACTCTGTTCACAACGTTGACATCAACAAACCACTCACCCACACGATGCCATAAACGTGGTCGGCGGTTGTGAGGCCGGTTGGACGTACTTCCAAATTCTCAGAAACAACGTTGGAAGCGGTTTATGGTAGAGAAATGAACATTCAATTCTATGGCAACAGCTCTGGTGGACATTCCATCAAAAATTGTGACATCTGTGGCATTGTGTTGAGTGACAAAACTGTACATTTCAGAGTGGCCTTTTATTGTCCCCAGCACAAGGTGCAACTGTGTAATGATCATGCTGATTATCTTGGAAAAGGAGAAATGGTCAATAACTGGGATGTAAACATTTGTGCACAACATTTGTGCAAAATAAGCTTTTTGGGTGAATGGAACATTTCTGGGATCTTTTATTTCAGCTGATGAAACATGGGACAAACACTAAATGTTGCATTATATGTTTTTGTTCCATGTATGAAATAGTTGAAAAACATAACACCTATAATAAGAATTAATATTGTGCATTAGTTTACTTTCTATTTATTTGATCATAGAAAAAAACTTTTTTTTAAAAAACATTGTCAACCGGAGTTTGTAGTTTGATTTGATTTTAAAACATGAAAATAGATTATATATTGTTGCTAGCCAATTACATTACTAATTACAATTATTTATTCACATTTCATTTCATGACAATTACTTACATGATGCTATGTAACTGTAATTAGTAACAAATGTATCTAAATATACATAAAATATATTCAAAGATAAATAAATATTGACAGTCTTATTTGCCAACTTTTCTAACAACATTTAACAACCATTAGGTGCATAATCCTAACAGGGTGGAACCTTTACACCATTTTTTTCCCCAACAACAAATGATGACACTTCCTGAACGTGGTGTCATTGTGGGAAGGGGCTGTTTTTTTAAAGGGGAATTCAGTGTTTCCTCTATATTCATTTAGCCATCTCCGCAAAAGATATGTACATTTGTTTTTATATTTTTGCAGAGACAAGCTTTTAAATGGATAGTTGTTGGCTCAATGACTGGAAGTTTACGGGAACAGCTAGCATGTATTTGCGCTAACACTTATCGATTCATTCCCCCCCATCTAGGTTTACTGTCTCTCTAAAAACAGGCATTTACACAAGCCTGTTTCAAATGACAAGTTAACAAAGGGTTAATGAGGGGTATGTGGTTAATGACTCTCTTACCTCAAGACACGTCACATGATAACTATATTTAATCTAAATAACAGTTTCCAGGCATCCCCTAAGTATCTCAAGTGATACGATTTCTCCCAATTGACAACTTTGTCAGATAAGGCTACTCCTGCTGTGCATACAGGGAAACTGCTTCTCCTGTGTGGACCTTCAGGTGCACCTTCATATTGTGGTGGTGGGAGAACCTCTTTGCACACTGGGGGCAGCTGTAGGGTTTCTCCCCTGTGTGGACCCTCTGGTGCCTCTTCAGGTTGGACGATCGGGAGAAACTGGCTGGGCACAGGTGGCAGCTGAACGCTTTCTCCCCCGTGTGCATCCTCTGGTGGATCTCCACCTGTTTGGGGAAACTGAAGGATATCCCACAGAACGAACACGGGAAGCGCTTCTCTTTGGCGCTGCCACCTTTACTGATTCCATCTCTACTATTTTCATTTGTCAATGAGCTTGTGTAGCCATTTAGTGTTGAGGCACTGACATTGTCTGAGGTCTGGTTTAACATTAGGAGAGTGTGAGGAGGATGAAGGCCAGGAAGTGTCTGTGTTGTCGCAGGGTCCATATTCCAGTTGATAGATCCTATAGAAGGCAGGCTGAAGGAAGCCCCTGTTGGAGGGTTAACCTGAGGCGCCATCAGTCTCTCTGAATCACAACTATAGGAGCAGGATGGAGCATCGCTAGCCGAGTCTGTGTCTGTTCTCTTCAGCCGCATACGGACACCTCCCAGTCCCCGCAGACCAATTCTACGCCTTGCCCTGGTCTCAGCCAGTCCTGGTCTCAGTTCAGTTGTTGTTTTGTGTTCCATTGTCTGTTTCTGGTTGTGATTCCCCAGCCCAGAGTTGAGGACACTGTCCCATCCACAGACCTCCACTATGTCGCCTCTGGTCCTAGCCTGCTCAGTGATGTTGTCCCCTGGGCCCTTGGTGGCACCGGTCTGGGTCTGGGAATCCAAGATGTTCACCCAGTCTCCTCTATTAGCCTCCAGCCAACCTGCAAGAAGTGGTTACAAAATACTTTCCAAACATTGCAGAGAAAACGTAACGTTATAACTAATGTTCCCTGAAGGAGGGAAACAAGGTACAACGTACTATGGGGAGTCACACCCTTGCAACTTCGGTTGATCTACAATCACGCGTGGCAAGGTCAATGAAATCCACGCCTCGCTGGACACGCCGTCTTCCACAGGATTAATTCCTTCAATTTAATACCGCTTTCAGGGCTTGACATTAACTTTTTTAGCCACAAGTAGGACAGATGATTTACTTGGCCGAAAGCGCAAGTAACTTGTCCCCCACCCAGACCAGCGGGAGTTGCCAGGGTCCCCCCCCTAAAGGGCAAATGATCTCCCCGAACCAAGGCAGCCTGGGCCAACGGAAAGCCCCAAGAATCAATGATAAACCCTCCCAGCGCACCCTCGCCAACGTGGGCTGAATCAGAACCACTGGTGAAAATGCATAAAGGAAGGTCAAAGGCCGCTGGTCCGCCAGAGTCCGTTCCCAACGGGGCACTTGGGTCCCTCATGCAGAAAAAAAGACAATTCGCAAAGATCTATGTCGGCATTGCCGAACCGCTCCCATATCTGGGAAACCACCCAGGGGTGTAGCAGTTGAGGTAACCAGGAACATGCTACACCTGAAGTGAGCGCAAATGTGCACTGCTCCACCACAACAGGGAGCGAGCCGAGGTGAGGAGGGTCCGCCCATGCCTGTTGATGTATTATATTTACATTTTTGTCATTTAGAACACGCTCTTATCCAGAGTGACTTACAGGAGTGAAAGCACACATTTGTGTACTGTTTTCGTATTGGTCCCCCTTGGGAATCAAACCAACAACCCTGGCATTGCAAGCACCTTACTCTACCAACTGAGGCACCGTCCTTAGATATGACCAGCACACAGTGGTGTAAAGTACCTAAGTAAAAATACTTTAAAGTACTGCTTAAGTAGTTTTTGGGGGTATCTGTACTTTACTATTTATATTTTGGCCTACTTTTACTTTACTACATTCCTAAAGAGAATAATGTACTTTTTACTCCATACATTTTCCTTGACACACAAAAGAAAAGGAGAATTGTCATTCACACACTTATCAAGAGAACATCCCTGGTCATCCCTACTGAGTCACTAAACACATACTTAGTTTGTAATTTATGTCTGAGTGTTGGAGTGTGCCCTTGGCTATCCGTCAATAAAAATAAAATTGTGCCGTTTAATTAATATAAGACATTTGAAATGGTTTATACTTATACTTAAGTATCAAAAGTAAATTTAAAAGTAAATACTCTTTTACTCCAGTAGTATTTTACTGGGTGAGTTTTACTTGAGTAATTTGTATTAAGGTACAGTGGCTTATTCACCCCCTTGAGATGTTTCCTATTTTGTTGCCTTACATCCTGGAATTAAATTTGTATCATTGGATTTACACAACATGCTAAATATTTTTGATTGTGAAACAAATAAGACAAAAAACAAAACTTGAGCGTGCATAACTATTCACCCCTCAAAGTCAATACTTTGTAGAGCCACCTTTTGCAGCAATTACAGTTGCAAGTCTCTTGGGGTATGTCTCTATAAGCTTGGCACATCTAGCCACTGGGATTTTTTCCCCATTCTTCAAGGCAAAACTGTTCCAGCTCCTTCAATTTGAATGGGTTCCGCTGGTGTACAGCAATCTTTAAGTCATACCAGAGATTCTCAATTGGATTGAGGTCTGGGCTATGAGTAGGCCATTCCAAGACAGTTAAATGTTTCGCCTTAAACCACTTGAGCTTTGCATTAGCAGTATGCTTAGGGTCATTGTCCTGCTGGAAGGTGAACCTCCGTCCCAGTCTCAAATCTCTCGAAGACTGAAACAGGTTTCCTTCAAGAATTTCCCTGTATTTAGCGCCATCCATCATTCCTTCAATTCTGACCAGTTTCTCAGTCCCTGCCGGTGCTGCCGCCACCATGCTTCACTCCTGGGATGGTGATGAGAGGTGTTGGGTTTGCGCCAGATATAGTGTTTTCCTTGATGGCCAAAAAGCTCAATTTTAGTCTCATCTGACCAGAGTACCTTCTTCCATATGTTTGGGGAGTCTCCCACATGCCTTTTGGCGAACACCAAACGTGTTTGCTTATTTGTTTCTTTAAGCAATGGCATTTTTTCTGGCCACTCTTCTGTAAAGCCCAGCTCTGTGGAGTTTACGGCTTAAAGTGGTCCTATGGGCAGATACTCCAATCTCCGCTGTGGAGCTTTGCAGCTCCTTCAGGGTTATCTTTGGTCTCTTTTAGCTCTGATTAATGCCCTCCTTGTCTGGTCTGTGAGTTTTGGTGGGCGGCCCTCTCTTGGCAGGTTTGTTGTGGTGCCATATTATTTCAATTTTTAATAATGAATTTAATGGTGCTCCGTGGGATGTTCAAAGTTTCTGATATTTTTTTATAACTCAACCTTGATCTGTACCTCTCCACAACTTTGTCCCTGACCTGTTTGGAGAGCTCCTTGGTCTTCATGGTGCCGCTTGCTTGGTGGTGCCCCTTGCTTTGTGTTGCAGACTCAGGGGCCTTTCAGAACAAGTGTATATATACTGAAATGGACTTTAACTAATTATGTGACTTCTGAAGGTAATTGGTTGCATCAGATTTAGGGGCTTCATAGCAAAGGGGGTTAATACATATGCACGCACCACTCATGTTTTTTTTTTTTTAAAACAAGTTATTTTTTCAATTTCAATTCACCAATTTGGACTATTTTGTGTATGTCCATTACATGAAATCCAAATAATAGTCCATTTAAATTACAGATTGTAATCCAACAAAATAGGAAAAACGCCAAGGGAAAATAATAATTTTGCAAGGCACTGTATCTTTAATTGTACTCAAGTATGACAATTGAGTACTTTTTACACCACTGACAGCACATGCTGGCCCAACAAACACAGGGTGGCCTGAGCGCCAGTACACCACCAGAAGTTCCAGGTAATTGATAAGCCGGGCACTCTGTGACACCATCCATACTCCCCAAATTCAGTAACCCTCACAGTCTGTCGTGATCACCTTGCTGGACAACACCTGGCCCATGAGAACCCTCCACTGGGACAGTGCCTGAAGGCATGTCGGGGACACCTGAATTGACTGGTTTAGGTAACGAAATGCATCCAAGCGTGTTGCTAGCACCCAGCACTGGAACAGCCCCAGGGTACTGACCACCATCATAGAAGCATCATCATCATCCCCAGTAGGCGCAGGAACTGGTGAAAATGTACTGTGTGCCCCAGACGAAAATTGGGCCAAGCAGAGCTGGAAACCTGACAACCTCTGCAGGGGTAGAAAAGTGCAATTTAAGGATGAGTCTAACTCGAGACCCAGGAATGGAATGTGCTGCAATAGACAGCTCCTTTTTCTGGTTTACAATAAAACCTAGAGAAGGAACATGGAGCACTAGCCTCGATGTGGGTAACACTGCTTGATCCTTTGACTGCTATCAGCCAATCGTTCAGATAGGCCAACACCCTCAGCCCCTGGCCCCTCTTGGAGTACCAAAAAATGATGCTACTCTCATTGCGTGAGGAGGTGGCTGTCCCCAAATAAAGTCCTCTTCATCACCCGGGGAAACCCTCTGAGCTGTCCAGGGACACCATGTCGTCATCCGAACATGGGCCCTGTATGTCACCAAACCCACCATCTCCCTGCTGGGAAGCTAGTTCCACCTTTTCCGACAACAGCCTCAAGTCCCTCTCCACTTCCTGTACCTCGGTCCCAGCCAAGTTGCCAAATTCTTGGAAAGGAAAGTCGCAAAGAATGCTACAAGAATGCTACACGTCTTTCCAGGAAGTTTTCACACAGTATGTGGCAATGCCCACACGGTTCGACATAGTATAACCCGCATGACTGGGGGCATGATCGTGACCTCGAACCCGGCTTAGCCATCGTCATCTTGGTCGCTTTCTTAGCCATCTTAACCATTGATCCAGCAAACTGAAGAATAATTAACGATACCAAATACAAACTTCAGCACACAATGTCCAGGGGGTGAGCACGCTCTACCACTATGAGACAGTTTAGTTGGCACAACGTAAGACAGTCACGTTTTCTAATTGCTTGTTTCAGTAGCGTGAATTGTTCCTGTTCACATCCAGGTGAAGAGTGGAATAGTTGAAGGAATGAATCTGAGCCTCATGATTATCACCTGTGGAAGGCGGGACTTCCAGCAAGGTGCAGATTTCATTTCAGGTGTGATTGTGGATCCTTCAACCGGTCACGAGAGTGCGACTTCGGTATGTTGTACCGAAGTTGAGTGACTGAGGGGGAACTCGTATACATTTTTATGTCAATTACCTGGTGAAGTTCATACATTGTGTTTTTGTATATGTCAACATAAGTTGTATTCATTTAATTTTATGATTTTTTTACTTTATTTAACTAGGCAAGTCAGTTAAGAACAAATTCTTATTTTCAATGACGGCCCAGGAACAGCCTTGTCAGCTCGGGGATTTGAACTTGCGTTTCGGTTACTAGTCCAACACTCTAACCACTAGGCTACCCTGCCGCCCCAACGAATGAAGAAAATAATATCCAAGCACATCACTATTCCCATTGAAGAGGGCTCTATGCTGACTTCTTTTTTTACAAGGAGTAAGTATAAGTAAAATGTAGGCACACAAATAAATTTAGGAACACAATTAAAAATATTTCAGGTATTAAAGCTAGAATCTTTAATTTTTCTAGGCACACTGACGCTCCTACATTAAAATTCCACATTGCACAACAAAATATTTAGATGCATATGTGAGTAAAATGGTCGCACTGTAGAACCCTGTTGAGGATCTATGGGTTATATGTATTTCTCCCTCACCTTGCTCCCCCATCTTTAGTCCACTCAGCAGATCAATGTTCTCTGGTCCGTCTTCTATTGTCTCCTCTTTGACCAGCAGCAGATCAGACTTCCCATCCTCCATGTCTACTGACTGTAAGAGATACAGAGTGAAAGGATGTTGGATCAAGAAATCTCATATGAGCATATTCTGATTGGGCAATGAAGGATTAAGAAGAGTACTATGCAAACATGTTAGTTGATTTGATTACTTGACACTCTTTGAAATGGTTTGATAATTCAAAGACATGGTCCCACCCTTCTGAAAAAATGAATCAAGACCTGGGCCCGTATCCACAAAGAATCTGAGTAGAAGAGCTGATCAATGATCAGGTCCCCTGTCTACATTAGTCTTATTCATTATGATTTAAAAGGCTAAACTTATCGTAGATCAGCACTCCTACTCTGAGACTCTTTGTGGATACCGGACCTAACATAACCATTCAGACAGTAGTTTAGTAGGTTCACCTCAGTGTGACTGTATGTGGCCCTGTGCTGCTCAGCTAATTCCTCTGTGGGTTCAGAAGGAGGTGTAGTCTGGTTGTCCTCCATGACCATGTTCCCCTCAGGGTTCAACAGACCCTCCTCACAGCCCTCCTCCTTCACAAACAGCACCTCTGGACCCTCCTCCTCCTAGAAGAGACAGGTGATACAGATACAGTGGGGCAAAAAAGTATTTAGTCAGCCACCAATTGTGCAAGTTCTCCCACTTAAAAAGATGAGAGAGGCCTGTAATTTTCATCATAGGTACACTTCAACTATGACAGACAAAATGAGAAAAAAAATCCAGAAAATCACATTGTAGGATTTTTTATGAATTTATTTGCAAATTATGGTGGAAAATAAGTATTTGTAATAACAAAAGTTTATCTCAATACTTTGTTATATACCCTTTGTTGGCAATGACAGAGGTCAAACGTTTTCTGTAAGTCTTCACAAGGTTTTCACACACTGTTGCTGGTATTTTGGCCCATTCCTCTATGCAGATCTCCTCTAGAGCAGTGATGTTTTGGGGCTGTTGCTGGGCAACATGGACTTTCAACTCCCTCCAAAGATTTTATATGGGGTTGAGATCTGGAGACTGGCTAGGCCACTCCAGGACCTTGAAATGCTTCTTACGAAGCCACTCCTTCATTACCCGGGCGGTGTGTTTGGGATCATTGTCATGCTGAAAGACCCAGCCACGTTTCATCTTCAATGCCCTTGCTGATGGTAGGCTTTGTTACTTTGGTCCCAGCTCTCTGCAGGTCATTCACTAGGTCCCCCCGTGTGGTTCTGAGATTTTTGCTCACCGTTCTTGTGATCATTTTGACCCCACGGGGTGAGATCTTGCGTGGAGCCCCAGATCGAGGGAGATTATCAGTGGTTTTGTATGTCTTCCATTTCCTAATAATTGCTCCCACAGTTGATTTCTTCAAACCAAGCTGCTTACCTATTGCAGATTCAGTCTTCCCAGCCTGGTGCAGGTCTACAATTTTGTTTCTGGTGTCCTTTGACAGCTCTTTGGTCTTGGCCATAGTGGAGTTTGGAGTGTGACTGTTTGAGGTTGTGGACAGGTGTCTTTTATACTGATAACAAGTTCAAACAGGTGCCATTAATAAAGGTAACGAGTGGAGGACAGAGGAGCCTCTTAAAGAAGAATTTACAGGTCTGTGAGAGCCAGAAATCTTGCTTGTTTGTAGGTGACCAAGTACTTATTTCCACCATAATTTGCAAATAAATCCTAAAAATCCTCTCATATTTTTAAGTGGGAGAACTTGCACAATTGGCGGCTGACTAAATACTTTTTTGCCCCACTGTATATACTACCTCAGGTACGTATACACACACAGATAATAAATAGACTTTCAACATGGAGTATTTACCCATCCCCAATACAGTTGAGTGCTATAATGTAGTTACACAATTACTTCATTGTGGTTAAACTCATCATGGAGGACATCAATATGATGTGAGTAAAAATATGTCAGCTATGAAAAGTCATCAGACAAACCTTAAACTATTTTGAAGTGTACAGTAGGTATTTTACCTTTATTTAACTAGGCAAGTCAGTTAAGAACTAATTCTTATTTTCAATGACGGCCTAGGAACAGTGGGTTCAGGGGCAGAACGACAGATTTGTACCTTGTCAGCTCGGGGATTTGAACTTGCAACCTTACTAGTCCGATGCTCTAACCACTAGGCTACCCTGCTGCCCCAGGTACAGTTGAAGTTTGAAGTTTGCATACACCAAATATATTTTAACTCCTTTTTTCACAACTCCTGACATTTAATCCTAGTAAAAATTGCCTGTTTTAGGTCAGTTAGGATCACCACTTTATTTTAAGAATGTGAAATGTCAGAATAATAGTGGAGAGAATTATTTATTGAAGCTTTTATTTCTTTCAACACATTCCCAGTGAGTCAGAAGTTTACATACACTCAATTAGTATTCGGTAGCATTGCCTTTAAATTGTTTAACTTGGGTCAAACGTTTCGGGTAGCCTTCCACAAGCTTCCCACAATAAGTTGGGTGAATTTTGTCCCATTCCTCCTGACAGAGCTGATTTAACTGACTCAGGTTTGTAGGCCTCCTTGCTCGCACACACATTTTCAGTTTTGCCCACAAATTTTCTATAGGATTGAGGTCAGGGCTTAGTGATGGCCACTCCAATACCTTGACTTCATTGTCCTTAAGCCATTTTGCCACAACTTTGGAAGTATGCTTGGGGGGGTCATTGTCCATTTGGAAGACCCATTTGCGACCAAGCTTTAACTTCCTGACTGATGTCTTGAGATGTTGCTTCAATATATCAACATCATTTTCATTCCTCATGATGCCATCTATTTTATGAAGTACACCAGTCTCTCCTGCAGCAAAGCACCCCCACAACATGATGCTGCCACCCCTGTGCTTCACGGTTGGAATGGTGTTCTTCGGCTTGCAAGCATCCCCCATTTTCCTCCAAACATAACGATGGTCATTATCGCTAAACAGTTCTATTTTTGTTTCATCAGACCAGAGGACATTTCTCCAAAAAGTAAGATCTTTGTCCCCATATGCAGTTGCAAACTATACTCTGGCTTTTTTATGGCGGATTTGGAGCAGTGGCTTCTTCCTTGCTGAGCGGCCTTTCAGGTTGACCATATAGGACTCATTTTACTGTGGCTATAGATACTTTTGTACCTGTTTCCTCCAGCATCTTCACAAGGTCCATTGCTGTATTTCTGGGATTATTTTGCACCAAAGTACGTTCATCTCTAGGAGACAGAACACGTATTCTTCCTGAGCGGTATGATGGCTGCATGGTCCCATGGTGTTTATATTTGCATACTTTAGTTTGTACAGATGAACATGGTACCTTTAGGCATTTGGAAATTGCTCCCAAGGATTAACCAGACTTGTGGAGGTCTACATTTTTTTTTCTTTGAGGTCTTGGCTGATTTCTTTTGATTTTCCCATGATGTCAAGCAAAGAGGCACTGAGTTTGAAGGTAGGCCTTGAAATACAGCCACAGGTACACCAACAATTGACTCAAATGATGTCAATTAGCCTATCAGAAGCTTCTAAAGCCATGACATTTTCTGGAATTTTCCAAGCTGTTTAGAGGCACAGTCAACTTAGTGTATGTAAACTTCTGACCCACTGGAATTGTGATACAGTGAATTATAAGTGAAATAATCTGTCTGTAAACAATTGTTTGAAAAATTACTTGTATCATGCACAAAGATGTCCTAACCAACTTGCCAAAACTATAGTTTGTTAACAAGAAATTTGTGGAGTGGTTGAAAAATGAGTTTATGATTCCAACCTAAGTGTATGTAAACCTCCAACTTAGTGTGTAGGTATATTTAGTGTGTGTATTGATTATAAAGCACTCGAATACAGTCAATAAAAGTCTTAGAATGAGAAGTCACATTTTGTTTTTATTAAACAGAAACAAGTGTTAAATACACCATATGAAAACCACACATACATGTCTCAACAACAAATCAGCATGAACTTGATAAACTGCATTAATTTTCTAATGAAAAGTGTATTGGGGAAAAAAATTAAGTAGTTGAATGGAGGTAATGAAATAGGCATTTGTGAACATCATCTATATCTATATATATATATATACACTACCGATCAAACGTTTGGGGTCACTTAGAAATGTCCTTGTTTTTTTAAATAAAAGCCCATTTTGTCCATTAAAATAACATCAAATTGATCAGAAACACAGTGCTCTTCTTTCAAAAACAAGGACATTTCTAAGTGACCCCAAACTTTTGAAAAGGTAGTGTAGATATTATATATATATATATAATTATTTTTTTTAAAAGAAAGAAAAACCCTTGAATGAGTAGGCGTGTCCAAACTTTTGACTGGTATTGTTGTATATATACACACACACACACGCACATGTATATGCCTTATATACTGATTCACACAATATCTGGATGCAATATTCTATTCAGGAACATTAAACACTGAAATCTGCGGATATTTTTGCTGAGAATAATGAAAATTAATCTTTGACTTTAATGCAGGGCTTGCTCTAAACCATTCCTGAGTGGATTGGTTACTATCTATGTTATGGAGTGGAATGTTTTTTCAGTTGGTGCATCCTGAGGGAGCTCCTCTCGGAGAACTTCTTCCCGCGAACGGCCTTTCTCCTGTGTGGACCTTCAGGTGCATCTTTAGATGGTTCTGGTGGGAGAATCTCTTCTCACACTGGGGGCAACTGTAGGATTTCTCCTGTGTGGACCCTCTGGTGCCTATTCAGGCTGGACGAGTGGGAGAAGCGCATATGACACTGGCTACAGCTGAAGGGTTTCACTCCTGTGTGGACCCTCTGGTGGATCTTCAGGTTGCCAGCTTGGGCGAAACGCATGTGACACTGGGTACAGCTGAAGGGTTTCACCCCTGTGTGTACCCTCTGGTGGATTTTCAGGTTACCAGCCTGGGCAAAGCGCATGTGACACTGGGTACAGCTGAAGGGTTTCTCCCCTGTATGGACCCTCTGGTGGATCTCCATCTTCTGGAGGCAGCTGAAGCTTTTCTTACAGAACATGCAGAGGAACTGTTTCTCTTTACTATTGCCTGATGTTTCTCCCCCTCCCAGAGCCTTGGCCTTTTGGTCCTTTGAGTTCAATACCTGATTGAAAAGGATGTGTGAATCGGGAGGCCCCATTAACGTGGACACTGGGTCGCGACCCCTGAGCGTGCGTAAAGGGGAGTTGGTCGCGACATTTGGATTTGTCTCTACGCTTTCCCTGTAATCTAAGAAATCTCCGCCTTGTAAGTGTCCATCTCTTAGGTGACTATCTGCATTCCATGTGGGAGAAGCGTCGGCCTCCACTTTCAACTCATCTAGAATCAGACCCTCCCCTTTCTTATCTAGGCATCCTTCAGAGTATACACTACTACTGTACCGGTTCCAGTCCCCTCTAGACAGATCAGTCTGGGTCTCTAAACCCAAGGGCATGTTGCCACGGTCCATGTCTGTAGCGTAAGAACAAGACTGATCACCACCAGTGTGTAACGTGTCACCATCTCCACGGTAATGATCCGTTCTTTGGTTTTGGTGACATACCGGAAAGTACTCTGAGCCGGAAGCAGGAGGGCAGCCCAGTAGCCCCAGCCTCTCCGGGTCTAAACTGTGGTCAGATCCTGTATGGAAGAGCCTGTGTGTTACAGTTAAAGTCTCTGTGTCTGTCTCTGACTTGAGGACGGTGTTCGGCGTTCCACTGACCTCCGTGATGCTGCGTTGGGTCCTGGGCGGCACTGGGGCGGTGGTGGAGTCCACAGTGGCTTCATGGGGCACTCCAGCCACTCCAGTCTGGATGTCACTACTGTGCCGTGGGTCCTCTCCTTCAGACCCCTCCAGCTTCACCCCAGGACCTGCAGCCTCTGCATCTGCAGACTGACACAAGAAGAGAGGAGGTTATTACCGGAACATGAGTCTAATTGGATAACATTGTCGTAGGGAAGTCTCACAAGCTCCCCTATGGCAGCTAAATGAAGATGTACATGTAAGTAAGTGAATAGCTGAGGGGAGCCTTTCTGAAGTAAACTGGACACATTTGACATACTGTATTTTTTATGTAATACTATTACACTAACCTCTATAACAATAACATGCTGGGTTGAGGTTCCACTCCCCTCATCAACAGTGATTGGTTGGTCATCTCGCCATGTATTGTCTCTCGCTGGCTTCACAAAACTCCTGTGGCCTCCAGTGAGATGTCCTTCACCTGAGAGTGATTGGGGGGGAAAGAGGTGGTTAGGTTAGCTACTGTCAATGCTCAATGGTATATTGTACACTATTGTTACTGTCTAGAACTGGCAAGGATGTAAGGTAATCTCATAACTACTTGATGTACTATTTGTTGATTGATGTATTATGTTTAATGCATCACATTGTTTTAATTGAGTAAATAATAGGAAATGCAGTAAATAGAAGAATCTGGTTAGAATACGATAGAGTCTTATAGAGGTTAAATAAATATAATTATTTTAAATCAGGAGGATTATTGCATAGAATTCAAAAACTGACCAAGACCCAATTATGGTTAAGACAGTTTCCATGACTCGGTCCTCGGGACCCTAAAGTGTGCACTTTTTGTTTTGTTGCCCTAACACTACAAAGCTTGGTGATTAGTTGACTTTTTGAATCAGATGTGTAGTGCTAGGGCAAAAAAACAAAACGGTCTGGAGGACCGAGTTTGGGAAATGCTGAGTTAAAACATCTAAAGTCACACATGCGCATAGGAGAACGGGGCGCCTCGGTCTTCTGCAAAATGTACCTCTTGCCATTCCTCTGTTTCGGTCGAGGATCTTGACACTACTGGGACGGCTGGCGAGGACGCGCTCTCGCATTGTCCTTTCTGCGCGCTCCCGTGCCACCTTCAGTTCTTGAAGCTGTAGTTTCCTCCGCAATGAGCCGTTTTCTTTCCGGCTTTGAGTTATTTCCAAACGAAACACTGCATAGTCGTCGTCTACGAGTTTACAGATCTCTGCCACGGCTGCATTCGCTAGCACCTCCATAATGGAGGCTATTTGAGCGTGAAAAACCATACAGTTAGCCATTGTTAGCAGCTAGCTAGCGTTACCTAGATAACATCTATCAACAAAGTCCTGTCTCCAACGAAAATGAAACACTACCTGGGATAATTATGTGACGCTATGCATTTAAATGTCATATTTTAAGTTCCATGGTGTTAGTAAACGTCCTAATACAAACGCTAACGTGGAAATTGCTCTTAGTCACTGTTCACTTCCGTTTAAACTGAAGAGAAAGTATCTTATTGGTTGTCGTCATAGCTCAAAGGGTGTGGTTAAATAAAACATTTTGGCGCCCTGTTTCATTAACTGTTTTGACGTTACAAATCAAATCTCATGATAAGTATATTTCAAGCTGAGAGCAGAATTGTTTAGAAAGAAGTGTGTTGGCAAAAATATAGTAGAAAATAATAGAATCACCCCAGTAAGGTAAATATTCTGGGTAAATAGGCTGGATTTGTGTACAGCACTTTGAGATATCAGCTGATGTAAGAAAGGCTATATAAAATACATTTGATTTGATATTCAACTGTCCGAGTTCTAGCCTAGATCCGTCCTAATATCATTGTGTAAAAATGTTTGTTTAGTTGACCGCGTCTATCTCTACAAGTTACCACAAAATATACAAAACATTTGGAATTGTTAAATTATGGTTTTGAAATACCTACCCAGGTAGCTAGCTAGCACTCACACATGGCTAACTTTAGTTCTTTCATTAAAAGGGACATGAGGGAAGCCCTACAATATTACTTTTTTCTAGTGTTTGAGAACGCTTGGGAGCAGGCAATGTTGAAAAGTCATCTTTAGACATGTATTCTCCGCAAAATGCTCTCATGGTCAACAGAGCTGATCATGGACTGTTGGATATCAGACAAACAGCAGCAATACACAACTGCATATCTATTGTTTTGTAACTTATTACAGAATACAAATCAATGATACACTTCACAAGAATTAGTCAAGCCTGAGTCACCTTCGAAGTTTAGACAGAAGCGCTTGTACATGAAAATATCATACAATAAGTATACTGGACAATTTATTGGTTCCCCTGCATTAGCATTGTACATTTGAACATTTTTTAATTTAAAATGTATATTTAACTAGGAAAGTCAGTTAAGAGCAAATTCTTATTTACAATGATGGCCTACACCGCCCAAACTCGGGCAACGCTTGGCCAATTGTGCGCCGCCCTATGGGACTCCCGATCATTGACAATGTGTTCAGAATTGTATGTATTGACCATAATATTTTGGGGCGTTGGAATTGCTCCAAATTTGAGAAAAAGTCATTTCTCTCTCATGGCTAACTACCAGAAGGTTTGAAAAGACAAGGCTGGGTGAGTGGGGAGCTTATATTCATGAGCTCGCCTTGACTGACAGTTCTTTGAATGCCTATGCAACTTGGATGCAGTGTTGCAGTAAAATCACCTCAAGCAGATTTAGTGACACACAAAGCAACTCAAACAACATTTAAATTGCATCAATGATGTCCATTTTTTTGTTCCATTTGGCATGTCTCTTGTGATTCTCATATCTCAGTCATTACCACGAGCCCATTCTCCCCAATTAAGGTGCCACCAACCTCCTGTGCTATCTAGGTATATAAACCTTGCCCCTCTGCAAAGACGCCTTCTCCAAATCATATCAAATGCTATTGGTCACATACACATATTTAGCAGATGTTATTGCGGGTGTAGTGAAATGCTTGTGTTCCTAGCCCCAGCCGTGCAGTAGTATCTTGAAATTCACAACAATACACAAATCTAAAATTAAAAGAATGGAATTAAGAAATATTAGATTGAGCAATATCGGAGTGGCATTGACTAAAATACAGGAGAATAGAATACAGGGCCTCCCTAGTGGCGCAATGGTCTAAGGCATTAGACCATTGCGTTGCCAGCTGTGCCACTAGAGATTCTGGGTCTGAGTCAAGGCTCTATCACAGCCGGCCGCAACCGGGAGACCCATGGGGCTTAGGGGAGGGCTTGGCCAGCAGGGATGTCCTTGTCCCATCACGCACTAGCGACTCCTGTGGCAGGCCGGGCGCAGTGTACGCTGACTCGGTCGCCCAGTGTTTCCTCCGAAGCGGCTGGCTTCCTGGCTTCCGAGTTAAGTAGGCATTGGGCATTGTGACTCCTATGGTGGGTCGGGTGCAGTGTACGCTGACTCGGTCGCCTAGTGTACGGTGTTTCCTCTGAGACATTGGTGCAGCTGGCTTCTGGGTTAAGTGGGCATTGCGGCTTGGTTGGGATGTGTTTCGGAGGACGCACAGCGTTGTTGGCCAAGGTTGTTGGCCAAGTTTGCCTCTCCCGAGTCTGTATGGAAGTTGCAGCGATGAGACAAGACTAACTGCCAATTGGGGAGAAAAAGGGGTAATAGAATATGTAGAACCAACAGTCATTTTTCACACTTTGGTCGTCATCATCATCTGGTTTCATCGAAATATCATCCAATTGCATGAAAAACAATGATTTTGACCATTTATGACATTTAAAGCTTTTGACTCTCTCCACCTCAACCTTTGAGGTTGTTCAGTCCAACTGTCCACTGGTTGTGTTCTGTGCAGTGGTGGAGTCTCTGTCCCTCACGGTTCGGTCCCAGTACCGTATCGGAACGGTATAGCGACAGCTATATGTGACCAGCCGCTACTTGGATATCAGCAGGTCCTCATGGACTGCAGACTGTAAACACACATTGTACAGCAAAGCATATAAAGGTTTTGTCTGGCTACCCAGACTCCTTGCTCCAGCCAAACGCTACACCATGCCCAAGGACGTTAGTTTCTTCTCAGCAATGAGTTTGGTTCTGAGTACCTCCCCAACCCTTCACCAATACAAACAGATTTGGGATCATCTGATTTGTCCAGAAACCAATGGGTTGGGCCAGAGCCAGAACACACTTGAGTAAAGCCATGGTTTGAAAATGTATCATTGGTGTTGATACTCTGATTATATCCACTCGCTAAGGACTTTTTTGTTTTTGTAAAACATCCCTCATCACCACAAGCAAATTAATTGATGGCAGTCTCAGATGCTGACCACACCGCTCGTGTCGTGTGCACAAGCACTGCAAAGGAAATGTACACATACAGTGGGGAGAACAAGTAGTTGATACACTGCCGATTTTGCAGGTTTTCCTACTTACAAAGCATGTAGAGGTCTGTAATTTTTATCATAGGTACACTTCAATTGTGAGAGACGGAATCTAAAACAAAAATCCAGAAAATCACATTGTATGATTTAAGTAATTCATTTACATTTTATTGCATGACATAAGTATTTGATACATCAGAAAAGCAGAACTTAATATTTGGTACAGAAACCTTAATTTGCAATTACAGAGATCATACGTTTCCTGTAGTTCTTGACCAGGTTTGCACACACTGCAGCAGGGATTTCGGCCCCCTCCTCCATACAGACCTTCTCCAGATCCTTCAGGTTTTGGGGCTGTCGCTGGGCAATATGGACTTTCAGCTCCCTCCAAAGATTTTCTATTGGTTTCAGGTCTGGAGACTGGCTAGGCCACTCCAGGACCTTGAGATGCTCCTTACGGAGCCACTCCTTAGTTGCCCTGGCTGTGTGTTTCGGGTCATTGTCATGCTGGAAGACCCAGCCACGACCCATCTTCAAATGCTCTTACTGAGGGAAGGAGGTTGTTGGCCAAGATCTCACGATACATGGCCCCATCCATCCTCCCCTCAATATGGTGCAGTCATCCTGTCCCCTTTGCAGAAAAGCATCCCCAAAGAATGATGTTTCCACCTCCATGCTTCACGGTTGTTCTTGGGTTGTAGTCATCCTTCTTCTTCCTCCAAACACGGCGAGTGGAGTTATGAGACAAAAATAGAGCTTTTTGGTCTCAGACCACATGACCTTCTCCCATTCCTCCTCTGGATCATCCAGATGGTCATTGGCAAACTTCAGATGGGCCTGGACATGCGCTGGCTTGAGCAGGGGGACCTCACGAGGTGAGATCTTGCATGGAGCCCCAGACAGAGGGTGATTGACCGTCATCTTGAACTTCTACCCTTTTCTAATAATTGCACCAACAGTTGTTGCCTTCTCACCAAGCTGCTTGCCTATTGTCCTGTAGCCCATCCCAGCCTTGTGCAGGTCTACAATTTTACCCCTGATGTCCTTACACAGCTCTCTGGTCTTGGCCATTGTGGAGAGGTTGGAGTCTGTTTGATTGAGTGTGTGGACAGGTGTCTTTTATACAGGTAACGAGTTCAATCAGGTGCAGTTAATACAGGTAATGAGTGAAAAACAGGAGAGCTTCTTAAAGAAAAACTAACAGGTGTGTGAGAGCTGGAATTCTTACTGGTTGGTAGGTGATCAAATACTTATTTCATGCAATAAAATGCTAATTAATTACTTAAAAATCATACAATGTGATTTTATGGATTTTTGTTTTAGATTCCGTCTCTCACAGTTGAAGTGTACCTATGATAAAAAATTACAGACCTCTACATGCTTTGTAAGTAGGAAACCCTGCAACATTGGCAGTGTATCAAATACTTGTTCTCCCCACTGTACATGTTATTCAATCATTGCACCCACACTGCTCGCGTCTGCGTAGCCAGGTGCTAAAATATAACTTTGTTCTATTTGTGACAATCGATGCGCTGCAAGTCCTGCCTCTCCCATCTCCTAAATGGTTTTTAGTGGCATATACCCACAAGCCATCTTCGTTTAAACTGAAGAGAAATTATCTTATTGGTTGTCGTCATAGCTCAAAGGGTGTGGTTAAATAAAACATTTTGGCGCCCTGTTTCAATAACGGTACTGTTTATTACGTTACATATCAAATCTCTAATGATCAGTATCTTTCAAGCTGAGAGCAGAATTGTTTAGAATGTGTGTTAACAAAAATATAGTAGTAAATAATAGAATCACCATGGTAAGTTAAATATTCTGGGTAAATAGGCTGGGTTTCTGTACAGCACTTTGCGATATCAGCTGATGTAAGAAGGGCTATATAAATAAATTTGATTTGATATTCAACTGTCCGAGTTCTAGCCTAGATCCGTCCTAATATCATTGTGTACAAATGTTTGTTTAGTTGACCGCGTCTATCTCTACAAGTTACCACAAAATATACACAACATTTGGAATTGTTAAATTATGATTTTGAAATACCTACTCAGGTAGCTAGCTAGCCCTCACTCACATGGCTAACGTTAGTGCTGTCATGAAAAGGGGCATGAGGGGAGTCCTACAATATTATTTTTTTCTAGTTTTGGGAACGCTTGGGAGCAGGAACATATACCCACCCACAAGCCATCTTCTCATTGGTTTTTAGGAGCCGATACCCACGTGGGTGATTGAAAGATGAACTGAGGTCCAGACTCCAGTCCAGTTGGTTGTGGTAATGCACCTTAAAGTTGACCTTGTGCATTTAAGGTAAAATAACAACCCAATGTTTATATCCCAGGACAAATTAGGTAGCAACAGCAAGCTAGCTAGCTAAATGCCCATAAATATGTAATATTTTTCGACCTATCCCCAAATTAATATAGTTGGTTCAGAGTTTGTTTTGGTATTTCAACATGCGTGTCCTGATCGTGTCTGGGGGACATGATATTATAAAATATTAACCACAGCCAAGTCCATCTCTAACACAGCGATTCAAGAACCTAAAAATATGGATCCATTGTAGTGTATTATAATTAGATTCCATATGTGTTG
Source organism: Oncorhynchus mykiss (assembly GCF_013265735.2). Classification (NCBI taxonomy): domain Eukaryota; kingdom Metazoa; phylum Chordata; class Actinopteri; order Salmoniformes; family Salmonidae; genus Oncorhynchus; species Oncorhynchus mykiss. The sequence continues at coordinate 64,084,016 of NC_048574.1, read as the reverse complement.
ATTCAAGAAGTGCGGCTGCACTTCCTGATTTGGCCTCGTTTTTCATCAATGTTCATTAAGAAATGCTAGCGGCCATAACTGAAGACAAAACAATAATTTTATTGGGGTGTGACTATTGTCCTTCCTCCGTCTCCTAAGCTAAGGTTAGGCCGTATGAATAACTAGACAGTTTATTAAACTGTTTATGAGAGGCACATGTATTTATTTGATTAGCAATGCATTTCGTTGTTTTGATTGTTGATCACCTAGTATAAAGGGATGCCAGTTGACGTACGACGCCTCCTGCCGGTCATGTTAGAAAACCACCGCATTTATTCTTTCGACAACAACAGCTGAGTGTATACCCCAAGCTGCATGATAACATTGCCTAAAACTAGTTGATTTATATCACCACGGTCAATTTCTGGTGATGGGAAATCGATGTTTTCTGAAACTTGGGGCTTTCACCAAATTGTACCGGAAAAAGGTTAATTACTCTGAGCTTTTAACACAGTGCCCATCAGTGACATCTGCTGGTCAGCATGTTTGATGTTTATATGCAGTATACTTGTTTTCCGATGCCTCCATCAAAACATCGTGGTGCAGTAGATGTGGGCGTTGATTTAATACATTCAATTAGAATGTGGGGTTCACATCCTATTTATATTTTTTTCCACCAGTTTATTAAAAATGGGTATTATTTAGGATCCCGAAGACAAAACATTATCAATGGTTACACAAAATGTTTTATTTTAACTATAGGAAGAAACTACATTTTCAACCATAGCCAGGATTATATATTGTGCCTATGCTAGTGTCTGATCCCAAATCACTGCCCCTACCTGCACTAGCGTTGATGTATTATAAGATTTTAAAATCGAAGTAAATTGGTAAATAAGGTGTCCAGTAGAGGTTGGTGTATGACAGAAACATTGTATTGAATAAATTCCGTGGGACCAATAATTTTGCAAATCATGATTCGAAAAAGCACACTAGCTCAGTGTTTGAAACGAACAACTTTACAAAAGATGGTGGTTACATGGCATGATTTAGGATGTTACATTTTTAAAAACTGAGCAGCCTATGCTTATCTAAACTCAGAATGTAAAAGTTAGAAATACAATGTAGCTAGTTTAATCTTGTGCTATTATAAGTCGACTGACTTGCGCTGCTCTACAGGCTGAGCCACCTGTCAGGCGAGAACATAGGCAGAACCTAGGCGCATCAATTTCTTGGATTATCAGCTATAATCAAACACGTGAGTTGGAAAACATTAGTGAATTCTACTAGATCAAATGCCAAAATGAATATGCAGTTTAAGTGTGAAGTACGCTAGTATGGGTATTCGGACAATATTCTACACAGGAATATTCAACACTGAAATCTGTTACTCTTCTAATTCTAAATCGGAATGTATCTTTGTCTTCAATGCAAGGTTTGATCTAAACTCAGAAGCTATCAAGTGGAATGGTTACTTTCTACGTTATATAGTGAAATGTTTTTTCTGCTGGTGTATCCTGAGGTAGCTCCTATGAGAACCTCTGCCCGCATTGCTCACAGGCAAACGTCCTTTCTCCCATGTGAAGCTTCAGGTGCATCTTCAGCTGGTTCTGGTGGGGGAAAAGTATTTCCAAACTAGTGGCAGCTGTACATTTTCTTCCCCGTGTGGACCCTCTGGTGCCTCTTCAGGCTGGACGAGTGGGAGAAGCTCATGTGACACTGGGGACAGCTGAAGGGTTTCTCACCTGAGTGGACCCTCTGGTGGCTCTTCAGGTTCCAAGCCTGGGAGAAGCACATGTGACACTGGGTACAGCTGAAGGGTTTCACCCCTATGTGGACCCTCTGGTGGATCTTCAGATTGCCAGACTGTGTGAAGCGCATGTGACACTGGGTACAGCTGAAGGGTTTCTCCCCTGTGTGGACCCTCTGGTGTCTCTTCAGGGTGCCAGCCTGGGTGAAGTGCATGTGACACTGGGTACAACTGAATAATTTTTCCCCTGTATGGACCCTCTGGTGGATCTCCACCTTCTGGGGGCAGCTGAAGCCTTTCTTACAGAACATGCAGAGGAACCGTTTCTCTTTACTGTTGCCTGATGTTGCTCCCCCTCCGCGAGTCTTGGACCTTACATCCTTTGAATTCAATACCTGATCGAAAAGGACACAGCCGTGTGAATTGGAAGGTGCCATCGATGTGGACTCTGGGTCTGAATCCCTGAACGCGTGTAAAGGGGAGTGGGTTGCGATATTTGGATTTGGCTCTAAGCTTTCCCTGTAGTCTAAGAAGTCACTAGTGTTGCCCTGTGACTGTCCTTCTCCTAAGTGAGTATCGTCTGCATTCCATGTCAGAGGAGGGTCGCCCTCCTCCTTCACAGTCACCTGATCTACAACCAGACCCTCCTCTTTCTTATCTAGGGACCCTTCAGAGTATATACTACTGCTGTACTGGTTCCAGTCCCCTCTCATTGGATTAGTCTGTGTATCTAAGCCCACAGGCATGTCATCAGGTATCGTCTCTGTAGTGTATGAATAGGACGGATCATTGCTATTCTGTAACGTGTCACTTGAGTCCTGATGGGACAGAACCTTCCTCGGGCTCCCGTAAAGTAAATACTCAGAGTGGCGACCAGGAGGACTGCCCAGTCGCTCCAGCACTGTTAAAGTCGTAGTGTCCGTCTCTGACTTTAGGACAGCATTCAGCGTTCCACTGACGTCCGTGATGCTGTGTCGGGTCTTGGGCAGCGCTGGTTTGGTGGTGGGGTCCTCCATGGCTACAGGGGGTGCCACTCCAGACGCTGCACCATCCTGGATGTCTCTGCTGTGCCGTGGGTCCTCTCCTTCAGACCTCTCCAGCTTGACCCCAGGACCTGCAGCCTCTGCAGACTGAGACAAGAAGAGGGGAGGTCATTACCGGTACATGAGTAGAATTGGATAACAATGTCATAGGGAAGTCTCACAAGCTCCCTTATGGCAAATAAATAAGGATGTACATGTAAGCAAGTGAATAGCTGAGGGGAGCCTTTCTGAAATAAACTGTCCACATTTGATGTACTGTAATTTGTTACACTATGACACTAACCTCTTTCACGATAACATGCTGGGGTGAGGTTCCACTCCCCTCATCTATAGCTATGGGTTGGTCATCTCTCCACACGTTGTGTCCCACTGGCTTCATAAAGCTCCTGTGGCCTTCACCTAAAAGAGTGATTGGGGGAAAAGGGATGGTGAAATTAGGTACTGTCAATGCGCAACTCTATATTGTACACTATTGACACTGTCTACATTTGGCAAGGATGTAAGGTAACACTTCTTATTGATATACTATTTATTGGTGGATTGATTATGCTCCTTGCATCACATTAGTTTAATTGAGCATGCCAATAGGAAATTCAGCAAATCAAGAATCTGCTTAGAATATGGTATTGTGTCTTTGTGCAAGAAGAATTTGTTCTTAATTGACTTGCCTGGTAAAATACATAAAAATGAACAAGATAGTTAAGTAATCAAGTGAAGTATTGCATACTATCCAAACACTGACCAAGACCCAATTATGGGTAACACATCTGAACACATGTGCAGAGGGGAACGGGGCGAAATGCGCCACAGCCTCGGCCTTCTGCAAAATAAAAATGTACCTCTTGCCATTCCTCTGTATCGGTCGAGGATCTTGACACTACTGGGACAAGTAGCTAGGGCGCGCTCTCGCGCTGTCTTCTCTGCGCGCTCCCGTGCCACTTTCAGTTCTGTCCGCAATGTCCTGTTTTCTTTCTGGCTTTGAGTTATTTCCAAACAAAACACTGCATAGTCATCGTCGACGAGTTTACAGATCTCTGCCACGGCTGCATTCGCTAGCACCTCCATAATGGAGGCTATTTGAGTGTGAAAAACCATACGTTTAGCCATTGTTAGCAGCTACTAGCTAGCTTTACTTAAATAACATCTATCAACCAAATCCCGTCTCCAACGCGAATTAAATACTACCCGGGGTATGTGATTCTTTGCAGATAAATTTGTCATATGTTGAGTTCCAGGGTGTTAATAAACGTCTAAATAACAACAATCAAAAACACTAACGTACAAAATTGTTCTTGATTTAATGTTCACTTCCGTTAACACTGACGAAAAAGGATCTAATTGGTTGGCGTCATAGCTCAAATGGTGTGGTTAAATGAAAAAAAAGAATGCGCGCTGTTCTTTGAATTACGGTACTTACTTATCAAATATCCTATTCATGATCAGTATCTATCTTTCAAGCTTAGAGCCGACTTGTTTAGAAAGAATAGTGTGTTAGCAAGAATACAGTAGAACATATTAGAAATACTTTATTCCATCTACATCACCCCAGTAAGGTAAATATTCAACTGTCCTTGTTCTAGCCTAGGTTTACTGTCTCTCTAAAACAGGTATTTACACAAGCCTGTTTCAAATGACAAGTTAATGAGGGATATGTGGTTAATTACCCTCTTAGCCCTAGTGTTAGATGTACCTTTTGTGGTGAACGCCCATCCTGACCCTGTCTGCATTCATGGGGTAACCATGAGGTAGCTAAGGAAGGCTAGACCCAGGTCCAGGCCTTCTACCAACCCAGTCCCCAGGCATTAAACAAGACCCTGAAGGAGAAGACAGACTTGCTGATAGACTACCACCAGTTGGATCTCCCACCACTATGTGAAGGCTGAAGCCCAGCGTGACCTGCTCTGTTCATCATGGATAGCGTGGTGTTTGTATCATAGAGAGAGACCCTCCTGTTCCTATCAGCCCCAGGTCCTTCTCCATCCCTGCACTGAGACTGTGAAGATAAGGGTCTGGGCTGCAGACTGGATCCCTGACTGGAGCCTCTCTCTCTGATGACCACCAGGACTGAAGTTATTCAGTCCACCTGTCCACTGGTTGTGTTCTGTGTAGTGGTGGAGTCTCTGTCCCTTGTGGTTCGTTCCCGGTTTCTACTCTGGAATAAACAGCGACGTCTCCTGATCTGGGGCCATGGTTGTGACCAGCCGCTTCAGAGGTCCAGTCTCTCCTACCAGCAACACCGGATATCAGCAGGTCCTCATGGACTGCAGACTGTGTAAACACAAATTGTACAGAAGAGCATATAAAGGTTTATATAATAAATTATTTGCTGTACAAACAGAAACATGATATTATAAAATGTTAACCACAGTTAAGCCCGCCTCTAACACCATGATTTGAGTACCTAACAATATGGAGCCATTGGAGTTAATTATTTAAAAAATGTCCTTACGTGAATGAAGTATAATGTTTTGCTCGACTGTGACAAGGGAAACTCAGTCCCTGCAATGATACAAAAATAACCAAGTCAGTCAGCACAGAGTGTGGGAAATGTGGGGGCCAAGCAGGCTACACGTAGCCAGCTACAGTATGTGTGTGGAAAACATTTAATCACAGGTAATGTATTATATGGAGCTATACACCTTTAATGCTAGTCCATAACTCCATTGTGTTTAACAGCCAATCAGTATCACTCTTGAGGTTTAAGGTCAAGGGGATATGTGTGTTAGTGTTATTAATAGTGTTAATAGTTACCATGCTTCAGTCCATGTAATTGCAGCAGCCACCAAAGAAGATCATGACCACATTCTACAGCAGGTGATGGGCAGAGCTATCCCTCTGAATATGAAGTTCTATGCTGACAAGATGCAATACATGGTGAGTGAAGTGCATGGGACACATCAGCGCAGACAACTCCAAGGTGACAGCAGTCGCACAGATGCTCCCACCAGAAGACAGAGTTTACTGGGTATGACACGTTTCCTAACCCAGTATATCCAAGATGAAGCCACGCTCACTGCACCACTCAGAATGCTCCTCAGGGAGGACATGGCACGGCAGTGGCACACAGAACAACAAGCAGCACTGGAGAGTGTTAATCGTTACTATTCTTCAGATATAAAGCTAAAAGTAATAGTACTTCAGTCCCCACTGTCAAGTTTATTTTACAGTGCCACCTAGAGCACGAGTGTTAAGACGTTTAACGTTTGTATAGACCATTTGTTACTCCACTCACTCATTACTTGTATCTGTTAGTTTTGCGTTGTTGGTCTTTGCTAGTTTAATGGTCCAGTCGGTAGGTAGGATTCACTCACTCACATGGCTGGTATCACCGTCATGAAAAGGGGTATGAGGGAATCCCTACATACAATATGATGTTTTTCTAAGTAGTGAGAACACTCTGGAGCAGACAATGTTGAAAAGTAATTTTTAGACGTACTTTTCTTAAATGTGGTTTTGCAATTCACTAAAACAAGCAGACAAGATTTGCATTTGTACCTGGGTAACCACAGGTTGTTTTCCCTACAGGCAGGCATTCTATCTAATACTGACTGGAACTATACGCTATACATGGGCCGAATGGCCTCTCTCCTGTTTGGATCTTCAGGTGCCTCTTCAGCTGGTGCTGGTGGGAGAACCTCTTCTCACACTGGTGGCAGCTGTAGGGTTTCTCCCCTGTGTAAGAAATCCTAATCCTCTTTAGGTTGATCGAATGTGAGAAACTGGCCGGGAACAGGTGGCAGCCAAACACTTGTCTATTAATGTTCTGTGGGGACCCCAGGAAGAGTAACTGCTGATTTTGCAACATGCTAATGGGGATCCTAATAAAATACCAAATACCACAGCTGGTTGTAGAAGTTGTCCAGAGAGAGAGCCTAATGTTGCAGAAACTTGGTTCAGGATCTCTGGAGGTATTTCAGCATTCCCTGGCAAGTTCAATCAAATGTCAAATGTTCTGTTATATAACAATCCTAAATTGTAGCCTATACATGTTTTCATTTAGAAATCTACATCATGCATGTTTTTGTTTACATTTACAAAGCTCATATCTCCCTCTGATTGTATGATTATCTTTTGTGTTAATGATTTAAAGTAAACATTTCACAAATGTCCCATTTCGAATCAATGATCAACACTGGATGAATTGGATAAATAGCTAGGTTTAGCCTAAAACATTGGAAACATAATATATGTTTAATGACCAGTCTTTTATCAACATTTGTTTTTTTCTTGTATTTACACAAGTGCATTTCTTAGAAAACCACAATGATTGAGTTTAGAACTTCTGTTAAATCTGTGTTTCCATTATTGTGTGAAAGTGACTAGAGTAAGCAAGTTCAATGGTAGAAATGATGGCTATGCTTCTTGCTGGACATATGGTTGAAGTGGTCAGTTGGTTTTGAGATCTGATTTGGCCTATTAAATTAACACATTATTGGTGAGTGAAAAGAACAGTTTCCAACAATGGTTTTCACACATACTGTATAGACAGTATGTAGGCCTAATAGTACACAACAATAATACATCACTAATAGTTACTTTCCAGGTAATGACCCGCAGCTAATCAGTGTCTTCCTCCTCTTTAATCAAGCCCACAGACACACAGGTGCGACTCAAATCATTAGTATTGTAACATTAGTAAGGCTAAATTATTCATATCCGTCTACTTCAGTGGTCACCAACCAGTCAATCGCCAAACATTTCTGTAAAAAACAACAACGATAAAGGCGATTAAGTTCCTTTAAAAACATTTTTTTTATTAGTCTCGGGCTGTTGTTGGTAGGTGCAGACAATTCAGCTGCCCTGCGCGCTGGGTAGGAAAACTGTTGCCATTTCATGTGTCTGAAGGTACAAACTCTGCCTTCCCCGTGGGCCTGGAGAGGAATTCAAGTGCACTATTTCTTTATATATATTTTTAATTTATTTAACCAGATAGGCTAGTTGAGAACAAGTTCTCATTTACAACTGCGACCTGGCCAAGATAAAGCAAAGCAAACAACAACACAGAGTTACACATGGAATAAACAAACAGTCAATAATACAATAGAAAAAGTTGATATACATACAGTGTGTGCAAATGAGGTAGGATAAGGGAGGTAAGACAATAAATAGGCCATAGTGGCAAAATAATTACAATAAAGCAATTAAACACTAGAGTGATGAGTGTGCAAGTAGAGATACTGTGGTGCAAAGGAGCAAAATTAATAACAGTATGGGGATGAGGTAGTTGGTCTATTTACAGATGGGCTATGTACAGGTGCAGTGATCTGTGAGCTGCTCTGACAGCTGGTGCTTAAAGTTAGTGAGGGAGACATGAGTCTCCAGCTTCAGTGATTTTTGCAGTTCGTTCCAGTCATTGGCAGCAGAGAACTGGAAGGAAAGGTGGCCAAAGGAGGAATTGGCATTGGACAGTGCTATGCCTCCACTTGTCAATCAGATTGATCAGATGACAGAGTCTGCAGTAACTTAGGAGGCATAAAAGAAAGCTATGGCAAAATTGATGCTGTGAGATTTCAAAACGTTTAAAACCATGACTAGAGAGAGACTGTCAACGAATACAGCAAAGACCTGCTGTTTTTATGAGTGAGTCACGTGCTAATGGCAAAGCCCTGTCTACGGTCATCTCGTCACGCAGACAGCTTTGGCTCTTACAGACAAAGATGTTGGCCTCTGAAGAAACCCTTTATGGAGCTCCCCATCTCACCAGGCCAAGTTTTTTTTTTGGGGGGGGGGGGGGGGGTCCTGGTGTGGAGACCATTTTGGACCAAATGGCGAAGCTGCGGAAAGACAAAGAGACCCTGCAGTCTTTCATGGGTCCCCCCTGCCCCGCGTTACCCTACCCAGAGACCATTGAAGTCTAGACCTCAAGCTCTCTCCTACCTTGTGAGGCCGCTTGGGCCCTCCCCCAAGCCAGCCACACCCTGATCAGCCACGTCAACAGGCTCTGGCTCAGCAGTGGCGCCACCACCAGCACAGGCAGCGGCATAACAAGCACCATCCCTCTGCTCCGAAGAAGGACGTGCCCCCTCAGTCATCCTGATGGGTGTGGCCCCGGCATCAGCCGCTTCTCCCATGCCCCCGGGGCAAAGTGGGAGCTTGTGGAGTCCTCCTTGGTGCTGGATACAATACCTAGACGGGTACAAACTGCAGTTCCATTGCCGGCCACCACCTTTCAGAGAAGTTTGGTCAACTACAACAGCCAACCCACTGAAAAGAGAAGCTCTCCAACTGTAGATTACCTCCCTGTTGGTAAAGAATGCAATCAGACAAATCAAAGCATCAGAACACCACAGTGGGTTCTATGGAGTATATTTCCTAGTCACCAAGAGGGATGCCGGCTTTCGCCCCATCCTGGACTTGATGTCTCTCCACCGGTGCTTGAAAACCCTGCCCTTCAAGATGTTATCAGCCCAGGCCAGTGGTTCACCACTGTCAACCTAAAATATGTTTCCTTCCACGTACCGATCCACCCGGCTCACAGGACGTTCCTGCACTTTGCATTCAACGGCATAGCGTACAATTACCAAGTGTTACCTTTCAGCCTCTCCTTGGCACCAAGAACATTCACAAAATGCATGGATGCCGCTCTAGCACCGCTAACATCACAAGGGATGATTGTACTAAATTACCTAGACGATTGGCTAATCTGTGCTCAGTCACAAGAACAGGCAGCAGCAGTCACGACATCTCTCCTGAAGCACATCTCAGAGCTAGTCCTCAGGTTGAACACACAAAAAAAGCCACCTGGTCCCCATACGCACTGTGACCATCGTGGGCATGAGGATTGACTCGTCTCTAATGAGGGCTCACCTCACTGAAGTGTGAGTCCAGAAAATAGTAGATCAGCTCAATCCTTTTGTCCAAGACCAGAAGGTGACTTCGTCAGTGTCAGAGACTGATGGATCTCTTCTCCGCAACCTCTCTTTTTACCCCACTGGGCCTTCTACACTTGAGAACCCTGCAGAGGTGGTGCAATGCTCAAGGTTTACGTTCCAAGGAACACAGGTATTGTCGCCTGACTGTGTCCAAGGAATGCACGCGAGCACTGGCAAGATGCAGATCCCTGAAATTCCTTTCGGGCGGGATATGCTTGTGCAGAGTCCATTGGAGGGAACTGAGGGGGAGGACAGCCAGCGGGACTTGGAGCCCCAGCTGGTCCAAACTCCACATCAACATGCTGGAGTTGAGAGCAGTCCAACTAGCTCTGCTCAACTTACTCCCACAACTGAGGGACATACGTGCTGGTACAGATTGACAGCACCACAGTGGTAGTGTACATAAACCACCAAGGGGTTCTGGGTTCCATCCGCCTCCACCAGATGGTACATACTCTTCTGCTGTGTTCACAGAAGAATCTGGCCTCACTCAGAGCTGTACACCTCTCAGTGAAGCTGAACATTGTGGTATCCGAATTCTTCCCGCCTGCAGCTGTGGGCCTGGCCACTGGACACCGAATATGGTCTGGTTTAGATCTTGAGCCCTCTGTTGTTAACATCTTACAGAGTGCCAGAGCCCCCTCCACCACGTCAACCTATGACACAAGGTGGCGCGTGTTCTGCCTGTGGTGTGGGGAGCCAGGGGTTGCTCCAGAATCTTGCGGCATAAGAACTGTATTCTTGAGGTGTTTGTTAGATGCTGGCAGGGCTGCATCTACATTTAAGGTATACGCAGCAGCTATTTCAGCATGTCATAATGAAAAGCAGGATGGCCTCTTGGTAGCCACCGGCTCATGACTAAGTTTCTTAAGGGTGTGCTACAGTTTCAGGATACATTCATCTGCCATATAGCTCTACGCCCTGAGCTATCTTTCCACCTACTAAGAATGTGAAATATCTAGACTAAGATTTTTTTTAAGGCTGCCAACAGAGGTCTGCGTTCACATGCTAGTCGGAACTTAGAAACTCGGAAATTGACACGGCACGCATATAACTACAGCCAGTTGGCAAGTCAGAAATGTCAGTTTCCTAGATCTGACTAGCACCTCAACGCGGCACCAGTTCCGACACCTGTCAGATAGTAGTGTGACGTCCGAAGCTTCGATTATCATCATCACGTGGTATTGCCACTTTGATACAAGCATCGATACGTTGTGTCGAATCAGTAGTGCTTTGAAAACTGCAACGGAGTATCAGAGCTTAGTATCAATTATTCCATCTCTACCCTCAGGGTTCCCCAGACCCTCCTCACAGCCCTCCTCTTTCACCAGCAGCACCTCTGGACCCTCCTCCTCCTGGAACAGACAGGTGATACAGATTACACAGACATACACTACCCTAAGGTACGTACACACACACAGATAATAAACACACTTTCAACATAGAGTATTATTAACCCATCCTCACTACATTTGAGTCCTATACTGTAGTTACCGAATTACTTAATGGTGGTTAAACCCATCATGGTGGACATAAATATGTTGTGTGTAAAAACAACAGATAAGTCAAAAGTCATCATCACACAAACTTGACCAAACTATTTTGACGTGTACGGTTGTTGTTTGTTAGTGTGTGGGTATGTGTAGGTATACAGTGCATTCGGAAAGTATTCAGACACCTTGACTTTTTCCATATTTTGTTATGTTACAGCTTTATTCTGAAATGTATTAAATACTTTTTTCCCTCATCAATCTACACACAATACACCATAATGGCCAAGCAAAAACTGGTTTAGAAATTTTTGCTACTGTATTAAAATTTTTAAAAATAAATACTTAGTTACATAAGTATTCAGACCGTTTGCAATGAGACTTGAAATTGAGCTTAGGTGCATCCTGCCATAAGTGCTTCAACAAACTACTGAGAAAAGTGTCTGAATACTTATGTAAATGTGTCATTTCCTGTTTTATTTTATTTTTTTAATACTTTTGCAAAAATTTCTAAAAACCTGTTTTTTCTTTGTCATCATGGGGTTTTGTGTGTAGATTGAAGGGGGGGGGGGACAATTATCTATTTTAGAATAAGGCTGTAACATAACAAAATATGGAAAAAGTCAAGAGGTCTGAATACTTTCCGAATGCACTGTATTTCGTGTGTACAGTAAACGCAAGCCAAGACTTAAGATGCCAATATTGCGGCTGCCAAGTTCTATGGGCGGCTTGCACCTGCCCAATATCAGGTTCTATCAATGGTGTGCCCACCTTTGTTATATTTCTGACTGGATCACAAATGATGACTCCATTATTTGGTTAGACATTGAGACTTCTCTTTCAAAATACCCCTTACAGGATCTTTTATTTTTCAGAAGTTTCAAGTCTGTAGAAGATCACTGCAATAATCCCGTTACACTTAACACACTCAAAGTATGGAGGTCAGTTCAACGCTTCCTGGGAAGGTCCAAACTAACCTCTGCTCTTACCCCAATTCTTAACAACCCAGATTTCAGTCCAGGATTGCTGGATGCTGGCTTTAACTTTTGGCTTAATAAGGGCATACGCAGGCTAAATGACTTATTTGCTTATAAGATTTTATTGTCATTTGAGCAGATGGTCGAGAAATATCAACTCCCAAAGCAGGACTTTTTCCGCTTCCTACAAGTAAGACATTATATTCTGAAGAGCACCACCGTAATTGGTAACCCTGATGTGTCTGTCATTGAAAGAATGCTTTTTTTCCCACAAAGGAAAATGTCTAAGTCTGTTTTATGATACTTTAAGGTCCTTTTCTGCTGTCAACACACAGAGGGTGAAACAAGTGTGGGAGAAAGAATTGTCTGTTACTATTGACGAAGAGATGTGGGAGGACATTTGGAGATATGCAAAAACAATATCTATATGTAATTGTACTAGAGCAATCCAATTAAGAATAATACACAGATTGCATATATCCCCAAATCGCAGACATGCTTTTAGCCCCACTTCCTCTTCTCCTCAGTGTCTTAAATGCAAAACTGATACAGGCACCCTAACACATTGTTTATGGTCATGTACCAAAATACAAAGATACTGGTCTGGTGTTCTGCAAGAAATTGAAAAGATCCTAGGGGTTGATCTAGAATTGGACCCAATTTATTTACTGTTGGGTCTCCCTAGTAGGCATGTTACTTCTGTGGGTAAAAGGAGGCTTTACAACATCCTTACCTTCGCAGCGAGGAAAAACATCCTTTTACAGTGGATTAGTGATAAGGTTCCTTCTATTAAAGATTGGCATAAGATACTATTTGAATGGGTGCCTCTGGAATATCTGACATGTACATTGCATTCTAAAACAGACCAGTTCTACAAAGTATGGGAACCTTATCTAAATTACCTAGAACCTGAGGTATCAGCTATTATGCTGCAAGGATTCTCTTAGAATGGCGGGATCTATGTATTTCAGAACTACACTGTACGTTCCATGTGTTGAACCTAACTTCTTGGTTTAAACTGAGCTTTTTTGTTTAATTTCTGTTTGTAAGTTTGTTTAAAATGTATGTATTGAGAGACGCAACGATGGGGATGGGGTGAGAGAAGCACCGAGCGGGAAGAGGAAAATGGTGTACGTATGTATGGGTGTGTATGTATGTATGTATGTATGTATGTATGTATGTATGTATGTATGTATGTATGTATATATATATATATATATATATATATATATATATATATATATATATATATATATATATATATATGTGTAGGTATGTGTAAGTGAGTGCTGTTTTTTTTTGTTTTTTTGTGTGCTTTGTCTCTGTTGTTGTATCTCTTAATATGGGTGAGAAGTGTGAAATTCCAATAAAAATACTGTTACAAAATGCCGCAGCACACCTGGTGTTCAACCTTCCTAAACTCTGCCATGTCACCCCACTCCTCAGCATACTCCACTGGCTTCCAGTCAAAGCTTGCATCCACTACAAGACCATGGTGCTTGCCTACAGAGCAGCAAGGGGAACTGCCCTTTCCTACCTTCAGGCTATGCTCAAACCCAACACCCAAACCTGAGCATTCTGTTCTGCCTCCTCTTGTCTCTTGGCCGTCCCACCCCTATGAGGGATCAGCCCCCACTCAGATCAGTCAAAGCTCTTCTCTGTCCTGGCACCCCAATGGTGGAACCAGCTTCCCCCTGAAGCTAAGACAGAAGAGTCCCTGCCCGAACGTTGCTGATAAGTACTTTAGTGAGGAAAAATGTACTTGCTATGACTGTTTTGTGGTTGTCTCACCCAGCTTTCTTAAGATGAATGCAAAAATTGTAAGTCGCTCTGGATAACCGCATCTGCTAAAATGACCCCAAAAAGTCTAAAAAAATCTGCATGAACTTGACAAACTGCATTATTTTTCTCATTGAAAAGTGTCTTGGGGAAAAAAATCAAGTAGTTGAATGGAAGTAATGAAATAGGCATTTGTGAACATCATATAGCCTACACAGTACAAACACGATATGTAACAGACTTTTTAGGCTTATATATGCCTTAAATCACACAATGCCTGTGTCCAAATACCCATAGTAGCCTACTAAATAGTATGCTGAAAAATACAATTCTATAGTATATGAAATGTTGAAAATAGTACACTGAATGCATCTCTATTGTGTGATTACATAGACTCCCGCCATTCGTTCATTTTGGTACAGAGCATTCATTTATCTGATGATCAGCTGTTGTCAAACACGTGAGTGGGAAAAGGTGAGTGAATTCTACTAGATCCAATGCCGAAATTAGTATGCAGTTTAAGTATGTTGTACGCTAGTATGGGTATTTGGACACGACCACTGTCTCAATGCAATATTCTACACAGGAATATTCAACACTGAAATCTGTTACTCTTGTTATTCCAAATGAAAATGTATCTGTCTTTAATGCAGGGTTTGATCTAAATGTCAGAAGCTATCGAGTGGAATGGTTACTTTCTATATTATACAGTCAAATGTTTTTTCTGCTTATTGAGGTAGCTCCTCTCTGAGAACCTCTTCCCGCAGTGCGCACAGGCAGACGACCTTTCTCCAGTGTGAAACTTCAAGTGCATCATCAGCTGATTCTGGTGGGAGAACGTCTTCCCACACTAGGGGCAGCTGAATTGTTTCTTCCCTGTGTGGATCCTCTGGTGCCTCTTCAGGCTGGACGAGTGGGAGAAGAGCATGTGACACTGGGTACAGCTGTAAGGTTTCTCCCCTGTGTGGACCCTCTGGTGGATCTTCAGGTTCCAAGCCAGGGAGAAGCGCATGTGACACTGGGTACAGCTGAAGGGTTTCACCCCTATGTGGACCCTCTGGTGGATCTCCACCTTCTGAGGGCAGTTGAAGCCTTTGTTACAGAACATGCAGAAGAACCGTTTCTCCTTATTAACGCCTGATGTTGCTCCCCCTCCCTGGGACTGGGCTCTAGTCTTGTCGTTTGAGTTCAATACCTGATCGATAAGGGCATGGTTGTGTGAATCGGAAGGTGCCATAGACGTGGACACTGGGTCGCGTTCCTTGAGCGTGTGTAAAGGGGAGTGGGTTGCAATATTTGGATTTGGCTCTAAGCTTTCCCTGTAGTCTAAGAAGTCACTCTTGTTTTCCTGAGAGTGTCCTTCTCCTAAGTGAGTCTCGTCTGCATTCCATGTCAGAAGAGCATCACCCTCCACTTTCACAGTCACCTCATCTATGACCAGACGCTCCCCTTTCTTATCTAGACACATTTCAGAGTAGACACTACTACTGTACCGGTTCCAGTCCCCTCTCATTGAATTAGTCTGTGTATCTAAGCCCACAGGCATGTCACCAGGTATCATCTCTGTAGCGTATGAACAGGACGGATCATTGCCAGTCTGTAACGCATCACCTGAGTCCTGATGGAACAGAGCCGTCCTCGGGCTCCCGTAAACTAAATACTCTGTGCGGGGAGCAGGAGGACAGCCCAGTCGCTCCAGCACCGTTAAAGTCTCAGTGTCTGTCTCTGACTTGAGGACGGTGTTCAGCGTTCCACTGACCTCCGTGATGCTGCATTGGGCCTTGGGCAGTGCTGGGGCGAGGGTGGGGTCCTCCGTGGCTACAGCAAGCACTCCAGTCTGAATGTCTCTGCTGTGCAGTGGGTCCTCCTTTCCTTCATACATTTCCAGCTTGAACCCAGGACCTGCAGCCTCTGCATCTGCAGACTGACACAAGAAGAGAGATTATTACCGGTACATGAGTAGAATTAGATAACAATGTCATAGGAAAGTCTCACAAGCTCCCTTATGGCAGATAAATCAGGATGTACATGTAAGCAAGTGAATAGCTGAGGGGAGCCTTTAAAACAAACGGGCCACATTTGATTTATTGTCATTTTTTATGTTACACTATTACACTTACCGCTTTCACGATAACATGCTGGGTGGAGGTTCCACTGCCCTCATCTATAGCTATTGGTTGGTCATCTCTCCACACGTTGTGTCCTACTGGCTTCACAAAGCTCCTGTGGCCTCCAGTGAGATGTCCTTCACCTAAGACAGTGATTGGGGGAAAAGAGGTAGTTAAATTAGGTACTGTCCATGCTTAATGCTATATTGTACACTATTGACAATATCTACAATTGGCAAGGAGGATCGAAGGTAACACTTATCATAACATCTAGATATACTATTTATTGATGGATTGATTATGTTCCATGCATCAGATTATTTTAATTTATTATGACAATAGGAAATTCAGTAAATCAAGAATCTGATTTGAATATAGTATTGTGTCTTTGTGCATGAAGAATTTGTTCTTAATTGACCTGCTCGGTAAAATAAAGGTCAAATAAAATAATTATGCAAGATGGGGAAGTATTGCATACTATCCAAAAACTGACCAAGAACCAATTCTGGGTAACACATTTGAACACAAGCACAGAGGGGAACGGGGCGACAGGCCCCACAGCCTCGGCCTTCTGCAAAATCAAAATGTACCTCTTGCCATTCCTCTGTATCGGTCGAGGATTTTGACACTACTGGGACGACTAGCTAGTGCGCGCTCTCGAGTTGTCCTCTCTGCGCGCTCCCGTGCCACCTTCAGTTCAAGTAGCTGTAGTTTCCTCTGCAATGTCCTGTTTTCTTTCTGGCTTTGAGTTATTTCCAAACGAAACACTGCATAGTCGTCGTCGACGAGTTTACAAATCTCTGCCACGGCTGCATTCGCTAGCACCTCCATGATGGAGGCTATTTGAGTGTGAAAAACCATACATTTAGCCATTGTTAGCAGCTAAGTTACCTAGCATTACTATCTACCAACCAAGTTCTGTCTCCAACGCGAATTATATACTACCTGGGTGTACGTATGTGAGGCTATGCAGTTAAATTAGTCATATTCTGAGTTCCAGGGTGTTAATAAACGTCTAAATAACAGCAATAAAAACACTAAGGTACGAAATTGTTGTTGGTCAATGTTCACTTCCGTTTACGCTGAAGAGAACGGATCGAATTGGTCGGCGTCATGGCTCAAAATGGCGTCTTTAAATGAAAAACGTATGCGCGCTGTTCTTTGAATTACGTTACTGCTTATTACATGACACATCAAATCTCATATTCATGGTCAGTATCTTTCAAGCTGAGAGCAGACTTGTTTAGAAAGAACAGTGTGTTAACAGGAATAGAGTAGAAAATAATATAATTACTTTATTCCATCTACATCACCTAAGTAAGGTAAATATTAATATTAACACCCACCATCAGCGGTATTTATAGAGCCACTGAACAAGCTGATTGACACGTGTGGTTATCTGTTGTTCATTAAAAAAACGAGATTCCAGTCTTAGAGGTGTGTTTCCTCACCGATTCCGCATTTGGTTAATGATTAGCCCCCATGAAACACTGTAGACGCGGGATCCTATTTCACTTCCTCAAAATCCCCATAATGAATCTAACTAAGATAACTAAAATCTTTAATTCATTTGGATGTTTTTGCCGTTGGGGGTTTTAGTTGCCCAATTTTACATCTAAGGAGCTGATGGGCAGGTCTGTCTCACTGTCTATGCTATTGGATAGAGCGCAGCCACTGCAGATGTTCACCCCATGTTAGTGAGCAAATGGACATTGTCAAATCAAAACCCAACCTTCATTTACCCGTTGTGATGCACGGATGTTCCAAACTCCGTTTTAGAAGAGACTGATTTTATGACCAAAATCATCCTATTTACACTTTGTAGTTTCTGACTGGTTTTCAAAGGGATTCGTTGCTTTTTAAAGGCTGTCGCTATTTAACTTACCCTATGAGGACCCAGAGCCTGCTGGTTTTCTGTTCTACCTGATAATTAATTGCACACACTTGGTGTCCCAGGTCTAAATTTGCCCCTGATTTAGAGGGTAACAATGACAAAGTACATTGGAACTGGTTTCGAGGTCCAGACTTGAGTTTGAAGGCCCTATATTATGTTCTGTATATGTACAGTCACCTCCATAATTATTATCACCCTTGATGAAGATGAACAAAATCATTCATTAATCATTCAAATATTGAGCTACAGAGCCTTCAGAAAGTATTCACACTCCTTGACTTTTTACACATTATGTGTTACAAAGTGGGATTCAAATGGATAATTATCATTATTTGTCAACGATCTCACAAAATACTCGGTCAAAGTGGAATAAAAATGCTAACTTTTTTAATAAATAGAAGATAAACATTAATATATCTTGATTAAATAAGTATTCAACCCCCCCGAGTCAATACATTGTAGAATCACCTTTGGCAGCGTTTACAGCTGTGAGTCTTTCTGGGTAAGTCTAAGAACTTTGCACACCTGGATTGTACAATATTTGCTCATTATTGTTTTTTAAATTCTTCAAGCTCTGTCAAGTTGGTTGTTGATCATTGCTATATAGCCATTTTCAAGTATTTTCAAGCTGATTTAAGTCAAAACTGTAACTTGGCCACTCAGGAACATTTCATGTCGTCTTGGTAAGCAACTCCAGTGTATTTAGGCAATTGGAGAGTTGAACACGCTTGTCAGAGAGAAAGATGTGATCTCTCAACTTTGTTAACGTGAAAGGCAGGGAAGAGGTTTGGTGTGCGTGTAAACCAAAGAGGAACAGGCGAGAGATTTCACTCTTGCTAAAAACCTGTCCAAAATAAGGCCAATGTGTTTCTATGGGCTTATTTTGGGGTTTGTCGACTGCCTTGTGGCCTTTGGGACAACGACTCCCATTATTAGGACGGAGACGTGCATCTCGTCATTATATACACATCTCTGCTGTAGGCTAAATGGGAAGGTGCGCACAGCACAGAGGAGCGAAGGCGACGAGACCAAACATACAACATGAGAACAAGCGTACATAAAAAACGTAGAATTAAGTTGATATATCGCTCAGCTCTAAATAGTAGCCTGAACAGCTTCTACCCGCAAACCATAAGACTGCTAAACAAGACTGTTAAATAGCGAATCGAATGGCTAACGTTACCCGCTGCTGCTACTGTTTATTATTTTAGGCTGTTGCCTAGTCAATTTAACCCTTCCTATTTGTACATAGGCACATCGACTAGGTACTCCCTGTATATACTTATGTTTTTTTTTTATCGTTATTGTTATTCACTGTGTGATATACCTCGTGCCACTATTTCACTATTTCAATGTTTCATTAAATCTTTAACTCTACATTGTTGAACAAGTAAGCATTTCACCCCTCCTCCTTCATCAGCAGCACCTCCTCTTCCTCCTGGAAGAGTGATATAGATTGCACAGACATACACTCCCCCAGGCATGTACAGTCATGGCCAAAAGTTTTGAGAATGACACAAATATACATTTTCACAAAGTCTGCTGCCTCAGTTTATATGATGACAATTTGCATATACTCCAGAATGTTATGAAGAGTGGTCAGATTAATTGCAAAGTCCCTCTGCAATGCAAAGGAACTGAATCCCCCCAAAAACATTTCCACTGCATTTCAGCCCTGCCACAAAAGGACCAGCTGACATCATGTCAGTGATTCTCTCGTTAACACAGGTGTGAGTGTTGACGAGGACAAGGCTGGAGATCACTCTGTCATGCTGATTGAGTTTGAATAACAGACTGGAAGCTTCAAAAGGAGGGTGGTGCTTGGAATCATTGTTCTTCCTCTGTCAACCATGGTTACCTGCAAGGAAACACATGCTATCATAATTGCTTTGCACAAAAAGGGCTTCACAGGCAAGGATATTGCTGCCAGTAAGATTGCACCTAAATCAACCATTTATCGGATCATCAAGAACTTCAAGGAGAGTGGTTCAATTGTTGTGAAGAAGGTTTCAGGGCACCCAAGAAAGTCCAGCAAGCGCCAGGACTGTCTCTTAAAGTTGATTCAGCTGCGGGATCGGTGTACCACCAGTACAGAGCTGGCTCAGGAATGGCAGCAGGCAGGTGTGAGTGCATCTGCACGCACAGTGAGGCAAATACTTTTGGAGGATGGTCTGGTGTCGAAAAGGGCAGTAAAGAAGCCACTTCTCTCCAGGAAAGACATCCGGGACAGACTGATATTCTGCAAAAGGTACAGGGATTGGACTGCTGAGGACTGGGGTAAAGTCATTTTCTCTGATGAATCCCCTTTCTGATTGTTTGGGGCATCTGGAAAAAGCTTGTCCAGAGAAGACAAGGTGAGCGCTACAATCAGTCCTGTGTCATGCCAACAGTAAAGCATCCTGAGACCATTCATGTGTGGGGTTGCTTCTCAGCCAAGAGACTGGGCTCACTCACAATTTGGCCTAAGAACACAGCCATGAATAAAGAATGGTACCAACACATCCTCCTAGAGCAACTTCTCCCAAACATCCAGGAACAGTGACGAACAATGCCTTTTCCAGCATGATGGAACACCTTGCCAAAGTGATAACTACGTGGCTCGGGGAACAAAACGTAAATATTTTGGGTCCATGGCCAGGAAACACACCAGACCTTAATCCCATTGAGAATTTATGGTCAAACTTCATGTAATTGTCAATAAAAGCCTTTGACACTTATAAAATGCTTGTAATTATACTTCAGTATTCCATAGTAACATCTGACAAAAATATCTAAAGACACCGTAGCAGCAAACTTTGTGGAAATTAATATTTGTGTCATTCTCAACTTTTGGCCACGACTGTACACATACATAACACAGATAACAAACCCATTTTAAACATGGAGTGTTTAACATTTGTGTGGGTATGTGTAAGTATATTTAGTAGGCCAGGGATGGGCTTTGTTTCTTGTCTAGACTGTGTACACTGTTCATTAGTCTCTTATTCTGTGCATTCAAATTGCCATCGATAAAATGCAATTGTGTTCGTAGTTTATGCCTGCCCATACCACAACTACACCACCACCATGAGGCGACGCCATACACACTGTCTACCATCTGCCCAGTACAGTTGAAACTGGGATTCATCTGTGAAGAGCACACTTCTCCAGCATGCCTGCCAGTGGCCATCTAAGGTGAGCATTTGCCCACTGAAGTCGGTTACGACCCTGGTGAAGACGACGAACACACATGAGTTTTCCTGAGACGGTTTCTGTCAGTTTGTTCAGAAGTTCTTTGGTTGTGCAAACCCAGTTTCATCAGCTGTCTGGTCTTAGACGATCCCGCAGGTGAAGAAGCCGGATGTGGAGGTCCTGGGCTGGCGTGGTTACACGTGGTCTGCGCTTGTAAGGCCAGTTGAATGTACTGCCAAATGATTTAAAACAAGTTTAGAGGTTTTATATTTTAAATGTATTTATTTAACTAGGCAAGTCAGTTAAGAACAAATTATTATTTACAATGACAGCCTAAACC
The DNA here is from genome assembly GCF_013265735.2 of Oncorhynchus mykiss. NCBI lineage: Eukaryota > Metazoa > Chordata > Actinopteri > Salmoniformes > Salmonidae > Oncorhynchus > Oncorhynchus mykiss. Next base: position 64,062,613 of record NC_048574.1, on the reverse strand, counting down.
GCCAAACCTGGAATAATTGTGGCTGCCCTATGGGACTCCCAATCACTGCCAATTGAGATACAGCCTGGATTCGAACCAGGGCATCTGTAGTGAAATACGCACTGAGATGCAATGCCTTAGATCGCTGTGTCACTCAGGAGCCCATGGTAGAGAAACAAACATTAATTTCTCTTGCAACAGCTCTGGTGGACATGCAACTGCTTGACTAGTTGGGCCCAAGCTTGCTGTACAACATTAAGACCTATTCAGTCTGTCTACAAACAGGCTCTCAAAGTGTTTGATAGGAAGCCCAATAGCCATCATCACTGTTACATCCTCAGAAAGCATGAGCTCCTGAGTTGGGAAAATCTTGTGCAATACACCGACACGTCTTGTATTCAAGATCCTAAATGGCCTGGCTCCCCCTCCACTCAGTATTTTTGTTAAACAGAAAACCCAAACATATGGCAGCAGATCCACAAGGTCTGCCATGAGAGGTGACTGTATAGTTCCCTTAAGGAAAAGCACCTTTAGTAAATCAGTTTTCTCTGTGAGAGCTTCCCATGTCTGGAATACACTGCCATCAGACACACATAACTGCACCACATATCACACTTTCACAAAATGCTTGAAGACATGGCTAAAGATCAATCAGATTTGTGAACATGGTCCCAAACATAGCTGTGTGTTGCCGCTTTCCATGTTGTCTGTTGTCTGTAGCTTGTGAGGTGTGGAAACACTTTGTTGCTTTTATGAATTGTGTCTTGCTGCTTTTTGTTCTATGTTGCTACGTCTTGCTTGTCCTATGTTGCTCTGTCTGTATGCTATGTCTTGCTTGTCCTATGTTGCTATTGTCTATATTGTAATTGTTTTTAATAACCCGCCCAGGGACTGCGGTTGAAAATTAGCCGGCTAGTTAAAACCGGCACTTTTACTGAAACGTTGATTCATATGCACTGTCCCTGTAAAAATCAAATAAACTCAACATTCCTGCAGTCAGTATGCCAATTGCACACTCCCTCAAAACTTGAGACATCTGTGGCATTGTGTGTGACAAAACTGCACATTTTAGAGTGCCATTTTATTGTCCCCAGCACAAGGTGCACCTGTGTATTTTTTTTACAGGGACAGAATGGAATGGTCTGCCTACCCATGTGAGAGACGCAAACTCGGTCTCAACCTTTAAGTCTTTACTGAAGACTCATCTCTTCAGTGGGTCCTATGATTGAGTGTAGTCTGGCCCAAGAGTGTGAAGGTGAACGGAAAGGCTGAAAGGTGAACGGAAAGAGCAACGAACCGCCCTTGCTGTCTCTGCTTGGCCGGTTCCCCTCTTTCCACTGGGATTCTCTGCCTCTAACCCTATTACAGGGGCTGAGTCACTGGCTTACTAGGGCTCTTTCATACCGTCCCTAGGAGGGGTGCGTCACTTGAGTGGGTTGAGTCACTGATGTGATCTTCCTGTCTGGGTTGGCGCCCCCCCTTGGGTTGTGCCGTGGCGGAGATCTTTGTGGGCTATACTCGGCCTTGTCTCAGGATGGTAAGTTGGTGGTTGAAGATATCCCTCTAGTAGTGTGGGGGCTGTGCTTTGGCAAAGTGGGTGGGGTTATATCCTTCCTGTTTGGCCCTGTCCGGGGGTGTCCTCGGATGGGGCCACAGTGTCTCCTGACCCCTCCTGTCTCAGCCTCCAGTATTTATGCTGCAGTAGTTTATGTGTCGGGGGGCTAGGGTCAGTTTGTTATATCTGGAGTACTTCTCCTGTCCTATCCGGTGTCCTGTGTGAATTTAAGTATGCTCTCTCTAATTCTCTCTTTCTCTCTTTCTTTCTCTCTCTCTCTCGGAGGACCTGAGCCCTAGGACCATGCCTCAGGACTACCTGACATGAAGACTCCTTGCTGTCCCTAGTCCACCTGGCCGTGCTGCTGCTCCAGTTTCAACTGTTCTACCTGTGATTATTATTATTCGACCATGCTGGTCATTTATGAACATTTGAACATCTTGGCCATGTTCTGTTATAATCTCAACCCGGCACAGCCAGAAGAGGACTGGCCACCCCTCATAGCCTGGTTCCTCTCTAGGTTTCTTCCTAGGTTTTGGCCTTTCTAGGGAGTTTTTCCTAGCCACCGTGCTTCTACACCTGCATTTCTTGCTGTTTGGGGTTTTAGGCTGGGTTTCTGTACAGCACTTTGATATATCAGCTGATGACGAAGGGCTAAATAAATACATTTGATTTGATTTGTAATGATCATGCTGTTTAATCAGCTTCTTGATATGCCACACCTGTCAGGTGGATGGATTATCTTCGCAAAGGATAAAAGCTCACTAACAGGGATGTAAACAAATTTGTGCGCAGAATGAGAGAAATAAGCTTTTTGTGCTTATGGAACATTTCTGGAATCTTTTATTTCAGCTCATGAAACCTGGGACCAACCCTTTCCATGTTTCATTTATGATTTGATTTAATTCTTCATGAATGTAATCACAATATTCAGTTGAAATGACAGATACACTCACCAACACTAGGGACATCTTACTGATAAAATATGGATTTGGGCTAATTCCCCATCTGATGACGTAGAAACTCAATGAGGGCTGATTTAGACTCAGGAAATGTACGCCTTTCCTATGCACTTCTGAAGCCTCAATCAGACCGACAGCTCAGTACATCAATGCTGCGTAACCATTTTCAATATGTTATCCAACATGTTTATATATTTTTTTATTTAACAGACTCATTAGAATATAGCGAGAGAACGGGTTCAGAATATTAGGGATAAATGAAAGAAAGCCATCGATATGTATATATATTCGCCTCCATTTCAGCACCAATTGGTAGATAAAAAAAATGCTCTGATCTTGTAGATTATTTAGGGTAAGGAAAGTATTTTTGAATCACAAAAAACTGGTTTGGAGAGCCTTTACACACAAACTGTTAATGAATCAAAAATAGTGGTTGGATTCATCCTGAAAGTTGCCATATTCAAGTTAAATCGATGAGATATTGGAAGGTGAGAAAATTGTACAATAGGGGTTCAGCAATATTCCTATAAATACGTTATCCCTCACTAATCATGGAATTGTAGCCTAATGACTGGTCCAGTAATCATGAACCGTGCACCAGGTTTAAACTGCTACGTGTGGTCTGAGTTCCATAATGATTCAAATAGGCTACATGTCCCAAATTATTGCACAACGTTAGCCTAATATGATCCACTAATGCTAGCGACTCTCTGGAAGGTAAATAGAATGGCACAATATGAAATGTAGGCTACAAATTGAAAGAAACTAAGACTAAAGTGACAGTTACAGTGGGGCAAAAAAGTATTTAGTCAGCCACCAATTGTGCAATTTCCTGCAATTGCAATTTGAAATGTTGCAATCACAATGCATTTTACTCTCCTCTCCCACTCACCCTGAGCCCAGAGAGAGAGAGAGTGTGGTTTGGAGGATGGATGAGACGTTTCGGATAATAAACTCAGCAACAAAAAAAAACATTCTCTCACTGTCAACTGCATTTATTTTCAGGAAACTTAACATATGTAAATAGTTGTATGAACATTACAAGATTCAACAACTGAGACATAAACTGAACAAGTTCCACAGACATGTGACTAAAATAAATGGAATAATGTGTCTCTTAACAAAGGGAGGGTCAAAATCAAAAGTAACAGTCAGTATCTGGTGTGGCCACCAGCTGCATTAAGTACTGCATCTCCTCCTCATGGACTGCACCAGATTTGCCAGTTCTTGCTGTGAGATGTTACCCCACTCTTCCACCAAGGCACCTGCAAGTTCCCAGACATTTCTTGGGGGAATGGCCCTAGCCCTCACCATCCGATCCAACAAGTCCCAGACGTGCTCAATGGGATTGAGATCCGGGCTCTTCACTGGCCATGGCAGAAGACTGACTTGCAGGAAATCACGCACAGAACAAGCAGTATGGCTGGTGGCATTGTCATGCTGGAGGGTCATGTCAGGATGAGCCTGCAGGAAGGGTACCACATGAGGGAGGAGGATGTCTTCCCTGTAACGCACAGCATTGAGATTGCCTGCAATGACAACAAGCTCAGTCCGATAATGCTGTGACGCACCGCCCCAGACCATGACGGACCCTCCCCCCCAAATCGATCCCGCTCCAGAGTACAGGCCTCGGTGTAACGCTCATTCCTTCGACGATAAACGCAAATCTGACCATCACCCCTGGTGAGACAAAAGCATGACTCGTCAGTGAAGAGTCCTTTTTGCCAGTCATGTCTGGTCCAACGACGGTGGGTTTGTGCCCATAGGCGAAGTTGTTTCTGGTGAGGACCTGCCTTACAATAGGCCTACAAGCCCTCAGACCAGCCTCTCTCAGCCTATTGTGGACAGTCTGAGCCCTGATGGAGGGATTGTGCTTTCCTGGTGTAACTCGGGCACTTGTTTTTGCCATCCTGTACCTGTCCTGCAGATGTGATGTTGGGATGTACGGATCCTGTGCATGTGTAATCATCTTCAAATAATATTTTTGCAGGAATCTCCTTGCGAATGATTTTGCCGAAGATTGTATCACATGTGGTCTGTCATTGCGAGGATGATCCCTGTCGCGCTGTCTTAGGTATCTCACAGTACGGACATTGCAATTTATTGCCCTGGCCACATCTGCAGTCATCATGCCTCCTTGCAGCATGCCTAAGGCACGTTCACGCAGATGAGCAGGGACCCTGGGCATCTTTCTTTTGGTGTTTTTCAAAGTCTGTAGAAAGGCCTCTTTAGTGTCCTAAGTTTTCAGAAGTGACCTTAATTGCCTACTGTCTGCAAGCTGTTAGTGTCTTAACGACCGTTCCATAGGTGCATGTTCATTAATTGTTTATGGTTCATTGAACAAGCATGGGAAACAGTGTTTATACCCTTTTTTGCTGAGTTTAGCAGTGAGTCTATTTAAATAACAAAAATGTGGAACTTGAAATTGAATGCCATGGTCAATACACCTGCATTTTCAGAATGCAACACTTTATCATGTTAACTAGAGCGCTGAGTATCAGGCTATTAGCGAATTGATGCTGTTAGCAAGTTTGCAGGCTTCTAACGCCCATCAGCGCCATTCATTTACAGAGCGCAGTTTTGGAGTAGCCTAGTTACCGTTAGTCACGTGGAATTAAATTGAGGTCAGGACTCGTTACTACTAGTCTGGGGGTAATACTGGGCCCTCTCTCCCGTGTGGACCTTCAGGTGCATCTTCAGCTGGTGCTGATGGGAGAACCTCTTCTCACACTGGGGGCAGCTGTAGGGTTTCTCCCCTGTGTGGACCCTCTGGTGCCTCTTCAGGTTGCAAGTCTGGGCAAAGCGCATGTGACACTGGCTACAGCTGTAAGGTTTCTCCCCTGTGTGGACCCTCTGGTGGATCTTCAGGTTCCAAGCCTGGGAGAAGCGCATTTGACACTGGCTACAGCTGAAAGGTTTCACTCCTATGTGGACCCTCTCGTGGATCTCCACCTTCTGGGGGCAGTTGAAACCTTTGTTACAGAACATGCAGAAGAACCGTTTCTCTTTACTACCGCCGGATGTTGCTTCCACTTCCCGAGCCTGGACTCTAGTCTTGTCGTTTGAGCTCAATACCTGAAGTGCCATCGACGTGGACACTGGGTCGCGATCCCTGAGCGCGTGTAAAGGGGAGTGGGCTGCGATATTTGGATTTGGCTCTAAGCTTTCCCTGTAGTCTAAGAAGTCACTAGTGTTGCCCTGAGACTGTCCTCCTAAGTGAGTCTCGTCTTCATTCCATGTCAGAGGAGTGTCTCCCTCCTCTTTCACAGTCACCTCATCTACGACCAGACCCTCCCCTTTCTTATCTAGGAACCCTTCAGAGTATACGCTACTACTGTACTGGTTCCAGTCCCCTCTTATTGGATTAGTCGGTGTATCTAAGCCCACAGGCACGTCACCAGGTATCATCTCTGTAGCGTATGAACAGGTCGGATCATTGCCAGTCTGTAACGCATCACCTGAGTCCCGATGGGACAGAACTGTCCTCTGGCTCGGGTTACCGTAAAGTAAAAACTCTGACCGGGGAGTAGGACAGCCCAGTCTCCTCAGCCTCGTTAAAGTCTCTGTCTCAGACTTGAGGATGGCGTTCGGCGTTCTACTGATGTCCCTGGGCTGCACTGGGGTGGTGTTGGGGTCCTTCGTGACTATATGGGGCGCTCCAGTCTGGATGTTGGTGCTGTGTCGTGGATCCTCCTCTCCTTCAGACATCTCCTGCTTGATTCCAGGACCTGCAGCCTCTGTATCTGCAGACTGACACAAGAGGAAAGAAGTTATTATCGGTACATGAGCTGAATTAGATAAAAGTGTCATAGGTAAGTCTCACAAGCTCTCCTATGGGTGGGGCCATGCAGAGACCCCCCAAAATGCCTCAGTAGCGAAAATAAATAATGAGCATAGGCCTATTTATTTCTGCAACAACTCACTCACTCACTCATCATCACAAAATGTAAGCAAACTAGTTACTCCTGACTCCTGAAGACATGATTGGCATTGGGAAAAGAGGTTGGGCTTTTGGCTGATCATTGGTGTTGATGAACAAAAAAAATTGGGAGGAAATTATACCACCACCCAAAAGGACACTTTGGAGACTGGAAGGGCAAAGGGGCATGTGCTCTGCACAAGTGGAGCCCTATCTGTGCACGTGCCTGCTTTTGGCAGATATATGAGGATGTACATGTAAGCAAGTGAATGGCTGAGGGGAGCCTTTCTGAAATAAACAGCCACATTTGATTTACACTTTCAATTCAACACTATTACACTAACCTCTATCACAATAACGTGCTGGGTTGAGGTTCCATTCCCCTCATCAACAGTGATTGGATGGTCATCTCTCCATGTATTGTGTCCCACTGGCTTCACAAAGCTCCTGTGGCCTCCAGTGAGATTTCCTTCATCTGAGAGAGTGATTGGGGCAAAAGAGGTGGTTCGGTTAGCTACTTTCAATGCTCAACATTATATTTTTATTTATTTTTTATTTATTTTACCTTTATTTAACCAGGTAGGCAAGTTGAGAACAAGTTCTCATTTACAATTGCGACCTGGCCAAGATAAAGCAAAGCAGTTCGACAGATACAACAACACAGAGTTACACATGGAGTAAAACAAACATACAGTCAATAATAAAGTATAAACAAGTCTATATACAATGTGAGCAAATGAGGTGAGAAGGGAGGTAAAGGCAAAAAAAGGCCTTGGTGGCAAGGTAAATACAATATAGCAAGTAAAACACTGGAATGGTAGTTTTGCAATGGAAGAATGTGCAAAGTAGAAATAAAAATAATGGGGTGCAAAGGAGCAAAATAAATAAATACATTAAATACAGTTGGGAAAGAGGTAGTTGATAGGGCTAAATTATATGTGGGCTATGTACAGGTGCAGTAATCTGTGAGCTGCTCTGACAGTTGGTGCTTAAAGCTAGTGAGGGAGATAAGTGTTTCCAGTTTCAGAGATTTTTGTAGTTCGTTCCAGTCATTGGCAGCAGAGAACTGGAAAGAGAGGCGGCCAAAGAAAGAATTGGTTTTGGGGGTGACTAGAGAGATATACCTGCTGGAGCGTGTGCTACAGGTGGGAGATGCTATGGTGACCAGCGAGCTGAGATAAGGGGGGACTTTACCTAGCAGGGTCTTGTAGATGACATGGAGCCAGTGGGTTTGGCGACGAGTATGAAGCGAGGGCCAGCCAACGAGAGCGTACAGGTCGCAATGGTGGGTAGTGTATGGGGCTTTGGTGACAAAACGGATTGCACTGTGATAGACTGCATCCAGTTTGTTGAGTAGGGTATTGGAGGCTATTTTGTAAATTACATCGCCAAAGTCGAGGATTGGTAGGATGGTCAGTTTTACAAGGGTATGTTTGGCAGCATGAGTGAAGGATGCTTTGTTGCGAAATAGGAAGCCAATTCTAGATTTAACTTTGGATTGGAGATGTTTGATATGGGTCTGGAAGGAGAGTTTACAGTCTAACCAGACACCTAAGTATTTGTAGTTGTCCACGTATTCTAAGTCAGAGCCGTCCAGAGTAGTGATGTTGGACAGGCGGGTAGGTGCAGGTAGTGATCGGTTGAAGAGCATGCATTTAGTTTTACTTGTATTTAAGAGCAGTTGGAGGCCACGGAAGGAGAGTTGTATGGCATTGAAGCTTGCCTGGAGGGTTGTTAACACAGTGTCCAAAGAAGGGCCGGAAGTATACAGAATGGTGTCGTCTGCGTAGAGGTGGATCAGAGACTCACCAGCAGCAAGAGCGACCTCATTGATGTATACAGAGAAGAGAGTCGGTCCAAGAATTGAACCCTGTGGCACCCCCATAGAGACTGCCAGAGGTCCGGACAACAGACCCTCAGATTTGACACACTGAACTCTATCAGAGAAGTAGTTGGTGAACCAGGCGAGGCAATCATTTGAGAAACCAAGGCTGTTGAGTCTGCCGATGAGGATGTGGTGATTGACAGAGTCGAAAGCCTTGGCCAGATCAATGAATACGGCTGCACAGTAATGTTTCTTATCGATGGCGGTTAAGATATCGTTTAGGACCTTGAGCGTGGCTGAGGTGCACCCATGACCAGCTCTGAAACCAGATTGCATAGCAGAGAAGGTATGGTGAGATTCAAAATGGTCGGTAATCTGTTTGTTGACTTGGCTTTCGAAGACCTTAGAAAGGCATGGTAGGATAGATATAGGTCTGTAGCAGTTTGGGTCAAGAGTGTCCCCCCCTTTGAAGAGGGGGATGACCGCAGCTGCTTTCCAATCTTTGGGAATCTCAGACGACACGAAAGAGAGGTTGAACAGGCTAGTAATAGGGGTGGCAACAATTTCGGCAGATAATTTTAGAAAGAAAGGGTCCAGATTGTCTAGCCCGGCTGATTTGTAGGGGTCCAGATTTTGCAGCTCTTTCAGAACATCAGCTGAATGGATTTGGGAGAAGGAGAAATGGGGAAGGCTTGGGCGAGTTGCTGTTGGGGGTGCAGTGCTGTTGACAGGGGTAGGAGTAGCCAGGTGGAAAGCATGGCCAGCAGTAGAAAAATGCTTATTGAAATTTTCAATTATGGTGGATTTATCAGTGGTGACAGTGTTTCCTATCTTCAGTGCAGTGGGCAGCTGGGAGGAGGTGTTCTTATTCTCCATGGACTTTACAGTGTCCCAGAACTTTTTTGAGTTAGTGTTGCAAGAAGCAAATTTCTGCTTGAAAAAGCTAGCCTTGGCTTTTCTAACTGCCTGTGTATAATGGTTTCTAGCTTCCCTGAACAGCTGCATATCACGGGGGCTGTTCGATGCTAATGCAGAACGCCATAGGACGTTTTTGTGTTGATTAAGGGCAGTCAGGTCTGGGGAGAACCAAGGGCTATATCTGTTCCTGGTTCTAAATTTCTTGAATGGGGCATGTTTATTTAAGATGGTTAGGAAGGCATTTTTAAAAAATATCCAGGCATCCTCTACTGACGGGATGAGGTCAATATCCTTCCAGGATACCCCGGCCAGGTCGATTAGAAAGGCCTGCTCGCTGAAGTGTTTCAGGGAGCGTTTTACAGTGATGAGAGGAGGTCGTTTGACCGCTGACCCATTACGGATGCAGGCAATGAGGCAGTGATCGCTGAGATCTTGGTTGAAGACAGCAGAGGTGTATTTAGAGGGGAAGTTGGTTAGGATGATATCTATGAGGGTGCCCGTGTTTAAGGCTTTGGGGAGGTACCTGGTAGGTTCATTGATAATTTGTGTGAGATTGAGGGCATCAAGTTTAGATTGTAGGATGGCTGGGGTGTTAAGCATGTTCCAGTTTAGGTCGCCTAGCAGCACGAGCTCTGAAGATAGATGGGGGGCAATCAGTTCACATATGGTGTCCAGAGCACAGCTGGGGGCAGAGGGTGGTCTATAGCAGGCGGCAACGGTGAGAGACTTGTTTTTAGAAAGGTGGATTTTTAAAAGTAGAAGTTCAAATTGTTTGGGTACAGACCTGGATAGTAGGACAGAACTCTGCAGGCTATCTTTGCAGTAAATTGCAACACCGCCCCCTTTGGCAGTTCTATCTTGTCTGAAAATGTTGTAGTTTGGAATTAAAATGTCTGAATTTTTGGTGGTCTTCCTAAGCCAGGATTCAGACACAGCTAGAACATCCGGGTTGGCAGAGTGTGCTAAAGCAGTGAATAGAACAAACTTAGGGAGGAGGCTTCTAATGTTAACATGCATGAAACCAAGGCTATTACGGTTACAGAAGTCGTCAAAAGAGAGCGCCTGGGGAATAGGAGTGGAGCTAGGCACTGCAGGGCCTGGATTCACCTCTACATCGCCAGAGGAACATAGGAGGAGTAGAATAAGGGTGCGACTAAAAGCAATAAGAATTGGTCGTCTAGAACGTCTGGAACAGAGAGTAAAAGGAGGTTTCTGGGGGCGATAAAATAGCATCAAGGTATAATGTACAGACAAAGGTAAGGTAGGATGTGAATACAGTGGAGGTAAACCTAGGTATTGAGTGATGAAGAGAGAGATATTGTCTCTAGAAACATCATTGAAACCAGGAGATGTCATTGCATGTGTGGGTGGTGGAACTAATAGGTTGGATAAGGTATAGTGAGCAGGACTAGAGGCTCTACAGTGAAATAAGCCAATAAACACTAACCAGAACAGCAATGGACAAGACATATTGACATTAAGGAGAGGCATGCTTAGTCGAGTGATCAAAAGGGTCCAGTGAGTGGAGAGGTTGGTTTAGGGTCACGGCGATTTAGACAGCTAGCCAAGCCAACCGGTAGCAAGCTAGCATAGGATGGAGTCTGTTGTTAGCCACCTCTTGCGTTCGGTCAGTAGATTAGTGGGGTTCCGTGTGGTAGAGGGGATTAATCAAAATCACACAACAACAAAAATAAGAACAATAGATATAGTTATAGAGGCCCGAGAAGAAAACATAATAATTCAAATAAATAAATTGTCCGATTGTCTATTCAGAATAGCAGCCGGAAAGACAGCTAACGGTTAGCGGGCCGCAGATGGGCGTTCCGGTAACGTCGCGACAGAGGAGCCAGCCGGATCTCCTTCAGGTAGATAACGTCGGCAGTCCGGTTGTGAAGGCCCGGTGGGGCTCCGCGTAGGCAGTGAAACGGGTCCGGATAGGTGACTGCAGCCCAGGAGTGAATGATGGAACTCAGGCGTGATTGACGGAGCTGGCTAGCACCGGAACAATCGATGTTTGCTCCGGAATCGACGAAAGCCGACTGTCACACGGATAGCAGCTAGCTAGCTGTGAGATCCGGGTATGAATGTCCAGAGAGCAGTTGAAATCCAGGGACATGGAGAGAAAAATTGGTCCGGTATGTTCCGTTCCGAGCCGCGCTGCGCCGTACAAAACTGGCGATAGATTTTCGATAGATTTTCGAACTAAAGGACAGCCGATGACCACAAACCGTGGTTAGCTTCTGATTAGCTTCTGGGCTAGCTCCTGGCTAGCTTCTGGCTAGTTTCTGGCCAGCCTCCTGGAGTTTCTGGCTAGCTTCCTGAAGGATTGCAGATCTGAGGTAAATAATACTTTTTTATAAATATAAATTGGTGAGGCTGGTTGCAGGAGAGTGTTTAGAAGATGAGTTGATGGAAAATAAAAATAAAATGTATGTGAAAAAAGTTGTAAATATATATATATATACAGGACACGACAAGACGAGGACAAAAGACGTCTGAACTGCTATGCGATCTAGTGGATAGTGGATAGTGGATGTAATGTAACACTTCTCATAAGATATTGATATAGGCCCACTATTTATTGATAAAAGTATTGTGTTCCATGCATCATATTGTTTTCATTGAGTAAATAACAGGAAAAAGAGTCAATCAAGAACCTGGTTAGATAAGTAATCAGGGGACTGGGGGAATTATTGCATACTTTCCTAAAACCAATTTTGGGTAACACGTCTGAACACATGTGCATAAGGGAATGTGGTGCCCCTCAGCATCGCCTGTTGCAAAATGTACCTCTTGCCATTCCTCTGTATCGGTTGACAAGCTTGACACTACTGGGACGACTGGCGAGGACGCGCTCCCGTGCCACCTTCAGTTCTTGTAGCTGTAATTTCCTCCGCAATACCCTGTTTTCTTTCTGACTTTGAGTTATTTCCAAACGAAACACTGCATAGTCGTCGTCTACTAGTTTACAGATCTCTGCCACGGCTGCATTCGCTAGCATCTCCATAACGGAGGCTATTTGAGTGTGAAAAACCATACAGTTAGCCATTGTTAGCAGCTAGCTAGCGTCACCTATATACTATCTATCAACCAAGTCCTGTTTCCAACGCAAATTAAAGACTACACGGGGTAAGTATGTGATGCTGAGCAGTTAAATGTATCATATTTTAAATTCTTGGTGTTAATAAACGTCTAAATAACAACAAGAAAAACGCTAACTTGGAAATAGTTATTGGTCATGGTTTACTTCCGTTTACACTGAAGAGAAAGGACGTTATTGGTTGGCGTCATAGCTCAAAGGGTGTGGTTGAATGAAAAATGTATGCGTGCTGTTCTTTGAATTACTGTACTTTTATTTACATTACACTTCAAATATCCTATTCGTGATCAGTATATTTCAAGCTCAGAACAGACTTGAAAAAATGGCTAGCTTGGAACTCGTCTGAGCGGTCGGCTATGAATGCCCTCACCCGATAGTACTAAAGTTGTATTGATTTCATTTTATGAATGAAGAAAAGTAAGAAAGAAATATAGGCAGGTGCATCACTACTCCCATTGAAGATCTATTACTGTATGTAGGCTATTTCTACCTTACCTTGCTCCCCCATCTTTAGTCCACTCAGCAGATCAATGCCCTCTGGTCCATCTTCTACTGTCTCTTCTTTGACCAGCAGCAGATCAGGCTTCCCATCCTCCATGTCTACTGACTGTAAGAGATACAGAGTGAGAGGATGTTTGATCAAGAAATCTGATATGAGCACCCTGCTATGGAGCATCTTCTAATTGGGCTATGAGGGATTGCTATGATTACTATGCAAACATGTTAGTTGATTTGATTACTTGACACCAATAGTTTGATAATTCCAGGGCATGCACAGACTTAAGACACATTTAATCAAGACCTGGGTTTATCCACAAATAATCTCAGAGTAGAAGTGCTGATCGATGATCAGGTTTCCATCTGTCTGCATAGTCTTATTTATTATTATCTAATAGGCACTCCTGCTCAGAGTTGTTTCTCTAACACCTCTTATTTATGAAGCATGTGACAAATTACATTTGATTTGATTTTGAGTTCACAGTGGACTCACCTCAGTAAGACTGTATGTGGTCCTGTGATGCTCAGCTGGTTCCTCTGTGGGTTTAGGAGGGGGTATAGTCTGGTTGTCCTCCATGACCATGGTCCCCTCAGGGTTCCCCAGACCCTCCTCACAGCCCTCCTCCTTCACCAGCAGCACCTCTGGACCCTCCTCCTCCTCCTGGAAGAGACAGGTGATCCAGACATACACTCCCTCAGGTACGTACACACAGATAATCAACACACCTTCATCGTGGAGTGTTTACCCATCCCCACTACGTTTGAGTCCTATACAGCAGTTACAGAATGACTTCATTGTTGTTAAACCCATCATGGTGGACATAAATATGATGTTGTGGGAAAAAATAAGTCAGCTATGATAAGTCAAAAGTCAGACAGACCTGACTAAACCATTTTTACATGTACAGTAGGTATTTGTTAGTGTGTGTGTGTAACAGTACAAATTTTAGACCGTCCCCTCGCCCATACCCGGGCGCGAACTAGGGACCTTCTGCACACATCAACAGTCACCCTCGAAGCATCGTTACCCATCGCTCCACAAAAGCCACGGCCCTTGCAGAGCAAGGGGAACTACTACTTCAAGGTCTCAGAGCAAGTGACGTCACTGATTGAAACGCTATTTAGCGCCCACGCTAACTAAGCTAGCCGTTTCACATCCGTTACACTCACCCCCCTTGTGTGTGTGCAGGTAGGTATATTTAATGTATATTGGTTATAAAGCATTGTCAGGGTGCAGAATAGGGTGAGATCAGTTACTGTCATACCTCAATTAGCTACGAAATCCCTAGTTTGAAAGCAACAAACAGTTTTCTGGAAGCTGTGCTGCACCATTTTCCGTTTGAGTGAAAGCTAGCAAGAATCACACACAACACACAGCAGAGCAAGAGAGAGAGCAATGACGTGAAGTGAACATACTTTTGTATATATAGTGTATGTGGACACCCCTTCAAAATGAGTGGATTTGGTTATTTCAGCCACACCCGTTGCTGACAGGTGTATAAAATTGAGCACGCAGCCATGCAATCTCCATCAACAAACATTGGCAGTAGAATGGACTTACTGAAGAGCTCAGTGACTTTCATTGTGGCACCGTCATAGAATGCCACCTTTCCAACAAATCAGTTCGTCAAATTTCTGCCCTGCTCAAGCTGCCCCGGTCAACAGTAAGTGCTGTTATTATGAAGTGGAAACGTCTAGGAGCAATAACGGCTCAGCTGCGAAGTGGTAGGCAACACAAGCTCACAGAACGGGACCGCTGAGTGCTGAAGCGCTTAAAAATTGTCTGTACTCGGTTGCAACACTCACTAACGAGTTCCAAATTGCCTCTGGAAGCAACATCAACACAAGAACTGTTCGTCGGGAGCTTCATGAAATGGGTTTCCATGGCCGAGCAGCCACACACAAGCCTAAGATCCCCATGCACTATGCCAAGCATTGGCTGGAGTGGAGTGGTGTAAAGCTCGCTGCCATTGGACTCTGGAGCAGTGGAAACGGGTTCTATGGAGTGATGAATCATGCTTCACCATCTGGCAATCGAACGGAACGAAGCTGTATTTGGCAGATGCCAGGAGAACACTACCTGTCCCATTGCATAGTGCCAACTGTAAAGTTTGGTGGATAAGGAATAATGGTCTGGGGCTGTTTTTCATGCTTCAGTCTAGGCCCTTTAGTTCCGGTGAAGGTAAATCTTAACGCTACAGCACAATGACATTCTAGATTATTCTGTGCTTCCAAATTTCTGACAACAGTTTGGGGAAGGCCCTTTCCTATTTAGGCATGACAATGCCCCCGTGCACAAAGCGAGATCCATACAGAAATGGTTTGTCAAGATCGGTGTGGAAGAACTTGACCTGCCTGCACAGAGCCCTGAACTCAACCCCATCGAACACCTATGGGATGAATTGGAACACAGACTGCGAGCCAGGCCTAATTGCCCAACACCACCATTTTTTTTACGTTTGCAATCGCAACAAATAATCTGCTCAGACCCCAACCAAGGAGCATCAAAAGTTGTGCTATAAATTCTCAGACAACACAAAGATTCCTTCATGCCCTTCCAGACTCCCTCTGCCTACCCAAGGACGTCAGAGGACAAAAATCAGTTAACCACCTAACCGAGGAACTCAATTTAACCTTGCACAATACCCTAGATGCAGTTGCACCCCTAAAAACTAAAAACATTTGTCATAAGAAACTAGCTCCCTGGTATACAGAAAATAACCGAGATCTGAAGCAAGCTTCCCGAAAATTGGAACGGAAATGGTGCCACACCAAACTGGAAGTCTTCCGACTAGCTTGGAAAGAAAGTACCGTGCAGTATCGAAGAGCCCTCACTGCTGTTCGATCATCCTATTTTTCCAACTTAATTGAGGAAAATAAGAACAATCCAAATTTAATTTTTCTACTGTCACAAAGCTAACTAAGAAGCAGCATTCCCCAAGAGAGGATGGATTTCACTTCAGCAGTAATAAATGAATGAACTTCTTTGAGGAAAAGATCATGATCATTAGAAAGCAGATTATGGACTCCTCTTTAAATCTGCCTATTCCTCCAAAGCTCAGTTGTCCTGAGTCTACACAACTCTGCCAGGTCCTAGGATCAAGAGAGACACTCAAGTGTTTTAGTACTATATCTCTTGACACAGTGCTGAAAATAATCATGGCATCTAAACCTTCAAGCTGCATACTGGACCCTATTCCAACTAAACTACTGAAAGAGCTGCTTCCTGTGCTTTGCCCTCCTATGTTGAACATAGTAAACGGCTCTCTATCCACCGGATGTGTACCAAACTCACTAAAAGTGGCAGTAATAAAGCCTCTCTTGAAAAAGCCAAACCTTGACCCAGAAAATATAAAAAACGAATCGGCCTTCCATTCCTCTCAAACATTTTAGAAAAAGCTGTTGCGCAGCAACTCACTGCCTTCCTGAAGACAAACAATGTATACGAAATGCTTCAGTCTGGTTTTAGACCCCATCATAGCACTGAGACTGCACTTGTGAAGGTGGTAAATTACCTTTTAATGGCGTCAGACTGAGGCTCTCCATCTGTCCTCGTGCTCCTAGACCTTAGTGCTGCTTTTGATGCCATCGATCACCACATTCTTTTGGAGAGATTGGAAAACCAAATTGGTCTACGCGGACAAGTTCTGGCCTGGTTTAGATCTTATCTGTCGGAAAGATATCAGTTTGTCTCTGTGAATGGTTTGTCCTCAGACAAATCAACTGTAAATTTCAGTGTTCCTCAAGGTTCTGTTTTAGGACCACTATTGTTTTCACTACATATTTTACCTCTTGGGGATGTCATTCAAAACATAATGTTAACTTTCACTGCTATGCGGATGACACACAGCTGTACATTTCAATGAAACATGGTGAAGCCCCAAAATTGCCCTCGCTAGAAGCATGTGTTTCAGACATAAGGAAGTGGATGGCTACAAACTTTCTACTTTTAAACTCGGACAAAACAGAGATGCTTGTTCTAGGTCCCAAGAACCAAAGAGATCTTCTGTTGAATCTGACAATTAATCTTGATGGTTGTCCAGTCGTCTCAAATAAAACTGTGAAGGACTTCGGCGTTGCTCTGGACCCTGATCTCTCTTTTGACGAACATATCAAGACTGTTTCAAGGACAGCTTTTTTCCATCTACGTAACATTGCAAAAATCAGAAACTTTCTGGCCAAAAATGATGCAGAAAAATTCATCCATGCTTTTGTTACTTCTAGGTTAGAATACTGCAATGCTCTACTTTCCAGCTACCTGGATAAAGCACTAAATAAACTTTAGTTAGTGCTAAATACGTCTGCTAGAATCCTGACTAGAACCAAACAATTTGATCATATTCCTCCAGTGCTAGCATCCCTACACTGGCTTCCTGTTAAGGCAAGGGCTGATTAAGGTTTTACTGCTAACCTACAAAGCATTACATGGGCTTGCTCCTACCTATCTTTACGATTTGGTCCTGCCGTACATACCTACACGTACGCTACGGTCACAAGACGCAGGCCTACTAATTGTCCCTAGAATGTCTAAGCAAACAGCTGGAGGCAGGGCTATCTCCTATAGAGCTCAATTTTTATGGAATGGTCTGCCTAACAATGTGAGAGACACAGACTCGGTCTCAACCTTTAAGTCTTTACTGAAGACTCATCTCTTCAGTGGGTCATATGATTGAGTGTAGTCTGGCCCAGGAGTGTGAAGGTGAACGGAAAGGCTCTGGAGCAACGCACCGCCCTTGCTGTCTCTGCCTGGCCGGTTCCCCTCTCTCCACTGGGATTCTCTGCCTCTAACCCTATTACAGGGGCTGAGTCACAGGTGCTCTTCCATGCCGTCTCTAGGAGGGGTGCGTCACTTGAGTGGGTTGAGTCACTGATGTGATCTTCCTGTCTGGGTTGGCGCCCCCCCTTGGGTTGTGCTGTGGCGGAGATCTTTGTGGGCTACACTCGGCTTTGTCTCAGGATGGTAAGTTGGTGGTTGAAGATATCCCTCTAGTGGTGTGGAGGCTGTGCTTTGGCAAAGTGGGTGGGGTTATATCCTGCCTGTTTGGCCCTGTCCGGGGGTATGATCGGATGAGGCCACAGTGTCTCCTGACCCGTCCTGTCTCAGCATTTATGCTGCAGTAGTTTGTGTCGGGGGGCTAGGGTCAGTCTGTTATATCTGGAGTACTTCTCCTGTCTTATCGGGTGTCCTGTGTGAATTTAAGTATGCTCTCTCTAATTCTCTCTTTCTCTCTCTCGGAGGACCTGAGCCCTAGGACCATGCCTCAGGACTACTTGGGATGATGACTCCTTGCTGTCCCCAGTCCACCTGGCCGTGCTGCTGCTCCAGTTTCAACTGTTCTGCCTGCGGCTTTTGAACCCTGAGCTGTTCACCGGACGTGGTACCTGTCCCAGACCTGCTGTTTTCAACTCTCTAGAGACAGCAGGAGCGGTAGAGAGTTACTCTTAATGATCGGCTATGAAAAGCCAACTGACATTTACTGACAGTTCCTAACTTGTTGCACCCTCGACAACTACTGTGATTGTTATTAGTTGACCATGGTGGTCATTTATGAACATTTGAACATCTTGGCCATGTTCTGTTATAATCTCCACCCGGCACAGCCAGAAGAGGACTGGCCACCCCTCATAGCCTGGTTCCTCTTTAGGTTTCTTCCTAGGTTATGGCCTTTCTATGGAGTTTTTCCTAGCCACCGTGCTTCTACACCTGCATTGCTTGCTGTTTGGGGTTTTAGGCTGGGTTTCTGTACAGCACTTTGAGATATCAGCTGATGTAGGAAGGGCTATATAAATACATTTGATTTGATTTGTGAGATTCTTAAATCAGCTAACGTAACTTTGTGAATTTTGAAGCATTTAAGACTTGAAACATTTATGTAATCAATGCATGCACATAAAGGCTTCATAATTCATAAAGGTCATATTAACTGACTGATATTATCTCATGATATTATCCCATGTCATTTCAGCAAGCCATTTTAGGCTATCCTGAAATCGTTTCTGTGGGTAGAAACATAGGATTACCATTCCTGCAATATTATTTAGATGAAATATATTTTGAAATTAAGGTAATTGATTGCACCCAAATTGGCCATTTTAATTTATAGGACTCATATAATATTAAATAAACATAGTACCTAACATCCGATTTGAACCAAACTTTTTTCTTACTCTAACCACATTTCCATCCACAGTTTTTATGCGAGTAAAATCATACGATATAAAAAAAAATCACAACAGCTGTGACGAAAACAGGGAGTTTCTGTACAATTTTCTAAATGCAGACAGATCATTTGTTTGTTTGACATGGTGGGATCTTTTGTCTCGTTAAACTTAATTATGTGAGTAAATGCGGTGGAAACAACTTTATGCACAAATATTAATATAATAACTATCATATCCAAGTAAACTTGGAGTCACGTGATGATATGGTGTGTGGTCCTCCAATTACGACATGGGAAACCATGCCGTTAATTAAGCTACAAATTAAATAAATTATACTGAATTTCACAAGGTGGTCGAAGTGCACGGTGATACAGTAAGTTTGATGCTCCTTTCCAATAAATATTAAGGGTATTATTCTGGTGACATGTTGATCGATGCTTGACTGCGGTTTGACAAATAAATTTTTTATGGATCTTATCCATAATAATCTCATCATGTAAACTCACTAGCCTACCCGCACTGTACGTAAATCTGAGACACTCCATTTAGTATGATATGTTACGTTTCTTATGGTATGTATTCATGTGTGGATTTCCATCACCCATTTCGTATGATACAGTGCCTTGCGAAAGTATTCGGCCCCCTTGAACTTTGCGACCCTTTGCCACATTTCAGGCTTCAAACATAAAGATATAAAACTGTATTTTTTTGTGAAGAATCAACAACAAGTGGGACACAATCATGAAGTGGAACGACATTTATTGGATATTTCAAACTTTTTTAAATCAAAAACTGAAAAATTGGGCGTGCAAAATTATTCAGCCCCCTTAAGTTAATACTTTGTAGCGCCACCTTTTGCTGCGATTACAGCTGTAAGTCGCTTGGGGTATGTCTCTATCAGTTTTGGACATCGAGAGACTGACATTTTTTCCCATTCCTCCTTGCAAAACAGCTCGAGCTCAGTGAGGTTGGATGGAGAGCATTTGTGAACAGCAGTTTTCAGTTCTTTCCACAGATTCTCGATTGGATTCAGGTCTGGACTTTGACTTGGCCATTCTAACACCTGGATATGTTTATTTTTGAACCATTCTATTGTAGATTTTGCTTTATGTTTTGGATCATTGTCTTGTTGGAAGACAAATCTCCGTCCCAGTCTCAGGTCTTTTGCAGACTCCATCAGGTTTTCTTCCAGAATGGTGCTGTATTTGGCTCCATCCATCTTCCCATCAATTTTAACCATCTTCCCTGTCCCTGCTGAAGAAAAGCAGGCCCAAACCATGATGCTGCCACCACCATGTTTGACAGTGGGGATGGTGTGTTCAGGGTGATGAGCTGTGTTGCTTTTACGCCAAACATAACGTTTTGCATTGTTGCCAAAAAGTTCAATTTTGGTTTCATCTGACCAGAGCACCTTCTTCCCCATGTTTGGTGTGTCTCCCAGGTGGCTTGTGGCAAACTTTAACCAACACTTTTTATGGATATCTTTAAGAAATGGCTTTCTTCTTGCCACTCTTCCATAAAGGCCAGATTTGTGCAATATACGACTGATTGTTGTCCTATGGACAGAGTCTCCCACCTCAGCTGTAGATCTCTGCAGTTCATCCAGAGTGATCATGGGCCTCTTGGCTGCATCTCTGATCAGTCTTCTCCTTGTATGAGCTGAAAGTTTAGAGGGACGGCCAGGTCTTGGTATATTTGCAGTGGTCTGATACTCCTTCCATTTCAATATTATCGCTTGCACAGTGTTCCTTGGGATGTTTAAAGCTTGGGAAATCTTTTTGTATCCAAATCCGGCTTTAAACTTCTTTACAACAGTATCTCGGACCTGCCTGGTGTGTTCCTTGTTCTTCATGATGCTCTCTGCGCTTTTAACGGACCTCTGAGACTATCACAGTGCAGGTGCATTTATACGGAGACTTGATTACACACAGGTGGATTGTATTTATCATCATTAGTCATTTAGGTCAACATTGGATCATTCGGAGATCCTCACTGAACTTCTGGAGAGAGTTTGCTGCACTGAAAGTAAAGGGGCTGAATAATTTTGCACGCCCAATTTTTCAGTTTTTGATTTGTTAAAAAAGTTTGAAATATCCAATAAATGTCGTTCCACTTCATGATTGTGTCCCACTTGTTGTTGATTCTTCACAAAAAAAATACAGTTTTATATCTTTATGTTTGAAGCCTGAAATGTGGCAAAAGGTTGCAAAGTTCAAGGGGGCCGAATACTTTCGCAAGGCACTGTATTTAGCCATGGAGCACATTCTGATTGGCCAGTAAGGGGTCAAGGGTCATCACTACTTACCACAGACCCAAAGTCATAAACCCTTCCTAGTTCTACAATTTGTCTTCTTAAAATCTGATTTTAAACCTAACTCTAACCTTAACCACACTGCTAAGCTTTTGCCTAACCTTAAAGCTGCAATATGTATTTTTTTGTGCTACCTCACCAAATTCACATTGAAAGCAAGTCTAAAAAGCTATAGATCTGTTATATGTGCTCTGTTTCTATGCCTCCCATTCTTCAGTTTTGTTTTTGTGTTGCTTTTGGTTTCATACACCAGCTCCCAACAGCTGAAAATACAATATTCTGGGTTATTGAAAATATATTTCACAGCGGTTTTGCTGGTACAGTGATTCTCTACACTGCTTGTTGTGGCACATTAACTGAAATTAGGCAAACTATTATAATTTTTGCCACCCGGAAATGGTGGAGCGATTTTTGCATATTGCACCTTTAAATTAAGACCACAATATAGCCAATTTTGTTGTGGTTGTGGCTTATGTAACTAGTGACATCTGGGGTCAAGCCTCAACACCTACATCTTGTTTATTCATCAAAACCCAGCACTTTCACGGCAGCTACTGTGCCCATAACTCCAATTGTGAAAATAACAAAAATATTTTACACACTCCTGAACGCTACCACCACGGCCTCGCTAAGATTTACCATTAGGTTTGTTAAAATAGAGCCCTAAATCTCCTATGATCAGTATCTTTCAAGCTAAGAGCATACTTGTTAATAAAGAACAGTGTGTTAGCAAGAATAGAGTAGAAAATAATAGAATTACTTCATTCCATCTACATCACCTCAGTAAGGTAAATATTCAACTGTCCTGTTCTAGCCCATGTTGACTTTCTCTCTAAAAACAGGCATTTGTTTATACCTGTTTCAAATGACAAGTTAACGAAGGGTTAATAAGGGGTATGTGGTTAATTACCCTCTTACCCAAGACACTTCACATGATAACTATAATATGTCACCAAAGAATGGTTCCCAGATCTCCCGTGTACATCTCAAGCCACACTAAGATTTCTCCCGGTTGTGGACACTCCTATGTCTGGTAAGGTTAGTCAGGAAGGAGAAGCTCTTGTAACATAATTTGCACTTGAAGGACCTCTCCTTGATGTGAACGGTCTGGTGCTTATTCACAGTTCGCCTCAGTAAAGTGATTCCCAAACGTGGAGGAGGGGTACGACTTGTCGGCGTCCATCCTAATGCTCAACCTCCCACGTTGTGACCCAATGACACTAGAGGAGGGAGAAGCAGGAGCCACCACCCTCAGGTAGCTTAGTCTTTGAGCTCCCTCTAGACATTGTTTTGGGTGTTGTTGGGATTGTGTGCTGTGATGTAGGCTAGGTAACTTTCATGTTGAACGCTCATCCTGACCCTGTCTGTATTGGTGAGGTAACACTGAGGTAGCTGAGGAAGGCTAGACCCAGGCTTTCTATGAACCCAGTCACCAGGCATTAGACAAGACCCTGAAGGAGAAGACAGACTTGCTGATAGACTACCACCAGGGGTCTCCCACCACTCTCTGTGAAGGCAGAAGCCCAGGGTGACCTGCTCTGTTCATCATGGATACTGTGGTGTTTGTATCATAGGAACAGGAGGGTCTATCTCTATCAGCCCCAGGTCCTGCTCCATTCCTGCACTGAGACTGTGAAGAGAAGGGTCTGGGCTGCAGACTGGATCCCTGACTGGAGCCTCTGTCTCTCTGATGACCACCAGGACTGAAGTTATTGAATCCACCTGTCCGCAGCTTGTGTTCTGTGTAGTGGTGGAGTCTCTGGCCCTTGTGGTTCGGTACCGGTTTCTACTCAGAAGGAACAGCGACGGCTCCTGATCTTTGGCAATGGTTTATAACCAGCCGCTTCCGAGGTCAAATCTCTCCCACCAGCAACACTGGATATCAGCAGGTCCCCCATGGACTGCAGACAGTAAACACAAATTGAACAGAAGATTTATATAAGAAACTTTACCGTAACACAAACATAATATTATAAAATGTTAACCACAGTCAAGCCCATCTCTAACACTGTGATTCAAGTACCTAACACTATGGAGCCAATGTAGTTTATTATAAAAAATTTCCATATGAGAATTAAGTATAATGTTTGTTTTGACTGAGATAAGGGAAACTCAGTCCCTGCAATGATACAAAAATAACCAAGTCAGTCAGCACAGAGTCAATTTTGTGTTATTTAATTTCAATCAAATAGTCCTACACTCATAACGTGAATTACAGTACTTTTATTGCATAAAATGATACGTGACAAGTAGAATAACTTCTCATTATGGTAACACTTGACCTTTTCTGTAAATCTGGTACCCTCACTTTGATCAAATTACATTTAGAATACTTTCGAAAAGGATCAAACTTTACACAGCACACAAACAGGACAAGGTTGTCACTTTACATCAGTGAAGCATTTTTACAGACACCATCTCACCAACCATCACCATATCATCTACTCTGTCTCATCATTCTCTTTCTTTCCCCAGTTCACCTCATCCAGTTCCCTGCTACATCCCAAACTAACAGAATGAACTACAAACTATCTAGTACTAAATCATCAAATCAAATTATATTGGCCACACACACGTTTAGCAGATGTTATTGCGGGTGTAGCAAAATGCTTGTACTATACATTACATGTCACTCACTATACTCTATACATGGGTCGTGTGCATTTTCTGCTGGTGTATCCTGACATATCTCCTCTCTGAGAACCTCTTCCCGATGTGCGTACAGGCGAACGGCCTCTCCCGTGTGGACCTTCAGGTGCACTTTCATATTGTGCTGGTGGGAGAACCTCTTCTCACACTGTGGACAGCTGTAGGGTTTCTCCCCTGTGTGGACCCTCTGGTGCCTCTTCAGGTGGGTCGATCGGGAGAAACGGGCCCGGCACAGGTGGCAGCCGAATGGTTTCTCCCCCGTGTGTATCCTCTGGTGGATCTCCACCTGTTTGGGGAAACTGAAAGCTTTCCCACAGAATGAACACGGGAAGCGCTTCTCTTTACTGATTCCGTCTCTACTACTGTCATTTGTCAGTGGGCTTGTGTAGCCATTTAGTGTTGAAGCATTGTCTGAGGTCTGGTTTAACATTAGGAGAGTGTGAGGAGGATGAAGGCCAGGGAGTGTCTGTGTTGTCACAGCGTCCATGTTCCAGTTGATAGATCCTATAGAAGGCAGGCTGAAGGAAGCACCTGTTGGAGGGTTAACCTGAGGCGCCATCAGTCTCTCTGAATCACAGCTATAGGAGCAGGACGGAGCATCGCTAGCAGAGTCTGTGTCTGTCCTCTCCAGCCGCATACGGACACCTCCTCGTACCCGCAGACCAAATCTACGCCTCGCTGTGGTCTCAGCCAGTCTGTTGTCATAGAGACTAAGTTCAGTTGTTGTTTTGTGTTTGTCTGTCTGTTTCTGGTTGTGGTTAACAGTATTGATCACAGGCCCAGAGTTGAGGACGCTGTCCCACCCACAGACCTCTACTATGTCGCCTCTGGTCCTGGCCTGCTCAGTGACGTTCTCCCCTGGTCCCTTAACTGCATCGGTCTGGGAATCCAAAATGGCCGTCCAGTCTCCTCTGTTAGCCTCCAGCCAACCATCTGAAGGAAGAGGTAACAAAACAGATTTTACAAACATGGCAGAGAAAACATAATGTTGTGACTATAACTACTGTTCCCTGTAGGAGTGAAACTGGATTGATTCCTTCCATTTAATACTGCTTTTCATCGAGCCCAGGAACGGGTGGCGCGGGGCCAAACAAGTGTTGTACCTCATTTCTCTCCATCGGGGAACTGTATTATAGCGATAACATTACGTTCCCTTTTAGTCAGTCCACTTCAGTATAACATACTATGGGGAAATAGAATCACGCCCCATGCAGAACCCAACGGATACTAAATGAAACAGCTCATGGCAGACCACCCAGACCTGGGTATTGTGCACACAGCGCGCTGCCTGGTTACTTCCCGTCACAGGCGTAAGCACACTGTGGGCTACACTGGGAGCTGTGATATCCACGCAATAAAATATCACGTCTGTGGTGATGCCCAACTCACCTCAGCACAAATATCTCCTCTAGTCAGCCTTTTAAACAATGCCCAAGATGCTGCCAGACCTCTTGTGAAGTGGGAGCTGCCACAGCTAGGTAACCCTTGCTGCTATATGCCAGGGCGATAGCCTCCACAACCCAGTGGGATAGACTCTGCTTAGAGACCTCCTTGCCATGAGCTGGATTAGCAACACATACAAAAAGCTGGTCACGTAACCGGATATCCCAGGTCAGTTCAAAGTAGGTGCGTAAAGCGCACACCGGATATGTTACCTCTTTTGCTCTTCAGAAGCAAAACGAGGAGGTGAAAAGGGAAATAGCTCTAAAGCTAAAGGACATGACTTTCAGGGAGGCCACATTGTCACCTTAGTCGCCCAGGGCGAACGGAGTCCAGGAAGAGTAACATGTGAAAGTCCAGCAAGTTTAACTGAGGCCAAAGCCATGAGCAGAGACCTTTTCTAGGAGAGGATCTTCAGATCCACTGACTCCAGAGGCTCAAAGAGGGCAGCACATAGTGCCTCTAAAACCAGAGCCAAGTCCCATGTGGGCGCAATAGATTTAGAGACCGGTCTGAGACGATGTACACCTTTCAGGAACCGCACAATCAGGGGGTGGGGCCCTGGTGAGGCTCCGTCAATTCCCAAATGACACGCCGAGATAGCGGTCATGTACACTTTTAAATATTGAGAATGCCCGTCCCTGCTCAAAAACATAAGGATGTCCCTCCAAGAGCACTTATAAGGAACAAGTCCTTTATCTTGGCCCCATAGCTCAAACGCTTACCACTTATACGCATACAGCCCTGTCGTGGAGGGCGCCCTTGCAAACTGAATGGTAGCAATAACATTTGGCCGTAAACCTCTAGCCATCAGATTGGTCCAGGCCCATTGGAACCGAATATGCGGCCTCCCGTGCCAAACCTGCCTGTGCGCCTGGGACAACAATTCCCTGAGCAACGGGAATTGCCACAGGTCCCCACCTTAAAGGCAAATGATGTCCGCAAAACCAAGGCTGCCTGGGCCAACGGGGAGCCACAATAATCAATGGTAAGCCCTCCCGGCACACCCTCTCCAACGTGTGCTGAATCAGAACCACTGGCGGAAACGCGTAAAGGAGGGTGAAGCCACTGGTGCACCAGAGCGATCGTTTCCAACTGGGCACTGGTCCCTCAATGAGAACTAGACGACATGGTGCGTTTTCTGGCGATGCATAAAAATCTACGATGGCCCTAGTCTCCACTCCTGAGTGCCAAGTACAATGTCAGAAGTTACAGGTAATAGATATGCCGGGCTCTATGACACCGTCCATACTTTACGAATTGAATAACCCTTCGCACAGCACGCCTCCACCCCTGGGGGGGGGGGGGTGAGTCTTTTGTGACCACCTTGTGGGACAACACCTGGCCCATGAGAACCCCTTGCGACAGTAGCTGGGGATCCCTCCACTGGGCCAGTGCCCGAAAGCATGTCGGGAACACCGGAATTGACCGGCGAGATGTATTAAAGTTACTCGGGAATCAGCACTGGACCAGCTGCATCAATAATAACCCTGAGGGAATGACCATCATAGAAGCCATCATCCCCAGTAGGCAGATGAAACTTGCGAAAATGTACTGTGCATCCAAACCAAAATTGGGCCAGGCAGAGCTGGAACCCAAACACCCTCTCTGGGGATAGAAAAAGCACAATTTAAGGATGAGTCTAACTAGCCTGCTTGTTCCTTTGACTGCTATCAGCCAATCGTCCAGATAGGCCAACACACTCAGCCTCTGATGGGTACCAGAGCTGCCTCCACCACCTGTGAAAAGACGAGGTGAGAGGGACGAGCCGAACGGGAGTACCAAAAACTTGTAGAATATAGCCTCGAAATGGAACCTCCTGACCTCTGTGACTGGAGTACATGGGCACATGAAAGTACGCATCCTTTAGGCCGATGGTGTACGGACCGTAACAGCCACTAGTCTGTGAGTATTTTGAACTTGTGAACTCTGAAATGCTTGTTCAGGGCACACATGTCTAGAACAGGGCTTAAACTGCCATCCATTTTCGTAACCAGGAAATAGATTGTACCAGCTGTCCTGAGCTTCCAACAGATAAACCACTCGTTCTGCCTATTCTGGAGCAGGAAGGATATTTCCTCCCTTAATACTGGCACTGAGGCCAGGAGAACAGTTGACGTGATGACGGCGCAAAACGTGGGGGGGAGGATTTGTACAAAGAATTGTAGTCTGTAGTCACTGTTTGCATGACCCAGGGCGACACTGCGACACTGCGCCATTGGTCAGAGCAGGCAGCGAGTCTCCTGTAAAGTGCCATCTGAGGGGGCATGATGCCCCCAGTAGTGCATGGGAAAAATAAGTTTCCACCACTCTCAACAAACTTGTCTGATTGTGGAGGGATATATTTTATTGAACTCGCATGTGGAATTCACAACACTCTTGAAACTCACAAACAATGGGATTGAAGCAATGTGTTTAGGTGGAAACGTTTGCCTGAAGTATCCTTCCCCGCGCTGTGGCAGGACCATGTCACCCCTGGCCAGGAAAACTGACGTTGCGTCTGGCAATCAAGCCGGTCCGACCTTGTGCTGGGCCGGGCCCCCGGGACAGCCCACTTAGCAGGCCCAGCATCCCCAAAGGACTTCAAAGGGAGAAAAGTGCACTGCTTGAACTAGGCGTACATGGCCTCCAGGGCAGAACCGGACATCCCCGGAGGACATTTGTCGGTCCCTCTCTATCTGAAAACGTCAAAGACGATAGTGTGCCACCACCCTGCTCTTCCCGAGTGCCAGAACGGTGCACCGGGACATGCACAGAATGAAGTCAGCCGTAACACAAATCTCATCCAGGAGCTCTGCATGGGGCTTTCCTGCAGCCAAATAAGTGCCCAACTCCGGGAGCAACTCTGTCTGGTAGATCTGCAGTACAGCTACAGACGACAGAAATCCGCCACCCCCTCTGCACGATACATCTTATCCAGCTGAAAAACGACAGTGCTTGTTAGGAAGTGTAGGATCTGCATTAGCCACACCCTTGTTATCCAACAGGCTAGGTAGCCAGGTAGCTTGCTATAAACTAGAGGCGTGTGCACCAGCCCAGCCCCGCCCAATCCATCCCCTCCAGATCCATGAAGGGGGCATACCATGCAGCATCAGCTTAGCTGAATGCGGGTTGGACCAGGTTGTCGTAAATTCTTTGAAATACAGAAACAGGGGTAGGTGGTGCTTGACTGTGGCAACCACAGGGGGCAGGTACTTCCCACAGAACCTTGATAACTTCTGCCGCTGGTGTGAACATGGCCACTTCAACTCCAAATGTATAGCCACCCTGCAGCACAATTCTATGAACAATGTGTTGGATACCAGGGTTTCCCACACTACCTTACGTAGCGTTAGGGGGTTGTTGTCCCGGAACTAAGTCCTCTTCCGAGAAACTCCTGGAGCATCCAGAACACCAAATTGTCATCCGAACCTGTGCCCTGTATGTCATCATGGGAGACAAACCAGCAAGCTCACTACCTCCTAGCTGGGAGGCTAGTTCCACCAAAGCCCCAAGTCTCTCTCTGCTTCCTGCACCTTAGTCCCAGGCGAGGTACCAGCATCCGGGAAAGGAAAGTCGCCATCGGTAACTCCAAGCTTTTTCAAGAATTCGACATGTCTTTCCAGGGAGTTTGCACGCAGTATGTGGCAATTCGCACACGGACTGGTTCGAGCGAGGAACACCTGAGCATGCTCCAAGCCGAGACAAAATACACATAAATCGTGAGTATCTTTCAGAGAAATAGTATAACCGCATGACTGGGGGAAATGTACACATCGTCGTCTCGGTCTCTTTCTTAACCGTTTTACTAATTTTCTTCTAGCAAATTGAAGCATAACTAATTGTTTGTGATTAGGAAACGTATGATAACAAATACAAACTAAAGCACACAACGTCCAGAGGATGAGCATGCTCTACCACTGTGGGACAGTTTCGTTGGCGCAACGTAAGTCTCGTTTTCCAATTGTTTGTTGTAGTAGTGTGAATCCTTCCTGTTTACACTGAGGTGAAGAGCAGAATAATTGAAGGAAGGAATCTGTGCCTCATGCTTATCACCTGTGGAAGGCGGGGCTTCCAGCGAGGCACGTATTTCATTGGCCTTGTCAGGCGTGATTGTAGATCTTTCAACCGAAGTCGCGAGAGTGCGACTCCCCATAGTATGTTGTACCGAAGTTGACTGACTAAAGGGGACTCATTTAAATGTTCTGAGTCAATTACCTGGTCAAGTTCGTACATTATAATGTGTGTTTTTGTATATAAACATAAGTTGTATTGATTTCATTGTATAAATGAAGAAATAATAATAACCAGGTGCATCACTATTCTATTACAGTATGTAGGCTATATGTATGTCTCTCTTACCTTGCTCCCCCATCTTTAGTCCACTCAGCAGGTCAATGCTCTCTGGTCCGTCTTCTATTGTCTCCTCTTTGACCAGCAGCAGATCAGGCTTCCCATCCTCCATGTCTACTGACTGTAAGAGATACAGAGTGAGAGGATGTTGGATCAATAAATCTGCTATGAGCATCTTCTGATTGGGCAATGAAGGATTGCTATGAGTACTGTGCAAAATAGTTGATTTGACACGATGCAAATGTATTAGTTGATTTAATTACATGACACTCATTAAAATGGCTTGAAAATTCAAAGGCAAAGTCCCACACTTAAGACAAAATGTAATCAAGACCTGGGGCGTCTATCAATTCATATTATGCTCTATCGTTTATTTCGTTGTGTCGCAAATCACACTCTTTACGGCAATTGGACGACGCTTTGCAACACAAACGAACATGGAAGAGAGTGAACGCGACACAAAACACGGAGCCCGTACCTAAATGAGGGGCAACTTCGGTCGCATGGGACGTGGTTTGGGTATGAAAAATCTGACACGGACCAGAAAACCGTCCTCCGCAAAATATGCCGCAGGCCGGTCCCGACAACATGCTCAAACACCATTAACCTCTTTTACCACCTACACAAGAATCCTGTGAAACAGTACGGAGAAAGTCTACGGATGAGACCCCAAAAAATAGTTGAGTGCTCAAAACAAACCCCCGACTCAGACGTTGCAAGAGGCTTTTGCCCACGGCACACCATGTGGCAAAGAACCACGAAGATGGAAGGAGAAAGCAGCTGCCGATACAACTTACATCTGCAAAGAGCCCCAATTTACATGGTGAGAAACGGGGGTTTTGTGAGTTGGTGCTAACACTCGACCCAAGGTACCAACTGCAAATACCTTTTATTTGTTGAGTATAATTCAAAATGTAATAAGAAATAGGCCTTTACATGTGGTCATTTTATATAAACTATTTATTCATTGAATTGACAGAAAATGAGTATATCGTGATATGTATCGTTATCGGGATATGAAATTACGTATATCAGGATATGAGATTTTGGCCATATCGCCCAGCCCTAACCTAAGCCATCTAATCAAATGGCTACCCGGACTATTTGCATTGAACCCCCCCACTTTTACACTGCTGCTACTCTCTGTTAATTATCTATGCAGTCACTTTACCTCTACCTACATGTACATATTACCTCAATTACCTCGACTAACCTGTGGCCCTGTGCATCGACTCTGTACCGTTACCCCCTGTATATAGCCTTGTTATTGTTGCTCTTTAATTATTTGATATTTTTCAATTTTCTTGTTTTTTTCATATTTATTTCTTGTTTACTTCAGTTTATTTAGTAAATACTTACTTTTTATTAAAACTGCATTGTTGGTTAAGGGCTTGTAAGTAAAAATGTCACTGTAAGGTGTTGTATTTGGCGCATGTGACAAATACAATTTGATCTAATACCATTCAGACAGTAGTTTACATTGGGCTCACCTCAGTGAGACTGTGTGTGGTCCTGTGCTGCTTAGCTGGTTCCTCTGTGGGTTCAGGAGGTGTAGTCTGGTTTTCCTCCATGACCATGGTCCCCTCAGGGTTCGCCAGACCCTCCTCACACCCCTCCTCCTTCACCAGCAGCACCTCTGGACCCTCCTCCTCCTGGAAGAGACAGGTGATACAGATCACACAGACATACACTCCCTCAGGTACGTATACACAGATAACACACTTTAATGATGGATGGGCCATACTTGTGAACATTAGAAAGAGTTTAAATTCAAAACAGTTGCTCCGTCACAAAATGTGCATCAGCCAATTAAAATCGTCAATTTACTTGCACGTGATAGAACGCACACACAGATAATAAACACATTCAACATGGAGTGTTTACCCATCCCCACTATGTTTGAGTCCTATACTGTAGTTACAGAATGACTTCACTGTTGTTAAACCCATCATGGTGGATATAAAGATGATGTTGTGGGTAAAAATAAGTCAGCTATGATAAGTCAAAATTCATCAGACAAACCTGACTAAACATTTTGAAGTGTACAGTAGGTGTTTCAGACAAATGTATATATATATATATATATATTTTTAACAAATTACATTTACATAAGTATTCAGACCCTTTACTCAGTACTTTGTTGAAGCCCCTTTGGCAGCGATTACAGCCTCAAGTGTTCTTGGGTATGACGCTACAAACTTGGCACGCCTGTATTTGGGGAGTTTCTTCCATTCTTTTCAGCAGATCCTCTCAAGCTCTGTCAGGTTGGCTGGGGAGCGTCGCTGCACAGCTATTTTCAGGTCTCTCCAGAGATGTTCGATCAGGTTCAAGTCAGGGCCCTGGCTGGGCCAATCAAGGACATTCAGAGACTTGTGCTGAAGTGTATCCTGCGTTGTCTTGGCTGTGTGCATAGGGTTGTTGTCCTGTTGGAAGGTGAACCTTCGCCCCAGTCTGAGGTCCTGAGCACTCTGGAGCAGGTTTTCATCAAGGAGCTTTCTGTACTTTTCTGTACAGTCTCTCAGTTCCTGCCGCTGAAAAACATCCCCACAGCATGATGCTGCCACTACCATGCTTCACCGTAGGGATGGTGACAGGTTTCCTTCAGACGTGACGCTTGGCATTCAGGCCAAGGATATTAAATCTTGGTTTAATCTGACCAGAGAATCTGGTTTCTCATGGTCTGAGAGTCCTTTAGGTGCCTTTTGGCAAACTCCAAGCGGGCTGTCATGTGCCTTTTACTGAGGAGTGGCTTCCATCTGACCACTACCTTAAAGGCCTGAATGTTGGAGGGCTGCAGAGATGGTTGTCCTTCTGGAAGGTTCTCCCATCTCCACAAAGGAACTCTAGAACTCAGTCAGAGTGACCATCAGGTTCTTTCTTGTTCACCTCCCTGACCAAGACCCTTCTCCCCTTATTGCTCAGTTTGGTCGGGCGGCCAGCTCTAGGAAGAGTCTTGGTAGTTCCCAACTTCTTCCATTTAAGAATTATGGAGGCCACTGTGTTCTTGGGGACCTTCAATGCTGCAGACATTTTTTGCCTCGCCACAGTCCTGTCTCGGAGCTCCTGCGTTGTCTTGGCTTGAAGCCCCTTTGGCAGCGATTACAGCCTCAAGTGTTCTTGGGTATGACGCTACAAACGCTATGGTTTGACCTCATAGCTTGATTTTTGCTCTGACATGCACTGTCAACTGTGGGACCTTATATAGACAGCGGAGTGTCTTTCCAAATCATGCCCAATAAATGTAATTTACCACAGGTGGACTCCAATCAAGTTGTAGAAACATCAAGGATGATCACATTGAAAAGGATGCAAATGAGCTCAAATTTCAAGTCTCATAGCAAAGGGTCTGAATACCTACAGAAATAAGGCATTAATGTTTTTCTATTTTTAATACGATGGCAAAAATTTCTGAACCTGCATTCGCTTTGTCATCACGGGCTATTGTGTGTTGATTGATAAGGATTTTGATTTAATCCATTTCAGAATAAAGCTGTAAATAACAAAATGTGGAAAAAAGTCAAGGGGTCTGAATACTTTCCGAATGCCCTGTATATTGTGAACACCTCCCCTCTCCTGGATTTCCTGACGGGCAATCCCCAGGTGGTGAGGGTAGGCAGATCCACCACACTGATCCTCAACACGGGCGCCCCTCAGGGGTGCGTGCTTAGTCCCCTCCTATACTCCCTGTTCACCCACGACTGCGGGGGCGCAAACTACTCCAACACCATTAAGTTTGCTGATGACACAACGGTGGTAGGCCTGATTACAGACGACGATGAGACAGCCTATAGGCAGGAGGTCAGTGACCTGGCAGTGTGGTGCCAGGACAACAACTTTTCCCTCAACGTCAGCAAGACAAAGTAGCTGATCGTGGACTACAGGAAAATGAGGGCCAGCACGCCCCCATCCACATCAACAGGGCTGTAGGGGGGTCGAGAGCTTCAAGTTCCTTAGTGTCCACATCACTAATGAATTAACATGGTCCACACACACCAAAACAGGCATGAAGAGGGCACAACACCATTTCCCCCTCAGGAGGCTGAAAAGATTTGGAATGGGCCCTCAGATCCTCAAAAAGTTATACAGCTGCACCATTGAGCGCATCTTGACTGGCTGCATCACCGCTTGGTTAGGCAACTGCTTGGCAGCAATGAGACTGATATTACCTCGTCCCCCTGTACATTGACTCGGTACTTGCACCCCATGTATATAGCAAAGTTATCGCTACTCATCGTGATTTTATTCCTTATGTTCTCTTTATTTGTACATTTTTCTCTCTGCATGGGAAGGGCCCGTAAGTAAACATTTCACTGTTAGTCTACACCTGTTATTTACAAAGCACATTTTATGTGACAAATAACATTTGATTGGTAGGTATATTTAGTAGGCCTTAAATGTAATGGTTATAAAGCGCTGTTGGGTGTATGCAGAATAGGGTGAGGTCAGATGTGATGTATATTAAAGAGAAGTGGTGTAAAGTACTTAAGCAGTACTTTCAAGTATTTATACTTCAGTGTTTTTTTGGGGTATCTGTACTTTAATATTTATATTTTTGACAACTTTTACTTTTACTCCACTACATTCCTAATAAAAATAAATGTATTTTTTACTCCATACATTTTCTCTTGACACCCAAAAGTACTTGTTACATTTTGAATGCTTAGCAGGACAAGAAAATTGCCTAATTCACACACTTAACAAGAAAACATCCCTGGTGGACTCACTAAACCCATGCTTTGATTGTAAGATACTTAAAGTATACTTAAAGTATATTTAAAACCAAATACTTTTAGACTTTTACTCAAGTAGTATTTTAGTGGGTGACTTTCACTTGATTCATTTTCTGTTAAGGTATCTTTACTTTTACTACAGTATGACCTTGGGTACTTTTTCCACCACTGCTAAAGAGAGCCTCATTCAAGTCCCATTTTGTGTTTATTAAAAAAACATTTTAAATACACCATATGAAAATTGCAATGTGTTGGTCCCATGTTTCATGAGCTGAAATAAAAGATCCCAGAAATTGTCCATACGCACAAAAAGCTTATTTGTCAAATGTTGTGCAAATTGGTTTACATCCCTGTTAGTGAGCATTTCTCCTTTGCCAAGATAATCCATCCACCGGACAGGTGTGGCATATTAAGAATCTGATTAAACAGAAGGCTCATTACAAAGGTGCACCTTGTGCTGGGTACAATAAAAGGCCACTAAAATGTACAGTTTTGTCACACCGCCACAGATGTCTAAATTTTTCAGGGAGAGTGCGATTGGCATGCTGACTGCAGAAATGTCCACCAGAGTTGTTGCCAGATAATTTAATGTTAATTTCTCTACCATAAGCCACCTCCAACGTTGTTTTAGAGAATTTAGCAGTACGTCCAACTGGCCTCACAACCATAAACCACATTTAAACATTGCCAGCCCAGGACCTCCGCATCTGGCTTCTTCACATGCAGGATAGTCTGAGAACAGCCAACTGGAAAGCTGATGAAACTGATGAGTGTTTCTGTTTGTAATAAAGCCCTTTTGTGGGGGAAAAACTAATTCTGATGACCTCGGCCTGGCTCCCCAGTGGGTGGGCCTATGCCCTCTCAGGCCCATCCATGGCTGCACCCCTGCCCAGTCATGTGAAATCCACAGGGCCACATTTATTTATTTAAGTTGACATATTTTGGTATATGACCTGTAACTCATTAAAGTCTTTGAAATGGTTGCCTTCATATTTTTGTTCAGTGTAAGTAGTTGAATGGAAGCAAAGAAATAGACATTGGTGAACATCATATAACCTACACAATACAAACACAATATGTAACAGACCTTTTAGGCTTATATATCACACAATATCTGGATGCAATATCTACCCAGGAATATTCAACACTGAAATCTGTTACTCTTGTTATTCCAAAGGCATCTGTGGATCTTTTCTGCTGACAACACTGAAAATGAATCTTTGTATTTAATGTAGGGTTTGATCTAAATGTCAGAAGCTATTGAGTGGAATAGTTACTTTCTATGTTATAGATTATAGAGTGGAATGGTTTTTCTGCTGGTGTATCCTGAGGTAGCTCCTCTCTGAGAACCTCTTCCCGCAGTGCGTACAGGCAAATGGCCTCTCTCCCGTGTGAACATTCAGATGCATCTTCAGATGGTGCTGGTGGGAGAACCTCTTCTCACACTGGGGGCAGCTGTAGGGTTTCTCCCCTGTGTGGACCCTCTGGTGCCTCTTCAGGTTGCAGGCCTGGGCGAAGCGCATGTGACACTGCGTACAATTGAAGGGTTTCACCCCTGTGTGGACCCTCTGGTGGATCTCTACCTTCTGGGGGCAGCTAAAGCCTTTGTTACAGAACATGCAGAGGAACCGTTTCTCTTTACCGTCTGTTGTTGCTCCCCCTCCCTGAGCCTTGGCCCTTTGGACCTTTGAGTTCAATAACTGATCGAAAATGACGCTGCCGTGTGAATCAGATGGTGCCATCGATGTGGACACTGGGTCGCGATCCCTGAGTCGGTGTAAAGGTGAGTGGGTCGCGACATTAAGATTTGTCTCTAAGCTTTCCCTGTAGTCTAAGAAGTCACTAGTGTTGCCCTGCGACTGTCCTTCTCCTAAATGAGTCTGGTCTTCATTCCATGTCAGAGGAGCGTCACCCTCCACTTTCACAGTCATCTCATCTATGACCAGACCCTCTCCTTTCTTATCTAGGCACCCTTCAGAGTATACACTGCTACTGTACTGGTTCCAGTCTCCTCTCATTGGATTAGTCTGTGTATCTAAGCCCACAGGCATGTCACCAGGTATCATCTCTGTAGCGTATGAACAGGACGGATCATTGCCAGTCTGAAAAGTGTCACCTGAGTCCTGATGGGACAGATCCATCCTCGAGCTGGGGTTACCATAAAGTAAATACTCTGAGCGGGGAACAGGTGGACAGCCCAGTCGCCCCATTAAAGTCTCTGTATCGGTCTCTGACTTGAGGACGGCGTTCAGCGTTCCACTGACCTCCGTGATGCTACGTCGGGGCCCGGGCAGCTCTGGGGCAGTGATGGGGTCCTCCGTGGCTACAGGGGGGGCTCCTCCAACCACTCCAGTCTGGGTGTCTCTGCTGTGCAGTGGGTCCTCCTCTCCATCAGACCTCTCCAGCTTGACCCCAGGACTTGCATCTTCAGACTGACAAGGAAAAAGGAGGTCATTACCGGTACATGAGTAGAATTGGATAACAATGTCGTAGGGAAGTCTCACAAGCTCCCCTATGGCAGATAAATAAGGATGTACATGTAAGCAAGTAAATAGCTGAGGGGAGCCTTTCTGAAATAAACTGGCCACATTTGACGTACTGTAATTTTGATGTAATCAGGGTCTAAAATGAACACCCACCAATTGTGTGTAGATTTTGACATTGGCAGGTAAGAATGTCTAATTCCCCGGCCGCGTTGGCAGGTGGTCACACTCAGGGCTCTACAGTGCAAGCGTTTCATAAAAATAGTCAAGTAAAGTATGGGCACAAATGCAAGTTGTGATTTATAGCTAAATAAATGCTGCAGTAGCTGTTTTGAAAATATTTCTGCAGTTTTGTTTCATATCTGGTAATGCACAAAAATCTGAATCCAAATGTTATAGCTATCCCACCTTGCAAAGCAACACTGCCTGTCTGGGGGGGGGCTGTGGGCGAAGTGCTGAAAGATTCATTTTTAGAAGAAATGTGCTCATCCTTAAATGTTAAGACTAATTAACTCAAAAGTCTACTAAAATTAGACTTTGTCCTTGTGTTTCTTGTCTATTTACATCGTTTTGTTCACAAGCTAGGTTGCTTTCAATGTTTGAGTTTGCTACCATCTAGCAAAAAGAGACATGATCATCTCTACTAGTGAGAGTGTCTCTGTTACCAAGGTAACCTTAAAGGGGCAGCTAAACATTTTTGCCTCTACTAAGCATGCTCATCTGTATTTTTTATTTTTATAAAATGGTGCAAAAAATATTTTGGCTGGTAGATAAAAAAAATTTGTAAGAAATGTATCTACCTGCCACAGTGCCAAGTATAATTGTTTTGTACGTTTTAGGCCCTGGATGTAATACTATTACACTAACCTCTATCACGATAACGTGCTGGGTTGAGGTTCCGCTCCCCTCATCAACAGTGATTGGTTGGTCTTCTCGCCATGTATTGTGTCCTGCTGGCTTCACAAAGCCCCTGTGGCCTCCAGTGAGATGTCCTTCACCTGAGAGTGATTGGTGGAAAAGAGATGGTTAGGTTAGCTACTGTAAATGCTCAATGCTATATTATACACTGAATGTACAAAACATTAGGAACACCTTCCTAATACTGAGTTGCACGCCCTTTTGCCCTCAGAACAGCCTCAATTCGTCGGGGCATGGACTCTACAAGGTGTCGAAAGCGTACCACAGGGATGCTGGTCCATGTTGACTCCAATCCTTCCCACAATTGTGTCAAGTTGGCTAGATGTCCTTTGGGTGGTGGACCATTCTTGCACAGTGTGTCAATAGACTAAATTATTAATTAGATATTGAATTATCTTAATTTAGGATGAACCTAAATTAAGCAACTCACAGATTTGTAGAATAATCATATATATCACCATTGACAGTTTTGACACTAGAATTAGTAATGATGTAAGGGGGGGCGGGGGGCAGGTATATGCTTATACCCACTTATTTTTACATTGGGCATTGCATATACTCATTTCTAAATCCACACTGATACGTATCAAAGTAGTGTGGTGGAGGTATACGCCGTATCTATGAATAAGGCTGATGGAACAGATGTTTTATTGAACCTTTATCTTAAGATGTTGATAAACTATTATTTCTTAACATTTTAGACGCAGCAATGTACACACGGTGGTAGGACATATGCGTGAACGATCGAAAATGTAATTGCAGGAAAACACTGTTCTAAAAATGTGCACCACATACGTGAGTGGTTTCATGGACAGAGGTAGAAATATCTGTTAGAAATGTTGAAAGAGGGGAGATCTAAAGATGCAACAACTATCATGGATTGCTAATATGACAAGGATAATGCCTTTGGCTGCTAGACAATGAAAGACAGGCAAACCAATATAACAGGATATAAGGAAGTCTTTATAAATCTGTCAGAACATAATTATTTGAATCAAAAACCGGAAGAAAAATAAAATGGGGTGGGGGGGGGGGGGGAATCTGAAACCTGGGAATTTCTGACTCCGTTGACTTCCTAATTTATTTCAATAGTAGGCCTACTATTAGCCTACTTGCACAGTAGAGCTAGGGTTGGTCTGATATTGAAAGACCAATATGGGATTCATGATTTTAGGTCTTTCAGAGTGTATGTCACGGTTTCTCATACATTTTCACACTGGGCGCCTTTCCTTCGCCAGGCAGACCGTTTGGAACTGTTTGAGCAAAATGTAAGTATACCCACTTCTCCAAGCACCACTGGAGATACTTTTTATAGATCAAGTGATTATGTTCCATGCATCATATTGTTTTCAATGAGCAAATAATAGGAAATGCAGTAAATATGAGTGTCTTTGTGTAAGATACTGTAGCTAGCTAAGTAATCAGGATAACTATTGCATACTTTCTCAAAACTGACCAAGACCAAATTCTGGTTAACACATCTAAAGTAAATTGGAAACGGTTGACAGAAGACCCCCACCCATGCAAAATGTACCTCTTGTCATTCCTCTGTATCGGTCGAGGATCTTGACACTACTGGGACGACTGGCGAGGACGCGCTCACGCATTGTCTTCTCTGCGCGCTCCCGTGCCACCTTCAGTTCGATTAGCTGAAGTTTCCTCTGCAATGCCCTGTTTTCTTTCTGGCTTTGAGTTATTTCCAAACGAAACACTGCATAGTCGTCGTCTACGAGCTTACAGATCTCTGCCACGGCTGCATTCGCTAGAACCTCCATAATGGAGGCTATTTGAGTGTGAAAACCCGTTGCCATTGTTAACAGCTAGCGTTACTTACTAGATAACGTTAACATCTATCCAAATCCTGTCTCCAACGCGAATTAAATATTATCTGGGGTAAGTATTTAGTGCTGTGCAGTTAAATTCGTCATATTTGGAATTCTATGGTTATTAAAATGTCTAAATGACAAACGCAAAAGTGAAAATTGTTCTTGGCCATATTTACTTCCGTTTAGCCTTTGGAATTTGGTTGGCGGATGGCATCCAAATTTTAGGTGCCTACACCGCCACCTACAGTACTGGAGTGTGAGGTCAGGCCTACCAACATAAAATGCTATCTTTTAATTGAACCTTTATTTAACTAGGCAAGTCAGTTAATTAAGAACAAATTCTTATTTACAATGACGGCCTAGGAACAGTGGGTTAACTGCCTTGTTCAGGGACAGAACAACAGATTTTTACCTTGTCAGTTTGGTGATTCGCCCAACGCTCTAACCACTAGGCTACCTTAATTAATCCTGGTTCTCTAAGAAAGTTACATATAGCCGTAGACACCTACACTCATTAAAAACCCATTACCCCATTCCACTACTTTTATGAAAACTTGAAATCAGCCCTAATTAATCGGCCATTCCGATTAATCAGTCGACCTCTAATTCAGACCACTTGACTTTTTCCATATTTTGTTACATTACACCCTTATTCTAAAATGGATTTAATTATTTTTTCCGTCATCAATCTACACACAATACCCCATAATGACAAAGCAAAAACAGGTTTTTAGACAAAAACAGAAATACCTTATTTACATAAGTATTCAAACTAGAGGTCGACCGATTATGATTTTTCAACGCCGATACCGATTATTGGAGGACCAAAAAAGCCGATACCGATTAATCGGCAGATTTAAAAAAAATGTATTTGTAATAATGACAATCTAATACATCAATAAAAATACATCAATAAAATCAATTTAGCCTCAAGTAGATAATGAAACATGTTCAATTTGGTTTAAATAATGCAAAAACAAAGTGTTGGAGAAGAATGTAAAAGTGCAATATGTGCTATGTAAGAGAGCTAACGTTTCAGTTCCTTGCTCAGAACATGAGAACATAAGAAAGCTGGTGGTTCCTTTTAACATGAGTCTTCAATATTCCCAGGTAAGAAGTTTTAGGTTGTAGTTATTATAGGACTATTTCCCTCTATACCATTTTTATTTCATTAACCTTTGACTATTGCATGTTCTTATAGGCACTTTAGTATTGCCAGTGTAACAGTATAGCTTCCGTCCCGCTCCTCCCTGGGCTCGAACCAGCAACAGCCACCACACCGAAGCAGCGTTACCCATGCAGAGCAAGGGAAACAACCACCCCAAGGCTCAGAGCGAGTGAAGTTTGAAACACTATTAGCGCGCTAACTAGCCAACCAGCCTCATCTCAGGAGTTGATAGGTTTGAAGTCATAAACAGTGCAATGCTTGATGCACAACGAAGAGCTGCTGGCAAAACGCAGGAAAGTGCTGTTTGAATGAATGTTTACGCGCCTGCTTCTGCCTACCACCGCTTAGTCAGATACTTGTATGCTCAGTCAGATTATATGCAACACAGGACACGCTAGATAATATCTAGTAATATCATCAACCATGTGTAGTTAACTAGTGATTATGATTGATTGTTTTTTATAAGATAAGTTTAATGCTAGCTAGCAACTTACCTTGGCTTACCTCATTTGCGTAACAGGCAGTCAGTCTCCTTGTGGAGTGCAACGAGAGAGAGGCAGGTCGTTATTGCGTTGGACTAGTTAACTGTAAGGTTGCAAGATTGATTCCCCGAGCTGACAAGGTTCAAATCGGTCTTTCTTCCCCTGAACTAGGCAGTTAACCCACCGTTCCTAGGCCGTCATTGAAAATAAGAATGTGTTCTTAACTGACTTGCCTTGTTAAATAAAGATTAAATAAAGGTGTAAAAAATAAAAAAATCGGCACCCAAAAATACCGATTTCCGATTGTTATGAAAACTTGAAATCGACCCTAATTCAAACCCTTTTCTATGAGACTCAGAATTGAGCTCAGGTGCATCCTGTTTCCATTGATCATCCTTGAGATTTTTCTACAACTTGGAGTCCACCTGTGGTAAATTCAATTGATTGGACATGATTTGGAAAGGCACACACCTGTCTATATAAGGTCCCACAGTTGGCAGTGCATGTCAGAGAAAAAAACCAAGCCATGAGGTCAAAGGAATTGTCCGAAGACAAAGGTTCACCTTCCAACAGGACAATGACCCGAAGCACACAGCCAAGACAACGCAGGAGTGGCTTCGGGACAAGTCTCTGAATGTCCTTGATGGGCCCAGCCAGAGCCCGGACTTGAACCCGATCGAACATCTCTGGGGAGACCTGAAAATAGCTGTGCAGCGACGCTCCCCATCCAACCTGACAGCGCTTGAGAGGATCTGCAGAGGAGAATGGGAGAAACTCCCCAAATACAGGTGTACCAAGCTTGTAGTGTCATACCCAAGAAGACTCGAGGCTGTAATCGCGGCAAAAGGTGCTTCAACAAAGTACTGACGAAAGGGTCTGAATACTTAAGTAAATGTGATATTTCAAATACATTTGCTAACATTTCTAAAACTGTTTTTCCTTTGACATTATGGGGTATTGGGTGTAGATTGTTTTTTAAAATACATTTCATTCATTTTAGAATAAGGCTGTAACTTAACAAAATGTGGATAAAGTCAAGGGGTCTGAATACTTTCCAAATGCACTTTATTTTGCGGAATTGCCCATTGCTGATGTGTATGTGTGTGAGTGAGATTTAAACATATACACACAATGAAAAGCTATTTGGCTTCAACTTTTCAAACAGCCATGGCAGTGCCACTCATCTATATACCAAGAGCCTTATGAAACCATTTTAAAGACAGAATAATACAATACAAAATAATAAAAGGGCAATTTATATTCAAATGGTATTATGGCAGCCATATTGGATTTTGTACCCATTGGATTTGAGGCAAAATACATGGAGGCCCTAAAGAAAATAATTGGTGGCCTGACTAATTACAAAACTAGGAGCAACAGATACAAAAT
This sequence comes from Oncorhynchus mykiss, assembly GCF_013265735.2. NCBI lineage: Eukaryota > Metazoa > Chordata > Actinopteri > Salmoniformes > Salmonidae > Oncorhynchus > Oncorhynchus mykiss. The sequence goes on along the minus strand of NC_048574.1, from coordinate 64,019,967 downwards.
CTTTCAAGCAACCTCAGAACCAAAAAAATCTAATTTCGATGTCCGAGTCCACTTGTTTAGAGCAGATTACAATAGCCACAACATAAAAAATAAACATGTAACTATGTATTTTTGTCAGGCAGGACCATACAGCACTGAATGAGAGCACATATAGACAACTTTCCAAGTCATTAATCAGCTATCAAAAAGTAAAGCTTACATTCATATCTAGTCATAGTTTATATTTCCAACCTATTGTATCTCTGTGTTTACAGGTCTATATTTCCTAGATGCATTAGGATATCCTAATGCTGTTTGTTTGTGTATGTAGGTGGAACTACTGACTTGTGGGGGAGTTGAATGTGGGGGAGTTGACACTAGCCATTATTCATTATGCGCTAAAAGGCTAAACTGATCCTAGATCAGCACTCCTCTTGAGAGGCTTTGTGGATACGGGACCTGACCTAATATCATTCAGACAGTGGGCTCACCTCAGTGCTGCTCAGCTGGTTCCTCTGTGGGTTCAAGAGGTTGTGTTCCCCAGATCCTCCTCCTTCACCAGCACCACCTCTGGACCCTCCCCCTGGAAGAGACAAGTGATACAGACATACACTCCTTCAGGTACATACACATAGACACACACAGATAATAAAAACCCTTTCAACAAGGAGTGTTTACTCACCCCCACTACATTTGAGTCCTATATTGTAGTTACAGAATGACTTCATTGTTGTTAAACCCATAATGGTGGACATAAATATGATGTTGTGGGTAAACATGAGTCAGCTATGATAAATCAAAATGAATCAGACAAACCTGACTAAACTATGTTGACGTGTACAGTAGGTGTTTGTTAGTGTGGGGGTATATTTAGTAAGTGTATATTGGTTATAAAGCGCTGTTGGATGTATGCAGAATAGGGTAAGATGTGATGTACACTAAAGAGTGTTTCAATGAAAAGTCAAATTTTTTCTTTATTAATCATAAGTGTTACATACACAATATGAAAACTGCAAATACACGTCTGCCAGGCACGCAGAGGGACATCTCAGGTTAATGTTTGTCCAACACCTCAAGCTCAACAAGAAGGAGCTGCTCTTCCTCCAAGAGAAGCCATGCTCACTCCAAGTCCTCTCCACCACAGTGTCCTCCTCTCAGTGTGCAAAGAACCTTGGTGTGACCATGGACAACAATCTGTCATTCTCTGCAAACCTCAAAGCAGTGATTTGCTCCTGCAGGTTCATTCTCTACAACAGTAGAGTACGACCCTTCCTCCCACAGGAAGCGGCTCAGGTCCTAATCCAGGCTCTTGTCATCTCCAGTCTAGACTACAGCAACTCTGTTGGATGGGCTCCCCGCTTGTGCCATAAAACCCCTGCAACTTATCCAGAACACTGCAGCCTGACTGTGTTCAACCTTCCCAAGTTCTCCATGTCACCCCCGCATCCACTACAAGACCATGGTGCTTGCCTACAAAGCAGCAAGGGGAACTGCTCAACCTGACCATTCTGTTCTGCCACGTCTGGTCTCTTGGCTGTCCCACCCCTACGGAGAATCAGCTCCCACTCATCCCAATCAAAGCTCTTCTCTGTCCTGGCACTCCAGTGATGGAACCAGGTTCCCCCTGAAGCTAGGACAGCAGAGTCCCTGTCCATCTTCTGAAATTTCTGAAACCCCATCTCTTTAAAGAGTATCTTAAATTAATCCCATCTTAAATGAAGTGTTAAAAAATCTAAATATTTTATATTTGAGATTCTTCAAAGTAGCCACCCATCGACAGCTTTGCGCACACTTCATTCTCTCAACCAGCTTCATGAGGTAGTTACCTGGAATGCATTTCAATTAACAGGTGTGCTTTGTTAAAAGTGAACTTGTGGAATTGATTTCCTTCTTAATGTGTTTGAGCCAATCAGTTGTGTTACGACAAGGTAGGGGTGGTATACAGAAGATAGCCCTATTTGGTAAAAGACCATGTCAATATTAAGGCAAAACACAGCTCAAATAAGCAAAGAGAAACGACAGTCCATCATTACTTTAAGACATGAAGGTCAGTCAATACAGGACATTTCAAGAACATTTAAACTTTCTTTAAAAAAAGAAAAAAACCATCAAGCGCTAAGGTGAAATTGGCTCTCATGAGGACCGTCACAGGAAAGGAAGACCCAGAGTTACATCTGCTGCAGAGGATAAGTTCATTAGAGTTTAGTGAGAGTATAATTTGTTTTTCAACAGAACAATGACCCAACACATTGGGGCAGCAGGTAGCCTAGTGGTTAGAGCGTTGGACTAGTAACCGAAAGGTTGCGAGATGGAATCCCCGAGCTGACAAGGTAAAAAAAAATCTGTCATTCTGCCCCTGAACAAGGTAGTTGTCCCACTGTTCCTAGGCAGTCATTGAAAATAAGAATTTGTTCTCAACTGACTTGCCTACTTAAATAAAGGTCAAATAAAAAACACCTCCAGGCTGTGTAATGGCTATTTGAACAAGGAGAGATGGAGTGCTTCATCAGATGACCTGGCCGCCACAATCACCTGACCTTAACTCAATTGAGATGGTTTGGGATGAGTTGGAGTGAAGGAAAAGCAGCCAACAAATGCTCAGCATATGTGGGAACTCCTTCAAGACTGTTGGAAAAGCATTGCTCATGAAGCTGGTTGAGAGAATGCCAAGCGGGTGCAAAGCTGTCATCAAGGCAATGGGTGGCTACTTTGAAGAATGTAAATTCCATATGTGTTATTTCACAAGTTTGATGTCTTCACTACAATGTTTAGAATGAATAGTACAAAAACTTGAATGAGTAGGTGATCCAACACATACATCCATACAGTTGAAGTCGGAAGTTTACATACACTTAGGTTGGAGTCATTAATACTTGTTTTTCAACCACTTCACAAATTTCTTGTTAAACTATAGTTTTGGCAAGTCGGTTAGGACATCTACTTTGTGCATGACACAAGTAATTTTTCCAACAATTGTTTACATACAGATTATTTCACTGTATCACAATTCCAGTGGGTCAGAAGTTTACATAAAGGCACAGTTGACTGTCGAGTCCTATATCGTCATAACCTGAAAGGCCGCTCAGCAAGGAAGAAGCCACTGCTCCAAAACCACCATAAAAAGCCAGACAACGGTTTGCAACTGCAAAGATCGTACTTTTTGGAGAAATGTCCTCAGGTCTGAGGAAACAAAAATACAAGTGCCATAATGACCATTGGAGGAAAAAGGGTTGCAAGCCGAAGAACACCATCCCAACCGTGAAGGACGGGGGTGGCAGCATCATGTTGTGGGGGTGCTTTGCTGCAGGAGTGACTGGTGCACTTAGATGGCATCACGAGGACAATTATGTGGATATTGAAGCAACATCTCAAGACATCAGTCAGGAAGTTAAAGCTTGTTCGCAAATGGGTCTTCCAAATGGACAATGACCCCAAGCATACTTCCAAAGTTGGGGCAAAATGGCTTCAGGACAAAAATGTAAAAGTATTGGAGTGTCCATCATAAAGCCCTGACCTCAATTCCATGGAAAATGTGTGGGCAGAACTGAAAAAGTGTGTGCGAGCAAGGAGGCCTACAAACCTGACTCAATTACACCAGCTCTATCAGGAGGAATGGGCCAAAATTCACCCAACTTATTGTGGGAAGCTTGTGGAAGGCTACCCAAAACATTTGACCCAAGTTAAACAATTTAAAGACAATGCTACCAACTACTAATTGAGTGTATGTAAACTTCTGACCCAATGAGAATGTGATGAAAGCAATAAAAGCTTAAATAAATCACTACCATTATTCTGACATTTCACATTCTTATAATAAAGTGGTGATCCTAACTGACCTAAAAAAGGGAATTATTACTAGGATTAAATGTCAGGAATTGTGAAAAACCGAGTTTAAATATATTTAGTAATGGTGGATAGACTTCAACTGTATAAACAGACTTTGTAGGCTTATATATCTACACGGTCTGGATGCAATATTCTACCCAGGAATATTCAACACGGAAATCTGTTACTCTAGTTTTTCAATTTAAAGTTTTATTATTATTCTTGTTTTTCAATCATCCAATAAAACACATTCCACATTCACAGATGTGACAGGCTTAAAAAATAAAATTAAAATATAATAATAACTGAAATAAAATAAAAAATAAAACGTTTTTGTTTGGTATATATATATATATATATTACACACTGCTAAAACAAATAAAGGGGACACTTAAACAACACAATGTAACTCCAAGTCAATCACACTTCTGTGAAATCAAACTGTCCACTTAGGAAGCAACACTGATTGACAATGAATTTCACATGCTGTTGTGCAAATGGAATAGGTGGAAATTATAGGCAATTAGCAAGACACCCCCAATAAAGGAGTGGTTCTGCAGGTGATAACCACAGACCACTTCTCAGTTCCTATGCTTCCTGGCTGATGTTTGGGTCACTTTTGAATGCTGGCGGTGATTTCACTCTAGTGGTAGCATGAGACGGAGTCTACAACCCACACAAGTGGCTCAGGTAGTGCAGCTCATCCAGGATGGCACATCAATGCGGTTTGCTGTGTCTGTCAGCGTAGTGTCCAGAGCATGGAGGCGCTACCAGGAGACAGGCCAGTACATCAGGAGACGTGGAGGAGGCCGTAGGAGGGCAACAACCCAGCAGCAGGACCGCTACCTCTGCCTTTGTGCAAGGAGGCGCAGGAGGAGCACTACCAGAGCCCTGTAAAATGACCTCCAGCAGGCCACAAATGTGCATGTGTCTGCTCAAATGGTCAGAAACAGACTCCATGAGGGTGGTATGAGTGCCCGACGTCCACAGCTGGGGATTGTGCTTATAGCCCAACACCGTGCAGGACGTTTGGCATTTGCCAGAGAACACCAAGATTGGCAAATTCGCCACTGGCGCCCTGTGCTCTTCACAGATGAAAGCAGGTTCACACTGAGCACATGTGACAGACGTGACAGTCTGGAGATGCCGTGGAGAACGTTCTGCTGCCTGCAACATCCTCCAGCATGACCGGTTTGGCGGTGGGTCAGTCATGGTGTGGGGGGGCCGCACAGCCCTCCATGTGCTCGCCAGAGGTAGCCTGACTGCCATTAGGTACTGAGATGAGATCCTCAGACCCCTTGTGAGACCATGTGCTGGTGCGGTTGGCCCTGGGTTCCTCCTAATGCAAGACAATGCTAGAGTGTGTCAGCAGTTCCTGCAAGAGGAAGGCATTGATGCTATGGACTGGCCCGTTCCCCAGACCTGAATCCAATTGAGCACATCTGGGACATCATGTCTCGCTCCATCCATCCATCCATGCTTTAGTCCAGGTCTGGAAGGAAATCCCTCAGGAGACCATCCGCCACCTCATCAGGAGCATGCCCAGGCGTTTTAGGGAGGTCATACAGGCATGTGGAGGCCACACACACTACTGAGCCTCATTTTGACTTGTTTTAAGGACATTACATCAAAGTTGGATCAGCCTGTAGTGTGGTTTTCCACTTTAATTTTGAGTGTGACTCCAAATCCAGACCTTCATGGATTGATAATTTGTGTGATTTTGTTGTCAGCACATTCAACTATGTAAAGAAAAGTATTTAGTATTTAATAAGAATATTTCATTAATGCAGATCTAGGATGTGTTATTTTAGTGTTCCCTTTATTTTTTTGAGCAGTGTATATAAAACTTGAAGCAGCACTATCAAGGTTCTTATTAGCTATTTCTAGCCTTCGCTGAGACGACGAGCCAATAATTCGTTTAGATTTTACAGCACCTTACACAACATGTATCTGCTCATTTCCCTAGTCACCCCGTTCACTCTGTCCAGTTTGAAATATAGTTGAATAGTGGAGACCAGAGTCTATCAAACTTGGGCTGTCTCTTGTGGAGGTCATAAGTGAGCTTTTAAAGAGGGAGAAAGTCAACAATCTGGTCAATCCACATTTTAAATGTAGGAGAGGTATTAGAGGCCCACAATAGGAGAATACATTTCTTAGCAAAGTATGTAATAGTCATAAGCAAATTTTGTCTGTCAGGGTCAAGAACAAAGTCCTGCTGGGCATTAAGAAGATAGATACACGGGGTCATATCAAACTGTACATCTAGTATTTTCTGTGCAGCAGTATGTATAGATTGCCAGAATCTGGCAATCTCTCTACAGCTCCAAAATACATGCATATAGGTTCCACTTTCAGAGGTACATGGTTTACAGTTAGGAGACATATCTGTTTTCATTCTATGGAGTCTCAAAGGAGTGTAATATTTTTTTTTTTTAAATTTGTAATTAGATTATTTCATTTTGACATTAGTAGAGGTGCAGTATACCCTGTTGCAAACCTCTGCCCATAACTCATCACTGATAGTCAGACCAAGGTCCTTTTCCCAGATTATTTTCAAAGGAGTAAAGGAGGAGCCTCCTTTCTCAGAAAGGAGTCTATAGATATAAGATATTTAGCCTTTAATGGATTGTGCTGTGACAAGAAGGGTTTCAACTTCATTCAGCTGAGTTCTAAACCTCCTCTTGGAAGTAAATGAGGAAATGACATGTCTAATTTGAAGATATATATTTTTTTAAATGGGATCTTGGCACATTGAATTCACTGCAGAGCTCTTGAAAGGATTTCAGTGTAGTGGTTTTCTGATGAAATAGGTCTGAAAAGGTCCTGATTCCAAGAGTATGCCAAAGATTAAAGTTGGCATCCCTCAGGGCTTTTGGCAAGTCTGGGTTGCCTACTATAGGCGAGTGAGAACATATTTGGGAGGAAATGCCCAGGTATTTCTTACAGTCCCTCCACGCTAGTAGGGTGCTGTAAATCAAAGGTTTTGGCTATGTTGCCCACTTCACTAAAGTTATTAATGAATATGATTGAGCTTAAGGGCAACGAACCACATGATTGGGCTTCTATCTGAATCCACGTTGACTCTTGTCTGTTTGTGATCCATGTTAGCATGTTGCGGATTTGGGCAGACCAGTAGTACAATTGAAGGGAGGGAAGGAAGGGCAAGACCACCCTTAGATTCAGGTTTCGATAGAGTGGAGAACTTGATCCTAGGTTTTTTATTTCCCCATATAAATTTGGTGATTGGTTGTTTTGATAAAGGAAACTGGGAGATAGCATGGGAGCATCTGAAATAAATAGTTCAGTCTAGGGAGGATGTTCATACGGATGACATTAATTCTTCCTACTAAGCTAATTGGGAGGGAGATCCAGGTTTGGAGATCGTTCTTGATTCGATCCAGGAGTGGAAGATAATTTTCCTTGAAAAGGCTATTCAGATCTGTTGTTATGAAGATCCCGAGGTATTGAAACCCCTGTGTCTTCCATTGGAAAGGACATAGTGTCTTCATAGAGCTGGTGAGTGTAATATTGAGAGGGCAGACAGTGGATTTGTTCAAATTGATCTTATAACCTGAAAACTTGCCATACTGAGCAATTGTGTCTAAAATGGGAGGGATTTCTCAGGGTTGGATATGTAGAGCAAGACATCATCCACGTAAAGCGAAATCTTGTGCTGCAGGCCACCTGCAGAAACACCCATAATACTTGGATTGCTCCTTATCAGCTCTGCCAGAGGCTCTAAGCTTTTCTAAGACTGAGAACAGAAAGCTCCACTCCATCCTGTCAAACGCCTTCTCAGCATCCAGTGAAGCCAGCAGGACAGGGGTCTTCTGTGCGTTTACTTGATGAATAATATCAAAAAGACAGCGAATGTTATCAGAAGAGTACCGGTCTCTAATAAATCCAGTTTGGTCCACTTTTATTATTTTGGGAAGAAGAGTGTTTAGTCTTTTGGCAAGCAATTTGGTAATTATTTTGTAGTTGAAATCCAACAAGGACGAGCAGGATAGAGGGTCCTTGTCCTTTTTGAGCTCACACTGTAATGCGAGCTGTGCGCATTGAGTCTGGGAGAACTCAGTTTTTGCAAAAATCCTCCAGCATTGGCATGAAGATAGGGCTGAGCTGGGGCCAAAAAGCTTTGTAGAATTCTCTGGGGAATCCATCTGGGCCTGGGGACTTATTAGGTGGCATGGAGGTAATTGCCTCCAGGATCTCCTCAGGAGTGAAGGGGGAGTTGAGATCTTCTTGGTCGGTCTCTGATAGTTTAGGTAGCGAGATTCCCTCTAGGAAAGAGTGGAGTTCTGCCTCCGTGTGTTTTCTCTCAGAGGTATATAATTTGCAGTAAAAATCATGAAAAGTTCAATTGATCTTTTTTGGGTCATATGTGACCTCGTCCTCTGCTGTTCGGATAGCCATGATTGTACGCTCTGACTGCTCTTTTTTTAATTGGTAAGCAAGCAATCTACTGGGCCTACTGCTATACTCATGGTATTTCTGTTTAGTAAAGAAAACTTTTTTTTTATCTCCCGAGTGTAGTCCAAATTCAGTTTGGCTTTGGCTGCTTTAAGTTGACTCCAGGAGGTGCTGTCTGGGGATTGTTTATGTATTTTTTCACAGCAGTCCAGCTCCCTCTCAAGATCTAGCCTGTGTGCTTCCATTGCTTTTTTCTTAGAGGAAGCATTGGCAATTAGATTACCTCTTAGTGTGGCTTTAGCAGCATCCCACATTGTGGCCGGAGAAACAGGAGAATCTTTGTTGTCTTGTGTGTAGTTGTCTATCCATGTAGTTACCAATGTATGGAACGCTTCGTTTGATAGCATGGAGGTGTTGAATTTCCAGCTCTTTGACCTCGGGATGTTTTTGCAGAGGTCAAAGCGGAGGTGGACAAAGGCGTGATCTGAAAGTGCTATGGGTCCGATTGTACATGTGGATGAATTTATGAAACTCTTTGGGATAAAAATGTAATCTATACGGGAATAGGTGTTATGGACATTAGAGTAGTATGTATAGTCCATAGATGAGCTATTAGTCTCTCTCCAGATATCTATCAGTCCCATCTCTTTAGTAAGAGAGTTCAACATCTTTGCAGATCTAGGATTTGTGGTGGGGACTTAAGATGATTTGTCTAGGGTTGGGTTAAGGGTACAATTATAATCTCTGGCCCCCACGCCAAAGGAAACACAATGCTCATTGAACAGGGTTATCATTTTTGACATGAAAGCAGAAGTATCTGTGTTAGGGGCTTATATGTTTAAGATAGTAATTGGTTGACCATACAGTGACCCAGTTATCAAAATAAATCTCCCACCCGGATCAGATATATTTTTGTCAATTATGAATGGAACATTTTTATGGATAAGTATGGCTGTGCCTCTACTGTTTGATTTGAAAGATGAGAAATGCACCTGTCCCACCCAAGCTCTGCGGAGTTTGGCATGTTCAGCATCACAGAGGTGTGTCTCTTGTAATAGCGCGATGTCTGCTTTTTCCTTTTTTAGAGCACATAGTATCTTTTTCCATTGTATTGCATGCCCTAGACCATGGCAGTTCCATGTCAATAGATTTAAGGTACTAGTCATCGTCATCGAACCGTAATCGAACATTAGTGCAAGTCATCGCTGGGTAAAAGTGGATAATAGTTACAGCTGCGTTCACATAAAAGGAAAATAAATGGTGTGCATAAAATAAAAAAAATAAAAAATAAAAACAAGAACCGGGAACAGTTAGTAACGCACAACGTCTCCCTCTCCACAACAAAGAAATGCCTCATCCTCTCCGCCCCGCATTGAGTAAATGACAACGTAGCCCCGTCCAGACCACACTAAAAGAGGGAGAAAATAAAATCAATAGCCCAGCCTACATATACCTCCCCCAAGGGACATAGGGAACAACAAGTTATAATGGCAACAAAAAAACATGGAAATAAAAGTAGGCTGAAACATTAGTAGGCCTAGGTTAGGCTATAGAGCCTATCCCTCTCAGCTAAAGGAAAATAAATATAGATTGGACGGCTATGTTGACATATAGCGGGGCGGGTGGGTCTTTGGCTATCGGCTATATGTTGTCTTACCTCCTTTAGTAATAGCATTAATCGCATTTAGTCAATGGTCCGTTTCTCATTGACCAGGATTGTCTTTCAAAAAACGTTTTGCCTCTTCGGGAGTTTTGAAGTGTCGCAAGGCTCCTTGGTGAAGAATCCTGTTTGGGTATTTGAATCCCCTGAAGATGCCTCGGTCAATGGAGTGTTTCTTCACCTCGTCAAACTCTCGGCGCTTTCGGCGTATTCCAGCTGACAGGTCCTGGTGTAAAGTGAGTTTGGCGTTTCCCACTGTGATGGTGTTGTTTTTCGCCGCCTGTAGGACTCGTTCCTTGTCGGTGAATCTCAGGAAACGTATGGTGATTGGGCGCGGTGGTTGTCTGGCTGCTGGTGGGGGCCTCAGTGCTCGGTGAGCTCTCTCGAGTTCTATGGGCCTGTCGGTGGACAGGTGGAGCCACTCGGGAAGTTTGTCTTGCAGGTAGCGGATCAGTGGCATGTTTACCTCTTCTTTTTCGCCCAGATTTAATAGAACACAATTATTCCTTCGCCCCCGGTTTTCCAGGTCCTCTGTTTTCTCTTCCAGATGCTCTATTTTCTTTTTAGCATATGCTATTGTTTCCATGGCATCTGTCAATAAGTTTTCCATGGATAGGATTCACCCCTCTGCCTTAACCATAAACGCGGGGCGCCTGGACATCTCGTTGTTGATGTCAGGCAAAGCGTTTTCCAGGATTGTCACTATCGCACTGAGCTGAGAATTAATGGCATCTAATTTAGTGTTGAGTTCTGTACGTTTGGATCTCAACTCAGAAAGGATGTCTTCGACAGAGTGCGAGGTTGACATTCGTTGGGCCTCGGGGGGACCGGGTCCTCTTGCTCCTGGCTAATGGCGCTAGCTTTTTCTGAAGCTAGCTTCTTCTTGGAGGCTTTTTCCTTCGCTAATGCTCGAGTCCGGGTAAAAATGTCACCTGTAGTGTCGCCTTTTGTAGCCGCCATGACTTGTTTTAACTAAAGCTAAAGGAGTTTGAACTTGGAGTGGTGGTAAGATTAGGAATTGGAAACTACTTGTGCAGAGCTCTTAGTTCATGTCGCCATCTCGTTCAAGGGTCACGTGATCCCCCCCAAAGGTTACTTTCTATGTTATAGAGTGGAATGGTTTTTCTGCTGGTGTATCACGAGGTAGCACCTATCGGAGAACCTCTTCCCGCAGTCCATACAGGCGATCGGCCTCTCTCATGTGGACCTTCAGGTGTATCTTCAGGTTGCTAGCCTGGGCGAAGCGCATGTGACACTGGGTACAGCTGTAGGGTTTCTCCCCTGTGTGGACCCTCTGGTGCCTCTTAAGGCTGGACGAGTGTGCAAAGCGCATGTGACACTGGGTACAGCTGAAGGGTTTAATCCCTGTGTGGACCCTCTTGTGGATCTCCAACTTCTGGAGGCAGCTGAAGCCTTTGTTACAAAATACGCAGAGGAACTGTTTCTCATTACTATTGTCTGATGTTGCTCCCACTGCCTGAGCCTTGGCCTTTTGGCCCTTTGAGTTCAATACCTGATCGAAAAGGATGCTGCTGTGTGAATCGGAAGGCCCCATCGTCGTGGACACTGGGTCGCGATCCCTGAACGCGTGTAAAGGGGAGTGGATGGCGACATTTAGATTTGTCCCTAAGCTTCCCCTGTAATCTAACAAATCTCTGCCCTGTGAGTGTCTGTCTCCTAGATGACCATCTACATTCCATGTGGGAGGAGCATCGCCCTCCACTTTCACAGTCTCTTCATCTACGACTATAACCCCCCCTTTCTTATCTAGGCACCCTTCAGTGTATACACTACTACTGTACTGGTTCAAGTTCCCTCTAGACAGATCATTCTGTGTCTCTAAACCCAAGGATATATTGCCAGGCTCGATCTCTGTAGTGTAGGAACAAGACGGATCATTGCCAGTCTCTAATGCGTCACATGAGTCCCGTTGGGAATGAACTGTCCTTGGGCTCAGGTTACCGTAAAGTAAATACTCTGAGCCGGGAGCAGGAGGACAGCCCAGTGGCCCCAGCCCCTCTGGGTCTGACCTGAGGACAGATCCTGTATGTAAAAGCCTTTGTGTTACAATTAAAGTCTCTGTGTCTGTCTCTGACTTGAGGACCTCGTTCATTGTTCCACTGTTCTCTGTGATGTTGCGTTTTGCCCTGGGCTGGGGCGAGGAGGTGAGGTCCTTTGTGGCCACAGGGGGCGCCACTCCAGCCGCTACTCCAGTCTGGATTTTTCTGATTTGTTGTGGGTCTCCTTCAGTCCTCTCCTGCTTTACCAGAGACGTTCCTCCAGGACCTGCAGCCTCTGTATCTGCAGACTGACTCAAGAAGAACGGAGGTTATTATCAGTACATGAGTTGAATTGGATAACAATGTCAAAGGGAAGTCTCTCTATAAATTAGGATGTACATGTGTAACAGTATAACTTTAGACCGTCCCCTCGCCCATACCCGGGCGCGAACCAGGGACCCTCTGCACACATCAACTACAGTCACCCACGAAGCATTATTACCCATCGCTCCACAAAAGCCACGGCCCTTGCAGAGCAAGGGGAACCACTACTTCAAGGTCTCAGAGCAAGTGAGGTCACCGATTGAAACGCTATTTAGCGCGCACCACCGCTAACTAGCTAGCCGTTTCACATCCGTTACACTCACCCCCCTTTCGACCTCCTCCTTTTCCGCAGCAACCAGTGATCCGGGTCAACAGCATCAATGTAACAATATAACTTTATACCGTCCCCTCGCCCATACCCGGGCGCGAACCAGGGACCCTCTGCACACATCAACTACAGTCACCCACGAAGCATCGTTACCCATCGCTCCACAAAAGCCGTTTCACATCCGTTACACATGTTAGCAAGTGAATAGCTGAGTGGAGCCTTTCTGATTTTTTTAATTTGTATTTTTAATTGACCTGTTATTTAACTAGGCAAGTCAGTTAAGATCAAATTCTTATTTACTATGACAGCCTACCCCGGCCAAACCCTAACGCCGCTGGGCCAGTCTCTATGGGACTCCCAATCACAGCCAGTTGTGATACAGCCTGGAATCAAACCAGGGTCTGTAGTGACACCTCTAGCACTGAGATGCAGTGCCTTAGGCCACTGCGCCACTCGGGAGCCCCGAAATAATCTAGCCACATTTAATGTACTGTAATTTTTTTATGGTACACTATGACACTAACCTCTATCACCATAATGTGCTGGGTTGAGGTTCCACTCCCCTCATCAACAGTGATTGGTTGGTCATGTCTCCATGTATTGTCTCTCACTGGCTTCACAAAACTCCTGTGGCCTCCAGTGAGATGTCCTTCACCGGAGAGAGTGATTGGGGGTTAAAGAGGTGGTTAGGTTAACTACTGTCAATGCTCAACACTATATAGTACACTATTGACAGTTTTGACTGTGTCCGAATGCCCATACTTGCGTCCTAAATAGTATGCTGTTTGAGTATGCGAAAACAAAGTGTAATAGTATGCGACATTTTAAAAATCTAGTGTACCTTAAATACTAATTCCGCCTTTGACAACAGCCGATCAATTAGATAAGGGGATGCGCTACTGAAATCACCGAATAGCGTGAAACAATGCAATCGCGCATTACACATTCCCAGTATGTGATAAAATAGAATGTTCTATATTATGTGAATTTTTGAAAGTTTTGATAGTTTAAATGCCAGGATGTTATACTCATCTAAGCTCTTTATCTAGTAGAATTAGATGCACACTTTTCCACAATGCATTGGAAGAGGTGGGCTGCGAGTGATGGGCCCTACTTCTCATTGAGTAGTCAAACAACAAAACTAAGCTACTTAATTGGGAAGATGTAGATTTTGTTCTCCTTAAAAGAATTGAGTATTGAATTGTAGGCACTACATCATTGAAACGTGTTTATTGTTCTCTTGGCCATCGTCAGAGCTTTTAAACTAAATACTTCATCTTTTGATTTCTGAACGTGTCGGCACTGGGGACTCGGGATGTGGCTGCGTTATTGATGTCATGTTAATCAGGCCTTTTGATTTTAACATAAGGATTGTTTTAGTTTTGCAGGCTAGGCTTTACCTATTTAATTATTTAACGTATGGATGAAGCCTTACCAGTGATTCTGATCTCGTTCCCAATGATCAGTGCTTTAGTTTGATGTTGATGTCCAGGGGTTCTGAATTTGCGATGCATCCGACTGTCCGCCTTTTTATTTGAACATTTGAAAAGTTTTGGTGTGTGTACTAGGCTATTTTGATTTAATTTATATACAGTGCATTCGGAAAGTATTCAGACTCCTCAACTTTTTCCACATTTTGTTACGTTACAGCCTTATTCTAAAATGGCAAAATAATTTTTGTTCCCCTCATTCTACACACAATACCCATAATGACAAAGCGAAAACAGATTTTTTGAAATTTCGGCAAACTACCAAAGGTGCTTCAACAAAGTACTGAATAAAGGGTCTAAATACTTATGTAAATGTGATATTTCCTTTTTTTATATATACATTTCCACACAAAATATATGTTACAGCATTCTGGTTTCACTAATAAATATGTTGAAATGGGAACCATATTCTGTTTTTGTCTTCAGTACTTTTTAAATGGGCGGCAGGTAGCCTAGTGGTTAGAGCTTTGGACTTGTAACCGAAAGGTTGCAAGATCAAATCCCCGAGCTGAGGTAAAAATCTGTCGTTCTGCCCCGGAACCCACTGTTCCTAGGCTGTCATTGAAAATAAGAATTTGTTCTTATTAACTGACTAAAACAATCCATATGTTAAAATCAAAAGGCCTGATTAACATGACATCAATAACGCTGGCACGTTCAGAAAATAAATGTATAAAAAAATAGGATATATGGGCTATGGTAAGCAACCCTGTTCCTGGAGTGCTCCAGGTACCACAGGATTTTGTTCCAACTAGGCACCACACACACCTGACCAACTGAGCTAATTTATCAGTTCAGCGATTTCCTAAATTCAACACATAATTTATCTAAACTCTAAATAGAATAGGAATAGAACTTTAGGCCTATTCAGGCTGGTTATATTAGACCTCACATTAGACCTACACTGTAGCCCAGAGGTCAGCCTGATCTCATAGACTAGAAGTAACATAGTAAATGTAAATCCGGGAGACCAAATTAGTATGATATGTTAGGCATGGTTACATAAGGCAGATGGTTACTTAAGGCAACAACGTTAGCCGGATAGTGCAAACATCTAGCAACCCAAAGGTTGCGAGTCTGAATCTCATGATGGACAGCTTTAGCTAATTGTCACCTTTAACTACTTTTTTATGTACTTTGCAACTACATAGCATGTTAGCTAACCCTTCTCCAAAACTTATTCTGTACATAAATCTTCCAGGTCAGTTAAATCCAAACCATGAAGTGCCTGTAGCACTCCAGGGTTGCCTACCCCCTGGAACCTTGTCTCAGAGCATTTCGTATGATTCTGTACATAAATCCGTACACTCTATTTAGTATGATATGTTACATTTTGTATGGTATGTATTATTTTGTGGATGTCCATCACCCATTTTGTGTGATATGTTACGAATTTGCATAACTTACAATATGTTACAAATTTGCAAAATATGTTACACATTTTAGCTAGAGGGTTAGCTGGCTAAAGTTAGCTAGGCTAGGGGGTCAGGGTTAAGTTTAGGAGAAGGGTTAGCTAACATGCTATGTAGTTGCAAAGTACCTAAAAAGTAGTTAAAGGTGTAACCATGCCTAACATGTCATACTAATTTGGTCTCCCGGATTTACATTTACAATGTTACGTCTAGTCTATGAGACCAGGCTGACCTCTGGGCTACAGTGTAGGTCTAATGTGGCAAGTTTCCTATAACCAGCCTGAGTAGGCCTAAAGCTCTATTCCTATTCTATTTAGAGTTTAGAGAAATTAATCAAATTGGAAATGAGCCATTATCAGGTTGGTTAACGTAATATCTGTTGAATTTGTAAAAATCCACCCACACTCAGCCCTGCCCCACCTACTCAGCCAGTCAGGAGCAGCTACTGCGTTGCATACTGCATATTTCTTTACTGATGATACTTGCTAAATAGTATGCGACAATGGGTACACAGTATGCAGTTTAAGTATGTAGTATGGGTATTCAGACACATACGCTGTCTAGAATTGGCACGGATTTAAGGTAACAAACACTTAACATAATCAATCTATAAATAGTATGTCAATAAGTTATGTTCCATGCATCATCTTATTTTCATTGAGTAAATAATAAGAAATGCCGTAAAAAATACAAATCTGGTTAGAATATGATAGTGTCTTTGTGCAAGATTGCTAAGTAATCAGAGGAATTATGGCACAATATCCCAAAACTGTCAAAGACCCAATTCTGGATAATTAACTATGTGGTTAATAACGCATCTAAAGTTACACATGCGCAGAGGGGAACGGGGCGACAGGCCCAGAAGCCTCGTCCTTCTGCAAAATGTACCTCTTGCCATCTCTCTGTATTGGTCGAGGATCTTGACACTACTGGGACGACTGGCGACGACGCGCTCTCGGATTGTCCTTTCTGCGCGCTCCCGTGCCACCTTCAGTTCCATTAGCTGTAGTTTCCTCCGCAATGCCCTGTTTTCTTTCTGGCTTTGAGTTATTTCCAATTGTAACACTGCATAGTCGTCGTCTACGAGTTTACAGATCTCTGCCACGGCTGCATTCGCTAGCACCTCCATAACGGAGGCTATTTGAGTGTGAAAAACCACACAGTTAGCCATTGTTAACAGCTAGCTAGCGTTACCTAGATAACATCTATCAAACAAGGCCCGTCATATTTTGAGTTCCAGGGTTAATAACGCCTATAACCGTATAAATAACAAAAACGTTGAAATTGTTATTGGCCGCTGGTCGTTCTTGATTCCGTTTACTTCTTCAGTAGATTGGCGGTCTTAAACAAACGTTTAAAGGTGCATGCCGCCACCTATTGTGCTGGAGTGCGTGGTCAATCACGATTCCCAAAGCTCTACTTTGGTAGAAATGAAAAGAAACCCATAAACCTAAATCCTCATACTACTAAGAAAATAAAAAAGAGCCCTACTAACTTCCAACAGACCCTTTCCCATCCCCCAACCTTAAAGACCCTAGACTTAAATCTCTCCCTCTCTTCAACATACCTGCAACAATACAACACATGCTCCACCATTACATCAACCATGCACTCCAGACGCAAAGCATTCATATGCTTACCAAACACCACATCTAACTTCCTAATCTGACCTTTGAATCTTGGTCCACCGACCTTTCTTTAGAGGGCATATAAATCCTGGCCCTTGGGCTCAGAATCCCACCTCTTCTGCCACACATCTATCAAAACAGCTCTGAGCCTATATTTGGCCTCTCCCCTACCCAGTGGTAGAGTTCATCTGTTTGTCCTCTACATACAGCATTTGCACATCTAATTCAGGAATGTGTATTGCTGCTACTCACAGGTCGGAGTGTGAATTGTACATTTTGTTCCCAAAAAAAGAGAAAAAGGGAAACATTTAAATTGCACCACCATCTAACCCTGCACCTATACACTATCCCCCAAAACCTACCATCCCATCCCACTACTTTGGCCCCAAGAGATCCTACTTCAGTCCTGGGAGTATGGAACCCCTTCTCTCAAAACTCCCTGTAGATGTTCTGCTCTAAAATCTCTCACACCCTAATATTTCTCTGCTGCTGCAACTACCACATCTATCTTTGATTTCAGGGATTTCCGCTCCGTCAGTGCAGTGCAGTTGATCACCATGGCAATAAACACAAGAATTCCAACCTTTTTAAAACGCATCCTCTCTGGATCTCTTTCATTCGCTCTAAGTTATTGTCTAACTTGTTGGGAAAGTGTTCAAAGTTGCTGATTTGTGTCAAAAGTTGAATGGCCCTTCAGAATGACGTGTAAATCCCATGAAAGTAGATGGACAACAAGCTTAATAGTTTAAAAAGTAGAAAATATATCAAACACTTGTTTTAAAGTTTGAATGGCGTTTCTATCTTAAATGGTGTAAGAGGAGTAAGAGTGCTAAAGAATAATAATAGCTAGATGGTAATTTTACATTAAGTAAAAATGTGGGACTTGCTTTACCTGTTTTAAAGGTATCTTTGCAGTTTTAAGCAGTTAACTATAGTCAAAGTTAAATGTAGTAAAATAATTGGCCTGATTACTTTCATATACAATTAGATCACACATTTCATCAGAAATATTTACTCTGACTACTAGACTTGTATACAGTCTCCTACTAGAATACCACAGTACATGCCAACTGTAACAATAGAGAAGAGAAGTCAATAAGGCATTGTTGAAGCTAAGTAAATGAAAAGAGTAGGGGTGTTAACCCTGGTGTCCTGGCTAAATTCCCAAGCTGTCCCTCATACCATCATTGTCACCTAATCATCCCCAGCTTACAATTGGCTCATTCATCCCCCAGGTCATTGCTGTAAATGAGAATGTGTTCTCAGTCAACTTACCTGGTAAAATGTTAACCACAGTCAAGGCCATCTCTATGACTGTGATTCAAGTACCTAACAATATGCAGCCATTAGATTTTATTGTAAAAAATACAACATTACACACATCTTTATGTTCTTTATCTTAACTTCCTGTCAAGTAAACATGAATTAAGGCACTATCATTTCCTCATTATAAATCACCAGCATCAAACAGGACAAAGTTGCCACTTCATCAGGGAAGCATTTTTACAGACACCATCACACCAACTATCCCCATATAATCTACTCTGCCTCATCATACTCATTCTTTCCTCAGTTCACCTCATCCAGTTCCCTACTACATCCAAAACCAACAGAACTAACTAGTACTACATTACATGGTTTTTGTGCATTTTCTGCTGGTGTATCCTGAGGTAGCTCCTCTCTCCCATGTGGAAATTCAGGTGCATCTTCAGCTGGTCCTGGCGAGAGATCCTCTCCTCACACTGGGGGCAGCTGTAGGGTTCTTCCCATGAGTGGACTCTCTGGTGCCCCTTCAGGTGGTGCTGGTGGGTAGTGCTAGAGCGATTACTTACACTTTTATGACTGATGAATACCAAATATCAATCTTAGATAATGTATTTTTTGACTAACAGCCGATCAGGCTTCCCATCCTCCACTGTAAGAGACACAGAGTGAGAGGATGTTGGATCAAGAAATCTGATATAGGGATTGCTATGTTAGTTGATTTCATACTATACATTGATTTCATTATTTGAAATTCTTTAATGGTTTGATAATTCAAAGGCATGGTCCCACACTTACAGATCCACAAAAGCAGAAATGCAATTTTTTTTTGCTGAAATACGACGGCCAGAGCTTACCATGATGTTGTACAACGATTTTCGTCAATAGGTCCTCATTTTTGTCAAAGTATGACATATTTGGGCTTGAAATGGAAAATCCTCAGTGAGACTGTGTATGGTCCTGTGCTGCTCAGCTGGTTCCTCTGTGGGTTCAGGAGATGTAGTCTGGTTGTCCTACATGACCATGGTCTCCTCAGGGTTCCCCAGACCCTCCTTACACCCCTCCTCCTTCACCAGCAGCACCTCTGGACCCTCCTCCTGACTGGAAGAGAGAGGTGGTACAAATTACACAGATATACACTCCTTCAGGTATGTACACCAATAAACACACTTTAAACGTGGTGTTTACCCATCCACAATACATTTAAGTCCTATACTGTAGTTATAGAAGGACTTCATTGTTGTTAACCTCTTGAAACTAGGGGGCAGAATTTTTATTTTTGGAAAAACAACGTTCCCAAAGTAAACCGCCTATTTCTCAGGACCAGATGCTAGAATATGCATATAATTGACAGCTTTGGATAGAAATCACTCTAACATTTCCAAAACTGTCAAAATATTGTCTGAGTATAACAGAACTGATATTGCAGGCGAAAGCCTAAGAAAAATCCAATCAGGAAGTGACTCATGTTTTGAAACCGTTGTGTTCCTATGCACCCCTATTAGCCACTGAAAGGGATATCAACCAGATTCCTTTTTCTACGTATTCCCTAAGGTGTCTACAGCATTGTGACGTAGTTTCACACCTTTATGTTGAAGAATGAGCGTAAACGACTACATTGCGTAAGTGGCCAGCTGAGGGCTCAGAGTGATTCTTGTGTAAAAGACAGAGGTAGTCATTTTTCCTCTCGCTCCTATCCTACTGAAAGGAGATAAATGTGGGTAAAAATTGTCAACAGTCAGACACACCTGACTAAACTATTTTGACATGTACAGTAGGTGTTTGTTAGTGTGTGGGTATGTGTAGGTATATGTACTATGTGTAGGTATATTTAGTAAGTGTATAATGGTTATAAAGTGCTGTTGGGTGTATGCAGAATAGGGTGAGATCAGACGTGATGTATATTAAAGACAGTTTCAATGAAAGTCTTGGAATGAAAAGTCCCATTTTGTGTTTATTAAAAATAAACAAGTGTTAAATACACCATATGAAAACCACACATACACGTCTCAACTAAAAATCTGCATAGACTTGAAAAACGTAATTCATTTTCTCATTAAAAGTGTCTTGGGGGAAAAAATTAAGTAGTTTAATTGAAGTAATGAAGTAGGCATTTGTGAACATCATATCGCGTATACAGTACAAACACGATATGTAACAGACTTTTTAGGCTTATATATCACAAAATGTCTGGATGCAGTACTTTACCCAGGAATATTCAACACCGAAACCTGTTACTCTCGTTATTCCAAATTCATCTGTGGATCTTTTCTGCTGACAATACAAATTATTATTTCTCTTTAATGCAGGGTTTGATCTAAACCTCAGAAGCTATAGAATGGAATGGTTTTTCTGCTGGTGTATCCGGAGGTAGCTCCTCTCTGAGAACCTCTTCCTGCAGTGCGTACAGGCAAACGGCTTCTCTCCTGTGTGGACTTTCAGGTGCATCTTCAGCTTGTCCAGGCGGGAGAACCTCTTCTCACACTGGGGGCAGCTGTAGGGTTTCTCCCCTGTGTGGACCCTCTGGTGCCTCTTCAGGTCACCAGCCTGGGCAAAGCACATGTGACACTGGTTACAGCTGAAGGGTTTCACCCCTGTGTGGAATCTCTGGTGAATCTCTACCTTTTGAGGACAGCTGAAGCCTTTGTTACAGAACATGCAAAGGAACCGTTTCTCTTTACTACTGTCTAATGTTGCTCCCCCTCCCTGAGCCTGGGCTCTAGCACTGTCGTTTGAGTTCAATACCGGATCGAAAAGACTGTGTGAATCGGAAGGCCCCATCGATGTGGACACTGGGTCCCGATCCCTGAGCGTGTGTAAAGGGGAGTGGGTCACTTTATTTGGAATTGTCTCTAAGCTTTCCCTGTAATCTAAGAAGTCTCTGCCTTGTGAGTGTCTGTCAACTAGGTGAATATCTGCATTCCATGTGAGAGGAATGTCACCCTCCATTTTCACAGTCACTTCATCAATGACTATAACCTCCCCTTTCTTATCTAGGCACCCTTCAGAGTACACACTACTACTGTACCGGTTCCAGTCCCCTCTAGACAGATTAGTCTGTGTCTCTAATCCCAAGGATATGTTGCCAGGGTCCATCTCTGTAGAGTAAGAACAAGACGGATCATCAACGCCAGTTTCTAACGCATCACCATCTTCACTGGAATGAACCGTCTTCTGGCTCTGGTGAAATACCGGTAAGTTTTTGGAACCGGGAGCAGGAGGACAACCAAGTGGCCCCAGCCCCAGTCTCTCTGGGTCTGATCTGTGGTCAGTTCCTGTGTGTAGTAGCCTGTGTGATTCAGTTAATGTCTTGGTGTCAGTCTCTGACTTGAGGGCGGAGTTCGGCATTCCACTGACCTCCGTGATGCTGTGTCGGATCCTGGACTGGGTAGGGGATGTGGGGTCCTCCGTGGCTACAGGGGGCACTCCAGATGCTGCTCCAGTCTGGATGTCTCTGCTGTGACATGGGTCCTCTTCTCCTTCAGACCCCTCCTGCTTGACCAGAGACGATTCTCCAGGACCTGCAGCCTCTGCATCTTCAGACTGACACATGAAGAGAGGAGTTTATTACCGGTACATGAGTTGAATTGGATAACAATGTCAAAGGGAATGCGCTCTAACCTCTATCACAATTACGTGCTGGGTTGAGGTGTCACTCCCCTCATCAACAGTGATTGGTTGGTCATCTCTCCATGTATTGTGTCCTGCTGGCTTTACAAAGCTCCTATGGCCTCCAGTGAGATGTCCTTCACCTGAGAGAGTGATTGGGGGAAAACAGGTGGTTAGGTTAGCTACTGTCAATGCTCAACAATATATTTATTGACACTGTCTAGAATTGTCAAGGATGTAAGGTAACACTTCTCATAACTTATTGATATACTATTTATTGATTGATGTATTATTTTCCATGTGTCACACTGTTTTAGTTGAGTAAATAATAGGAAATGCAGTAAATCAAGAATCTGGTTAGAATATGATAGTGTCTTTGCACAAGATAAGTAATCAGGGGAATTATTTCTTACTATCCAAAAACTGACCAAGACCCAATTCTGGTTAACACATTTGAACACGTGTCGAGGGGATGAAATGTCCTCGCAAAATCGTGACGTATTTTATTACACCGTACGTCATCTTCACACAATCTCGTTTGGCTACTGGACGGAGACAACGGCCTTTCTAAATTCGATTTGTTCCCGAGTCCTCTCGCCTCCTTTTGAAACAGGCCAAAGGTAATCGAGGAGAGCCGACGAAGAGATTGAACGTGGACGAAAGTGTGCTTGTATGAAATGAGAAGCTGCTTCTCCACAATTGCCATCAGGCAAATCCCAAAGTAAATGTGTAATGTGATAAAAACAAATTGCGTTAGCTGCGCGAGACATTTAATAGATAAAAGGATACGTAGCATATCAATCTTAATGTGTGCATGCTTTTCTCCTCTGAAAGTACAACAGCTGATTCAAAGGGGGTGTGGCAGATTAAGGCAATGTCCATAGGCAGCCACATAGGAATTGTCTAATTGCACTTCTCTAAGACACTTTAGTCCTCACCTTTGGGCACAAAACATCCATTGAATTATATAAAAATATAATAAAATCACTCACAGCCAAAGATAAACATTTTATATCCAACCAATGTCTGCCATGTTTTGGGATGACATCGTCGCTGCTCGCGCTGCTACCTGTGCCCACTGAGTTCTTGGGCGCATCTGACGTTAGTCTGCATAAACCAGGATGCAACCCGGATATAGATGGTCCATGAATCGGCGTATGCGAACATGAGTTGATTACCTTAAACTACGGTCAGACATTTTAAATGCAGTCTCCAGTTCTTATTATACGTCAGTGATTGACACGCTCCTCGACCACTTATCGGTTTCCGGATCACGGAAGAAAGACAAAGATTATGGATATTCTGACAAGATTACACGTCTCTCCGCCCGAACAATGGGAGTTGTTGTCCACAAAGCGGCATGGAGGGCTGTCTAGCTCCCGACTATCCTTTCTTTGGATTGGTGGATACGTCTCATTATTGTAATCCTTTTTTGAATATTCGATTAGGGTTGTGGACGTCAACCGCCAGTATTCAATGGAGGGAGAAGCTAACAAGACTAACATATGGCGCTCTATCTTGACAGTAAAATAGGCAAGGAGATAGACCAGATGCTTTTCAACTTTCTTTGGAGAAACCGTACCCATTACATTAGGAAAACTGTTGTAATGAACACTTATGAGAATGGTGGACTGAATTTCTGGACTTTACTACTTTAAATAATACTTTTAAGATCAATTGGATAAAACAATTCCTCAGAAGATCCACTTCTATCTGGAATTTTATTCCTCATCATGTTTTCTCTACGTTTGGTGGCCTTAATATTATAATTGCAAAACAACAAAGTTGACAAAGTTCCAGTGAAACTTTCTGCTTTTCATAGGCAGGTTCTCTTATCATGGTCCTTAATTTATAAGCACAATTTTTCTCCACACAGATATTATATGGAATAATCGGGATAGATTGTTTAAAAATTCTTCTTTGTTTTTAGAATATTGTTTCCAAAATAATATCCTATTGGTGAGCCAACTGCCAATCACTTTACAAGGTCCCTGTAACACCTAAAGATTTTGCAATTGTTTTAGATGCCATTCCCTCAGTTATTCAGGAACGTGTCAAGACCTGACCCTCAGAGCCTACCTTCTATTGACCCTGTTGACTCATCAGTAGGAAAGATTTGTTTCTCTTTTGGTCCATTCAACAACAGAGCGATACAAACCTTGTTTCAGCAGGATGTTGTATCTATCTATACCTTATGTCATGCCTTATTGGAATGGATTTATTGATAATATCTGTTGAAAAAAAGTTTGTGTGTTGCCACACACATACCTACTTGTTAACAAAATTAAGGGAGTTTCCTTTAAAATTATTCATAAATATTATCCTGCCAACCACTATATGAAGAAATTGAAGGAAAACGTCAACTCAAATTGCTCCTTTTGTAATGACCACCCAGAAACAGTGTTGCATATTTTTTTGGCATTGTATGCATGTAAGAAAACTGTGGCAAGACATTAGTAGGTTTATAATTATTACACATTTATGAAGATTTTACACTATTGTGGAGAGATGTACTGTTAGGATTCTTAACATACAATAGAAATGAGCTGAAACATTTTTTATGCAATTAATTTCATTATTCTTTTGGCCAAATTTCATATACACAAGTGTAAATTTACAAACAGAAAGCCACATTTTCTTTACCCTACAAAAATAAATGTAACTTTATTTTAAGATGATTAAATGCTCTACTAACAAAAAAGCTGTTAGAATTGTAAGTATATGTATGTCCCTTAAGGTCCTTGTGTAATTGTAATGTGATATTGTACCCCCTAGCTCGATTGTCCATTGTTTATAATCTATGTATGTTTGTGTTCCCTCATGTGCTTTATGTATTGATTTGTTGTTAATAAAAACTACAAAAAAAAAGCTACTCTACTAGCCTCATGACAATAATAGCCAACTCGAGAAAAAACATTTTACATCGGAATTGTCTCAAAGTTGCCTGTATGTCATGTCGTACTTACACTCGTAACAACTTAAGCATTACGAAGCTCTTATTCGATCAAATAATGCTCACGTAGCAAATAAGCCATAACATTTAAGCCATAACACAAATAAGCCTTAACACAAAATTCAACAATCATTGACCTCCCTACCAAAACTCATTGCTTGGTGGGCGAAAATGATCAAACGCCACCTGCTGGAGGGGGACAGATGTTCCTCAGAGTTGGGCTTCTTCCTTTCTGGGTCTGATGCCGAGCAGTTGCCATATCAAAACGGTGATGCAGCCAGTCAAGATGCTCTCAATTGTGCAGCTGTACGATCTGAGGGCCCATGTCAAATCTTTTCAGTCTCCTGAGGGAGAAGAGGCGTTTTCGTACCTTCTTCACAACTGGGTTGGTGTTTGTGGACCATGATAATTCCTTAGTGATGTGGACACAGAGTTACTTGATACTCCAACTACAGCCCCGTCAATAAGGACTGGGGCATCTGGGCCTCGGTTTCCTGTAGTCCACGATCAGGTCCTTTGTCTTGCTGACGTTGAGGGAGAGGTTTCCAGGTCACTGACCTCATAAGCTGTAGTGTTGTCGCGATACCAACATTTTACAAACGATACCAGGCCAAGTATTGCAATACCACGGCAGAAAAATTCAGTGGCCTAGCGTCCAGATCGCTCCGTCCCCTCCAACGCGTGTTCCCGTTTTTCTAAACGCTATGCACGTGCTACACAAAAAACCTGTCACTGATATTCCCACTTCAGGAATACACATGCATAATGATCTGCATGTCGTTGTGGCAGTAAGGGGAAAACACTGCATAAAACCTTTACTCTTCAGTTGTAACACACTCACACTCTGTCGCTCCCCCACAAACACATACTGCTCCCAACTTTAAAAATGTTAGGCACAAAACAACGTACCGAGCACCAGAAAGATAATCGATTTAAAAAATATATATTTTAGGCTTGCATTAGGCCCATATGAATCCTACCTTTGAAGCAGATCTCATGAGTAGCAGACCCTTTTCCCTTCTTCCAGTGCCAATCAAATTTGCCTAGACCTGCTGTCAAGTTACCAGGTTGTTAGCTAGCTAGGTAACATGACTGAACAAACCAGTAATTATCGGCCCAGGATTAGTTTAACACAGCCCACGACATGGTTTGTGAAATTACATCAAATGTGAACGAAATCGCGGGTCATATTTTTAAAATATTTTTTACCATTTGAGCTTAGAGATGAGCAGTTTTAATTGCTGTAAATCTGCACACATGCCTGTTGCAAAGCTGTTTTTCTTCTCTTGGCACTGCTGCGTGACAACGAACTTGCAAAGCCTACCCAGAATGCACTGGTTATACCAAGGATGAAATGATATACATTGTATCAACTTTGCTCACTCTACGAGCTGCTCCAATGTATCAAATGTAACAGATAACTAACTGATCAGGGACTGCATCACAGCTAAATTATACTTTTTTAAATGATGGAGGAATAGATAAGCATGAAGAGCGGACGGAGAGAAGTAGGTAAGTGATGGCTGGAATGGGGTGCGGATGGCTGATTACAAGAGACTAGTTGCTAAATCCCTCTTGCCACTACACTATATCTGACTGGGTAAATAACTTTTGAGTTAATGTGGACCCAGTGACTCAGACTTGAGCACTTAAAGTGCCAGTGCCCAAGTCCTGGTCCAACTTCAGCCATAGGGACACATGACTTAAGCACAGGGGACTCCAAGTTTAGTGACTCTACTACATCACTGGGCGAAACACTACTCTCTCGCGCTGCACTTGTGTCTTTTTGTTTTGTATGTAATGTGTATTATCTACGTAGCCTGAATTAGGAATTTACATGGCCAGATAATTCTTACACAATCAGGGGTGAAAGTAGATTTAAATTTATTCACGAGCTTAATCATAGAATTAAATATAGAAACCCTATTAATTCAACAGGATCTCTGTGGACCTAGTTGTATAGATTTGCTATTTCAATTTTAAAATGTATTACATTTTATTGTGGTATAAACTCAACCAGTCAAATTTTCATCTGATCGGTGGAGGCTCGTCATGAGGAAGGGGAGGACCTTCCTCCTCAGTGAATTTCATTTTAATTTTTTGTTTGTTTTGTTAAACCTGAAAAAAGTTATCCTTTTAAGATAAAACTATTCTAAATATATTCACATCTTACCAAATAATTGATTATAAAACACTTTTGCAATGAAGGTCTACAGTAGCCTCAACATAACTCTACAGGGTAGCACCACTAAGTAGCCGGTGAACAGCTAGTTTCTGTCCTCCTCTTGGTACATTGACTTCAATACAAAGCTAGGAAGCTCTTGGTTCTAGCCCTTTCCATAGACTTTCACAATAATTATGACAATTTCTGGAGGCAGTCCTCCAACCTATCAGAGCTCTTGCAGCATTAACTGACATGTCCACCCAATCAAAGGATCAGAGAATGAATCTAGTACTGAAAGCATAAGCTACAGCTTGCTAGCACTGCAGTGCATAAGTGCATTAGTTGACTCAGAGAGAAAGACAATAGTTGGACAGTTTTGAACAAATTCATTTCTTCAAAAATGGAGAAGCAATTAAGAGATTTCTTTTTTTTCTTCTCAATTTCACTTAGCTAGCGAATGCAGCTAGCTAGTTTAGCCTACTCAAAACACCCAATCTTAAACAGAGTGGGATGCCATGTTAACTAGCTGGCTATGGCTAGCCAACACTAACTTTCCCAAGTCAAGGTAAGCTTTTGGTTTTAATTTAATGCCGCCGGGGACCACCTGTGTAACTGCTAAACTGCTTGCTAACTGTACTGCATGATTGTAGTGGGTTTACTAACGTGATAGATCTAGTAGCTAAGTTGACAATGATGTAGGCTGTGTAGCGATTATGATATGAACGTTTGGCTTGGAAATGTTTTGTCGCCTGGTCACACAGCCTGGGTCAGACAGCTGATGTGTTGTGCACTAAAGCCCACAACCGACGCGCATAGATGCGAGAAGAAATTATGCTGTTTATGTGGCTGCTATGAAAGTGAACTGTGTTTGCGTGTGATCAGGGATGTATTCATTCCACCGATTCTGTAAACTTTTCTGAAATGGAAGAAAACAGAACAAGGATAAAAATACCAGAATTTGTACAATAGAAACTCTTGTTTGCGACTGTTGGATTACACCCTAGATCAGCTAGATGCAGGCAAGAGTGTACAAGGCGGTATTGAATGTGTCACGGTCTGTCACCTTGATTACTCAAATGTTTCTCTCGACCTGTGGACCTACATTGAAAACTTTCATTCTTAGGCTAGGTTGTAGCAACCTCATGATGGGTATAGGGCAAATTTGAGAATCATGTAGTAACCGAAACCTATCAAAGTTACATTGAGCTGGGTGAAAGGAATATGAATGACTGTCACCCAATATGCTGTAAAATAAATAAGGCAATGCGCAACAGTTTCCTGTGTGTATCAAGAATGGTCCACCACCCAAAGGACATCCAGCCAACTTGACAACTGTGGGAGGCATTGGAGTCAACATGGGCCAACATCCCAGGGGAAAGCTTGGCACCTTGAGTCCATGCACCAACAAATTGAGGCTGTTTTAAGGGCAAACATTTTGAAGGTGTTTCTAATGTTTTGTACACTGTATGTTTGTCATTTCTGCTGTTGGGAAGAAAATAGGATGTTGTGCAGAAAAATGTTGGTAGGACAAGGCTATGTATGTGTACATGGAAGTCAGTGATTTGTTTACTATCGTAACTATATGTTAATGAGGTAATACAAATGTGATGTGACTAATGAAAGGGCATTTAGTTGACAATAACTAGACTAAATCATTCAAACGACAAAAATGTGACTTAGTTATATTTTACAAGACCAAATTATGTTCGTCAAAATGACTAGACCAAATCTAACATTAACACTGCTCAGCCTGCAAAATGTACCTCTTGCCATTCCTCTGCATCGGTCAAGGATCTTGACACCACTGGGACTGGCGAGGACGCGCTCCCGTGCCACCTTCATTTCCAGTAGCTGTAGTTTCCTTCGCAATCCCCTGTTTTCTTTCTGGCTTTGAGTTATTTCCAAACGAAACACTGCATAGTCGTCGTCTACGAGTTTACAGATCTCTGCCACGGCTGCATTTGCTAGCACCTCCATGATGGATGCTATTTGAGTGTGAAAAACCATACAGTTAGCCATTGTTAGCTATTCAATTTAGTAAGTAACGCTTACTAGCCATCAACCAACTCCTGCCTCCAACGCGAATTAAACACTCCCTGAGGTAACTAATGTAATGCTGTGCAGTTCAATTAGTCATATTTTAAGGTCCATGGTGTTAATAAACGTGTAAGTAACAAAAACGCTTTCGTGGAAAATGTTCTTGGTCACTGTTCACTTCCGTTTACACTGAAGTGAAAGGATATTATGGGTTGGGGTCATAGTGCAAAGGGTGTGGTTAATTGAAAAAGGTATGCGCCCTGTTCTTTGAAATACGGTACTGCTTATTACAAATCTAATCTCCTATTCATGACCACTATCTTTCAAAGTCAGACCAGACTTGTTTAGAAAGAATATAATAGAAAATAATGACTTTATTACATCTAAGTAAGCTTACTATTCAGTTGTTTGAACAGCTCTCTAAAAACAGGTATTTACACAAGCCTGTTTCAAATGACAAGTTAACAAAAGGTTATTGAGGGGTATATGATTAATTACCATCTTACCCCAAGACACTAGACATGATAACTATAATGTTTTAGCTAAAGAATGGTTCACAGAAATCCACTAAGTACATCTCAAGCCACACTGCTACAATTTCTCCCCATTGTGGACACTCCTATGTCTGATCAGGCTAGTCAGGAAGGCGAAGCTCTTGTAACATAGTTTGCACTTGAAGGGCTTGTCCTTGGTGTGAACAGTTTGATGCGTCTTCACATAGTTTGCATGGGCAAAGCACTTCCCACATGTGGGGCACGCGTACGGCTTGTCTGAGTCAGTTCTAATGCTCAACTTCCCACATTGTGACACAACGACACCGGGGGTGGTAGAAGCAGGAGCCACCACACTCAGGTGGTTAGACTTTGAGCTCCCTCCTTGACCTCTAGCCATTGTTTGGGTGTTGTTGGGATTGTGTGCTGTGTTATACGTTAAGTACCTCTCGTGGTGAACACCCATCGTGACCCTGTCTGTATTTGTGGGGTAACCATGAGATGACCCGGGTCTAGCGTTTCTCAGTTTTCTATGAACCCAGTCACTAGACATTAGATGAGACCCTGAAGGAAAAGACAGATTTGTTGATAGACTACCACCAGGGGGGTCTCCCACCACGCTCTGTGAAGGCTGAAGCCCAGGGTGACCTGCTCTGTTCATCATGGATACTGTGGTGTTTGTACCATAAGAACAAGAGGGTCTATCTCTATCAGCCGCAGGCCCTGCTCCATCTCTGCACTGAGACTGTGAAGAGAAGGGTCTGGGCTGCAGACTGGATCCCTGACTGGAGCCTCTGTCTCTCTGATGACCACCAGGACTGAGGTTGTTCAGTCCACCTGTCCACTGGTTGTGTTCTGTGTGGTGGTGGAGTCTCTGTCCCTCGCGGTTCAGTCCTGGTTCTGACTCGGAAAGGAAGAGTGACGGCTCCTGATCCATGGTCGTGATCCGGCGCCAGGGTTTGTGACCAGCCGCTTCATTTGTCCAGTCTCTCCCGCCAGTAACACCGGATATCAGCAGGTTTTCATGGACTGCAGACTGTAAACAAAGATTGTTCAGAAGAGCATATAAAGGTTTATAAAATAAACTCTGTTGTTCACGCAGAAACATGACATATTATGAATTGTTAACCACAGTGAAGCGTAACTAACACTGTGATAAAAGTACCTAACAATATAGAGGTATTGGAGTTAATTAATAATATATACACACTACCGGTCAAAAGCTTTAGAACACCTAATCATTCAAGTGTTTTTATTTTTACTATTTTCTACATTGTAGAATAATAGTGAAGACATCATCAAAACTATGGAATAACACATATGGAATCATGAAGTAACCAAAAAAAGTGTTGAACAAATCTAAATATATTTTATATTTGAGATTCTTCAAATAGCCACCCTTTGCCTTGATGACAGCGTTGCACACTCTTGGCAGTTTCTTAACCAGCTTCACCTGGAATGCTTTTCCAACAGTCTTGAAGGAGTTCCCACATATGCGGAGCACTTGTTGGCTGCTTTTCCTTCCCTCTGTGGTCCGACTCATCCCAAACCATCTCAATTTGGTTGAGGTCATGGGATTGTTTTTATTTATTTTTTTATTTCACCTTTATTTAACCAGGTAGGCTAGTTGAGAACAAGTTCTCATTTGCAACTGCGACCTGGCCAAGATAAGGCATAGCAGTGTGAACAGACAACACAGAGTTACACATGGAGTAAACAATTAGCAAGTCAATAACACAGTAGAAAAAAGGGGAGTCTATATATACATTGTGTGCAAAAGGCATGAGAAGGTAGGCAAATAATTACAATTATGCAGATTAACACTGGAGTGATAAATGATCAGATGGTCATGTACAGGTAGAGATATTGGTGTGCAAAAGAGCAGAAAAATAAAAATAAATAAATAAAAACAGTATGGGGATGAGGTAGGTGAAAATGGGTGGGCTATTTACCAATAGACTATGTACAGCTGCAGCGATCGGTTAGCTGCTCAGATAGCAGATGTTTGAAGTTGGTGAGGGAGATAAAAGTCTCCAACTTCAGCGATTTTTGCAATTCGTTCCAGTCACAGGCAGCAGAGAACTGGAACGAAAGGCGGCCAAATGAGGTGTTGGCTTTAGGGATGATCAGTGAGATACACCTGCTGGAGCGCGTGCTACGGAGGCCAGGTCATCTGATGCAGCACTCCATCTCTCTCCTTCTTGGGGAGATAGCCCTTACACAGCCTGGAGGTGTGTTGGGTCATTGTCCTGTTGAAAAACAAATGATAGTCCCACTAAGCGCAAACCAGATGGGATGGCATATCGCTGCAGAATGCTGTGGTAGCCATGCTGGTTACGTGTGCCTTGAATTCTAAATAAATCACAGACCGTGTCACCAGCAAAGCACCCCCGCACCATCACACCTTCTCCTCCATGCTTCACAGTGGGAAATACACATGCAGAGATCATCCGCTCACCTACTCTGCGTCCCACAAAGACACGGCGGTTTGAACCAATTTGGACTCCAGACCAAAGGACAAATTTCCCCCGGTCGAATGTCCATTGCTCGTGTTTCTTGGGCCAAGCAAGTCTCTTCTTATTATTGATGTCCTTTAGTAGTGGTTTCTTTGCAGCAATTCGACCATGAAGGCCTGATTCGCACAGTCTCCTCTGAACAGTTGATGTTGAGATGTGTCTGTTACTTGAACTCTGTGAAGCATTTATTTGGGCTGCAATTTCTGAGGCTGGTAACTCTAATGAACTTATCCTATGCAGCAGAGGTAACTCTGGGTTTTCCATTCCTGTGGCGGTCCTCATGGGAGCCTGTTTCAATCATAGCGCTTGATGGTTTTTGCAACTGCACTTAAAGAAACTTTCAAAGTGTGCAAAGCTGTGGCTATTTGAATAATTTCAAATCTATAATATATTTTCATTTGTTTAACACTTTTTTGGTTCCTACATGATTCCATATGTGTTATTTCATCCATATGGTGTTATACAATGTAGTTAAATAGTACAAATAAAGAAAAATCCTTGACTGAGTAGGTGTTCTAAAACTTTTGACCGATAGTGTATAAAAAAAAAAGTCCAAAGTCTCTGCAATGGTACAAAATAACCAAGTTAGTCAGAATCAATGTAGTATATAATTTAAACAAAATGCCATTAGAATCATTTTTATTGTTCAAAACGATACGTGACAAGTAGAATAACTTCTCACTATGGTAACACTTGACCATTTCTGTAAATCTGGTACCCTCGCTTTGATCAAATTCATTTTAGAATACTTAGTTAAAGGTTAAACATTACCTTACACAGCTTCATGTCAAGTAAACATGAATTAAGGCACTATCATTTCCTCACTATAAAACACCAGTATAAACCTAAAGGCCCAGTTTCACTATTCATCAGTGGAGCATTTTTACAGACACCATCACCATATCATCCACTTTGCCTCATCATACTCATTCTTTCCTTAGTTCACCTCATCCAGTTCCCAGCTACATCCAATGCCAACAAAATGAACTACAAACAAACTAACTAGTACTATATTACACCTCACGACCCACTGGGCACAAACTGGTTAAATCAACGTTGTTTCAACGTCAATTGTCAACGTATTGTGAAGTGGAATCTATGTGGAAAATACTTTGCACTTGGAAAAAAGGTAGAATCTTTTCCATTTTTTTACCTTTGAAACAACGTCACCTTAAAAGTAATATCCACTTTAAGAAAAGAAAAAAAACAATAGGCTAGAGAGCTGATCTATCTACAAGCCCTGCTTAGCTTTGATATTCGTCATTGACTATTACCAATGTGCTATCGCTAGAATGATTGTTGAGAAATGTCCACTTAATAGATTCACTGTTGCTATTGAAGTCATTCTAAAGGGTAGGTTTAACAGAGCAAATAAAATGTAACCATACTTCATCAATCATATCATCAATGATGCTATTTACTGTGGGCCTCTAATATAGCATTTGGAAAGTCATCAACGGCTATTGTTTCAATTCAGCCCAGTTTTAAACTAAAAATAGACAATACATATAGGCCTAGAGTTTTCCAGCTTCGGTTGGTTTCAAATGGAATCTATAAATTCATAATAAATGTTGGATTCATATCAACCAAAAATACAAGTTTAAGAATCAGATTAAATCAAACAATTTTAAAATGCATTATTTGATTTAGATCTATTTACAAAAGATATACATATGTTGGCAAATGTTTTATTAAAGAAATAAGGCATGAGAACCCGGGAATTATTGTGTGATAACTCCCTCCTAAGGGCTGCTTCCCCGGCCATTGGCTTCGTCTTGGGCATAAGAATAGCCCAATAGTCGGGAGTTATCACACGATAATCCCGGGGTTCTCATGCCTTATTGCTGAAACAACATCTAGGTTGCTAAGAGCGATATCCAAATAGTCAACACCAATTTCAAGTTAAGATAATTGTTTTATGAGATCGCCAGTGTCTCAAGTATGAAGGCAATTGCACCACTATAGTGCACCACTACAGGACAGTCAGCCTATAGTGGCCGCTAGATCTGCACTATCATCTAGGATTGATGTGCATTCCCAATAATACACTAGTTTCCCCGTGGACCAGCTTGTACATAAAACATCCTCTATTCAGGCTGCAAAGGCATCATTTTCCTCCTTAACTAGATTTAAATGGTCATCCGACACCTTAGGATGTTGCACACACTTGGCTGAACGCGGTGGGCAACATCTTAAGTTATCAGACACTCCGGGTCATTTGGTTGTGCTATTAGATCAATCACAGTCATAACACATTAAGTTATTGTATAAATAAACAAAATATCTGACAATGTATTCCCATTTTAACTGTAGTGTGATTTTCAAAGGTTGAAAGTGCAGTGTTAACACAGGTGAAAACTCAACATAGAATTTGGTTTTACTTTTAGATGGTTGAAAGCATAGTGATAACATTGGGAATTCAACAAACTTTTAGCAGTCATTTTGAGTGGGTGAAAATAGGTTGGAATCTCATTGATCAACGTATCTACCAAATATTACCCAATTATCCATGTTGAAATGACGTGGTGTACCCAGTGGGTATACAGTATTTGTGGGCCATGTGCATTTTCTGCTGGTGTATCCTGAGGTAGCTCCTCTGAGAACCTTTCCCCACAGTGTGTACAGGTGAACGGCCTCTCTCAAGTGTGGACCTTCAGGTGCATCTTCAGATCGTGCTGGCGTGAGAACCTCTTCTCACACTGGGGACAGCTGTAGGGTTTCTCCCCTGTGTGGACTCTCTGGTGCCTCTTCAGGTTGGACGATTGGGAGAAACTTGCCCGGCACAGGTGGCAGCCGAATGGTTTCTCCCCTGTGTGCATCCTCTGGTGGATCTCCATCTGTTTGGGGAAACTGAAGGCTTTCCCACAGAATGAACATGGGAAGCGCTTCTCTCTGCCACCGGATCTACTGATAGCGTCTCTACTACTGTCATTTGTCAATGGGCTTGTGTAGCCATTTAGTGTTGAGGCACTGACATTGTCTGAGGTCTGGTTTAACATTAGAGTGTGAGGAGGATGACGGCCAGGGAGTGTCTGTGTTGTCGCAGGGTCCATGTTCCAGTTGATAGATCCTATAGAAGGCAGGCTGAAGGCAGCACCTGTTAGGGGGTTAACCTGAGGCACCATCAGTCTCTCTGAATCACAACTATAGGAGCAGGACGGAGCATTGATAGCCGAGTCAGTGTCTGTTCTCATACGGACACCTCCCCGTCCCCGCAGACCAAATCTACACCTCGCCCTGGTCTCAGCCAGTCTGTTGTCATGGAGACTAAGTTCAGTTGTTGTTTTGTGTTCGACTGTTTGTTTCTGGTTAACAGTGTTGATCCCCAGCCCATAGTTGAGGACGCTGTCCCATCCACTGACCTCCACTATGTCGCCTCTAGTCCTGGCCTGCTCAGTGATGTTGTCCCCTGGGCCCTTGGTTGCACCCGTCTGGGTCTGGGAATCCAAGATGGCCACCCAGTCTCCTCTGTTAGCCTCCAGCCAACCACCTGCAGAATGAGGTTAGAAAATATACTTTTTTTTGTCAAGTTCGTACATTATAATGTGTGGTTTTGTATGTAAACATAGTTTTTTCTTAAATCAATAGAACTTATCTAGGCAAATTTCTAATCCCATTGAAGATCTTTTACTGAATGTAGGCTATATGTATTTCTCCCTTACCTTGCTCCCCCATCTTTAGTCCACTCAGCAGGTCAATACTCTCTGGTCCATCTTCTACTGTTTCCTCTTTGACCAGCAGCAGATCAGGCTTCCCATCCTCCATGTCTACTGACTGTAAGAGATACAGAGTGAGAGGATGTTGGATCAAGAAATCTGATATGAGCACCCTGCTATGGAGCATCTTCTAATTGGGCAATAAGGGATTGCTGTGAATACTATGCAAACGTGTTAGTTACTTGACATTCTTTAATGGCTTCATCATTTGAAGACATGGTCCCACACTTAAGACAAAAATGTATCGACCTGGGCCCGTATCCACAAAAGAGTCTGAGTAGGATTGCTGATCTAGGATATTTCCATATAGTCTTATTCGTTATGATCTAAAAAGGCCAAACTGATCCTAGATCAGCACTCCTACTCTGAGAGGCTTTGTGGATACGTCCCGACCTAATTCCATTCAGACAGTAGTTCAGTGGGCTCACCTCAGTGAGATTGTGTGTGGTCCTGTGCTGCTCAGCTGGTTCTTCTGTGGGTTCAGCAGGTGGTGTAGTCGGGTTGTCCTCCATGACCATGGTCCCCTCAGGGTTTGCCAGATCCTCCTCACACCCCTCCTCCTTCACCAGCAGCACCTCTGGACCCTCCTCCTCCTGGAAGAGACAGGTGATACAGATCACACAGACATACACTTCCTCAGGTACGTACACACAGATAATAAAACACACTTTAATGATGGATGGGCCATACTCGTGAACATTAGAAACAGTTTAAATTCAAACAGTTGCTCCGTCACAAAATGTGCATCAGACATTTAAAATCGTCAATTTAGCAAATGGGATTTCTTAAAATAGGTCAATAGGTATTTCTTAAAATAGGTCAACCCTGGCCACCAGTGGGATATTTTAAACCTACATATTCAAGGCTGCCTTTTGTTCTGTTGGTCTAACAAAATGTTGTGTGCCAATATTGCATTGATGCATCCTTGACAAGGCTACTAGCTAATAGTATTAATGTTAGACAATGTTCAGCAATAAAGATGTAGGAGGATTATACAACATGTAAAGTTTAAATTCAAAGTCTTGTGGTCTTGTCAAAGTTATAATTTACCCTTATTGACATCACCAATTGGTGGTGTGATCCACTAAGGCAGTAAGCTCAGAGACGGCAAGGTACGATGGCAGCGAGTTTGAATTCCCCTCGAGGCAAGGATTTCATTTTGAGGAAAAAGCGATCCACTGTGTGCCCTCAACTCAAATAACGCAATGTGTAAAAGTAGCTGATTATAAAAATGCATCTAAAACATTGTACATGGAAATGTAGCCTACAATTCTATGTAATATAGCCTATAGTAGCAACAGGCTTTATGTAGCAGTGCCAGTAGCCTGTGTGTCGGTCAGCAAGAGGGACTCCAACAAGAAGCTACTCATAAAATGTTTTGCCTGCACTTCTCTTCTCACAATTAGTGTAGGCCTAAAATCTAGCTTCTTACTTTCAGTTGTCTCTATGACTATGGACACCCTGAAACCACTGAATGGTCTTGTGTTACCACCTTATTAATAGGCCTACGGCGTGCAGTAGGATGCGCTGATCAGTTGATTGACAGGTGTATTGTAGAACCGCGCCGGTCCAAGGCACAAGCGGCATACACCCCACGGCAAAATGTGTAGAATTGCAGGAACTTTAAAACTGAAATTCTCTCCCTGCCGCCAAAGACCACTAAAATGTTTTGCCGTGAGATGGTCGGCACCCCCAACCAAATCTCGCTTAGGGCCCCCAAAAGCTAGGACCGGCCCTGCTTTAGAAGACACACTATAAACTTTCCTCTCGTGTGGATACTCGCCAACGTGTGTTTGAGTCCGGACTCGTGATCACATTTTTTTTAAATGAACTAAATACTGTTACTGCAATACTGCCATCTGTTGGAGGATAATGAGAGTGCCTGACTTTAAAGTCACTCTTATGATTTATTATTATTATTATCTTATGTTTGTTCACCTCAACCTACGTCAACATTTAGAATTGGCTGATGCAGAACTTGTTCCAGGAAATAATGACTCATCTGGTGAGGTTGGCATAGGACTAACGTGCAGGCAGGTTATCTGATGGGACCAGTTACAATTTTGGGCTCCCGAGTGGAGCAGTGGTCTAAGGCACTGCATCTCAGTGCTAGAGGAGTCACTACAGACCCTGGTTCAATCCTGGGCTGTATCACAACCAGCCGTGATCGGGAGTACCATAGGGCGGCGCACAATTGGCCCAGTGTCGTCCTGGTTAGGGGAGGGTTTGGCCGGGGTAGGCCATTGTTGTAAAATAAGAATTTGTTCTTAACTGACTTGCCTAGTTAAATAACTGTTAAATAAATAACCCACTATCACATACAAGTAAATCAATGATTTTAATTGGCTAATGCGCAGAAACAGATAAAATGTTCGCAAGTATGGCCCCGGGGTGTTTACCCATCCCCACTATGTTTGAGTCCTATACTGTAGTTACAGAATGACTTCATTGTTAAACCCATCATGGTGAACATAAAAATGATGTTGTGGGTAAATATAAGTCAGCTATGATAAGTCAAGTAATCATCAAACCTGACTAAACTATTTTGACGTGTACAGTAGGTGTTAGTTAGTATGTATATGTGTAGGTATATTTAGTACGTCTATAATGGTTATAAAGTGCTGTTGGGTATATGCAGAACAGGGTGAGATCAGATGTGATGTATACTAAAGAGAGTCTCAATGAAAGTCTTAGAATGAAAAGTCCCATTGTGTTTATTAAACATAAACAAGTGTTAAATATACCATATGAAAACCACACATACACGTCTCTCTGCATACCTGGCAGACATCTCTGCCAGAAGCCCTGTCCCACTCCAAGGTTCATCCTCTACAACATCCGTAGAGTACGACCCTTCCTCACACAGGAAGTGGTGCCGGTCCTAATCCAGGCTCTTGTCATCTCCAGTCTAGACTACTGCAACTCTCTGTTGGCTGGGCTCCCTGCTTGTGCCATCAAACCCCTGCAACTTATCCACAATGCCACTGGTGTTCAACCTTCCTAAATTCTCCCAGGTCACCCCACTCCTCAGCCCACTCCACTGGCTTTAAGTCAAAGTTCACATCCACTACAAGACCATAACGGTTGCCTACAGAGCAGCAAGGGGAACTACCCCTCCCTACCTTCAGGCTATGCTCAAATCCTACAGCCAAACCCGAGCACTCCATTCTGCAACCTCTGTTCTCCTCGCCGTCCCACCCCTACGAGGGATCAGCTCCCGCTCAGTCCAGTCAAAACTCTTTCTGTCCTGGCACCCCAATGATGGAACCAGCTTGCCCCTGAAGCTAGAAAAATAAGGCTTCTTCCTACTAGCACTGATTTCATTTAGGGAAAATGTACTTGCTACGACTGTGTTGTGGTTGTTTAACCCAGCTTTCTTAAAATGAACGTATTAACTGTAATTCACTCTGGACAAGAGTGCCTGCTAAATTACTCAAATGTAAATTTAAAATGTAATGTCTCAATCTGTATGAACATAGCCTACACCGCACAAACACAATATGAAACAGACTTTTTTAGATATATATATATATCTCACACCTCTGGATGCAGTGTTCTACCCAGGAATATTCCAACACTGAAAAATGTTAGTCTTACTATTCTAAATGCATCTGTGGATATTTTCTGCTGACAATGAAAATGTATCTGTCCTTAATTCAGGATTTGATCTAAACTTCAGAAGCTATAGAGTGGAATGGTTACTTTCCATGTTATAGAGTGGGATGGTTTTTCTGCTGGTGTATCCTGAGGTAGCTCCTCTCTGAGAACCTCTTCCCGCAGCGAGTACAGGCGAACAGCCTTTTTCCCGTGTGGACCATCAGATACACCTTTAGCTGGTTCTAGTGGGTGAACCTTTTCTGACACTGAGCTTTAGGGTTTTCCCGTGTGGACCCTCTGGTGCCTCTTCAGGCTGGACGAGTGGGAGAAGCGCATCTGACACTGGGTACAGCTGAAGGGTTTCTCTCCTGTGTGGACCCTCTGGTGCCTCTTCAAGTCACCAGCCTGGGTGAAGCGCATGTGACACTGGGTACAGCTGAAAGGTTTCTCCCCTGTGTGGACCCTCTGGTGGATCTCCACCTTCTGGATGCAGCTGAAGCCTTTGTTACAGAACATGCAGAGGAACCGTTTCTCTTTACTATTACCTGATGTTGCGCCCCCTCCCTGAGTCTGGGCTCTAGCCCTGTCGTTTGAGTTCAAAACCTGATCGAAAAGGACACAGCCGTGTGAATTGGAAGGTCCCATCAACGTGGATAAAGGGGAGTGGGTCACGACATTTACATTTGTTTCTAAGCTTTCCCTGTAGTCTAAGAAATCTCTGCCTTCTGAGTGTCCTTCTCCTAAGTGAGTCTCATCCACATTCCATGTGTGAGGAGTGTCACCCTCCACTTTCACAGTCACTTCATCAACGACTATAACCTCCCCTTTCTTATCTAGGCACCCTTCAGAGTACACACTACTACTGTAATGGTTCCAGTCCCCTCTGGACAGATCAGCCTGTGTCTCTAAACTCAAGGATCCAGGGTCCATTTCTGTAGCATAAGAACAAGACAGCTCACTGCAAGCCTCTAACACGTCACCTGAATCTCGATGGGAATAAACTTTTGAGCTCAGGTTACCGTAAAGTAAATACTCTGAGCCAGAAGCAGGAGGACAGCCCAGTCTCCTCAGCCCCTCTGGTTCTGACCTGTGGTCAGATCCTGTGTGTAAAAGCCTTTGTGTTACAGTTAAAGTCTCTGTGTCAGTCTCTGACTTGAGGACGGCGTTCGGCGTTCCACTGACCTCCGTGATGCTGCGTTGGCTCCTGGGCTGGGGTGCAGTGAGGTCCTCTGTGGCTACAGGGGATGCCACTCCAGCCGCTTCTCCAGACTGGATGTCTCTGCTGTGCTGTGGGTCCTCCTCTCCTTCAGACCTCTCCAGCTTGACACCAGGACCTGCAGCCTCTGCATCTGCAGACTGACACAAGAAGAGGAGGTTATTACCGGTAAATTAGTTTAATTGGATAACAATATCTCAGGGAAGTTTCACAAGCTCTGATATGTTAGATATATAAGGATGTACATGTAAGCAAATTAATAGCCGAGCGAGCCTTTCTGAAAGAAACGGGCCACATTTGATGTACTGTATGTACTGTACATTTGATTTCTAATGTTACACTGTGACACAAACCTCTATCACGATAACATGCTGGGTTGAGGTTCCTCTCCCCTCATCAACAGTGATTGGTTGGTCATCTCTACCCATGTTGTGTCCCGCTGGCTTCACAAAGCCCCTGTGACCTCGAGTGAGATGTCCTTCACCTGAGAGAGTGATTGGGGGAAATCGGTTGTTAAATGAGGTACTGACAATGGTCAATGCTATATTGTACACTATTGAAACTGTCTTGTTATAACTTTTTGATATACTATTTATTGTTCCATGCATCATATTATTTTAATTGAGTTTGACAACAGGACATTCATTAAATCAAGTATCTGGTAAGAATATGATATTTTGTCTTCGTGCAAGAAGCCTGGTTAAATAAATAAAAAAACATTTTCAAGATGGCTAAGTTTTGGTAATCAGTGTAAGTATTGCATACTATCCAAACACTGACCAAGATCCAATACTGGGTCTCACATCTGAACATATGAGCAGAGAGGAACCGGGCGGCAGCCTCGGCCTTCTGCAAAATCAAAGTGTACCTCTTGCCATTCCTCTGTATCGGTCGAGGATCTTGACACTACTGGGACGACTAGCGAGGACGCGCTCTCGCGCTGTCTTCTCTGCGCGCTCCCGTGACACCTTCAGTTCATGTAGCTGTAGTTTCCTCCGCAATACCCTGTTTTCTTTCTGGCTTTGAGTTATTTCCAAACGAAACACTGCATAGTCGTCGTCTACGAGTTTACAGATCTCTGCCACGGCGGCATTCGCTAGAACCTCCATGATGGAGGCTATTTGAGTGTGAAAAACCATACAGTTAGCCATTGTTAGCTAACGTTAGTAGCTAGCTAGCTAGCTAGATAACATTAATCGTCCTGTCTACAACGCGAATTAAAGACTACATGGGGTTAAGTATGTGATGCTGTGCAATCAAATTATTCATATTGAATTCCAGGGTGTTAATAAACGTCTAAATAACAATAAAAACGCTACCGTAAGAAATTGTTCTTGGTCAACGTTAACTTCCGTTTACACTGACGAAAAGGGGGCTCTTCCTCTTATTTGGTTTAATGGCTTCCGCAACAATTTTATGTGCATGTCGCCACCTACTGTATGGGTGGATAAGTCAAACGATCAAAAATAATATTCAACTGTTCAAAATCAACTTGCTTTTCTGTTCAAATCAAACATTAGAATCAGAAAATATCCTCGAAGGTCGTGCCATCTTCCAACGACAGTATCCTTGCCGTGCTTCTGCCTTGAAATATTGATGCCCCTAATACTTATCAGCCAGAGACACAATGATTTATTGGACACTTGAACAGTACAATTAATAACTGTGGCAATAAGCGTTACAAAATCCACCTTCACAATGACTGTATCCAGATCTCTTGACTGATGAGGAACATTTACAACGGGCTGTTGTGCATCCACCACCATTTCTTCAGCGCTGTGGCCATGTACACCTTTGACTCTCTCCCCAGCTCCACAGGAGATCTGCTGGACAATCCTGATCCTTGACACATCAACCTGTTTCACCCTAACAGGGCACTCAGGGAAGTCGGGAATATGATGCCCACCACAGTTGCAACATTTTACATTCAGACTCAATAACATACACTTCCCGGTTTTACACAAGCGTTCTCATGGCATATCTTTTATTTATCCTAGGGGACTAAACTCCACGGTGAAGTTTGTTTCTGATGAACAGTGCTGTAAAGTACTTAAGTGAAAATACTTTAAAGTACTACTTAAGTGTTTTTTTGGGGGGGTATCTGTACTTAACTATTTAGATTTGACAACTTTTACTTCCTTACATTCCTAAAGAAAATAATGTACTTTCTACTCCATTGATTTTCCGTGACAGTCGAAAGTACTCGTTACATTTTGAATGGCTAGCATGACAGGAAAATTGTCAAATTCATGCACTTACCAAGAGAACATCCCTGGTCATCCCTATTGCCTCTGATCTGGACTCACAAAACACATACTTCGTTTGTAAATTAAGTCAGTGTTGGAGTGTGTCCCTGGTTATCCCCCCCCCC
Source organism: Oncorhynchus mykiss (assembly GCF_013265735.2). Taxonomy (NCBI): domain Eukaryota; kingdom Metazoa; phylum Chordata; class Actinopteri; order Salmoniformes; family Salmonidae; genus Oncorhynchus; species Oncorhynchus mykiss. Next base: position 63,976,975 of record NC_048574.1, on the reverse strand, counting down.
CCCCCCCCCCCCCCCCCCCCCCCCCAACAAAATGGTGCCATCTTTTTTATATGGGGAATTAGAAATGATTTATACGTTTACTTTTCCTTTCAATACTTAAGTATATTTTAGCTATTACATTTACTTTTGATACTTAAATATATTTAAAACCAAATACTTTCTTTTACTCAAGTAGTATTTTACTGGGTGACTTTCACTTTTGAGGAATTTTCTATCAAGGCATCTTTACTTTTACTGAAGTATGAGAATCGCATACTTTCTCCACCACTGCTGAACTTCACCAACGCCTTCGAGCCGAGACCAGCACCGACTACATCGATTTGCCCAAGGTCAATACTTTCAATAAAATATTCAACGCCCACCTAAGTATGTTTGTCCTCTGTAGTTGCGTGACTTACTTTGATTTGGTGAAATCAATACTTTTTCAATAAATGTTAATCAAATACTGCTCATTGCTGTTGCTCTAATATGGCAACTAGTGGTTGAGTTCATTACAAAACTTCCTTCACCGTGGAGTGGTGTTTAGTCCGCTAATAAACTCAGTAAAAAAATAAATGTCCTCTCACTGTCAACTGCGTTTATTTTCAGCAAACTTAACATGTGTAAATATTTGTATGAACATAACAAGATTCAACAACTGAGACAAACTAAACAAGTTCCACAGACATGTGACTAACAGAAATGAAATAATCTGTCCCTGAACAAAGGGGGCGGGGTCAAAATCCAATGTAAGTCAGTATCTGGTGTGGCAACCAGCTGCATGTTTTGGTCCGACTGAGCTAAGGAAAACTCAGTCCCTGCAATGACCAAAAAATAACCAAGTCAGCACAGAGTCAATTTTGTTTTTAATTTCAACAAAATGGTCATACACTCGCACACGTGAAGATCAGTACTTTTATTGTAAAAAACGATACGTGACAAGTAGAAACCATAGTGAGAAAAGTAAACAGTACCTTTTCTGTAAATCTGGAAACCTCGCTTTGATGAAATACATTTTAGAATGCTTTGGAAAAACATTACACAGCTTCACTTCTTCATGTCAGGCCAAATCATTTCCTAATTTCAAAACAGGACAAAATTGTTAGTCTTAATCAGTGAAACATTTTTACAGACACCATCACACATTATACTCATTCTTTCCTCAGTTCACCTCATCCAGTTCCCTACTACATCCAAAACCAACAGAATTAACTAAACAAACAAACTAACTAGTACTACATACATGTCACTGTACTCTATACATGGGCTATGTGCATTTGCTGCTGGTGTATCCTGAGATATCTCCTCTCTGAGAACCTCTTCCCGCAGTGCGTACAGGCGAATGGCCTCTCTCCCGTGTGGATCTTCAGGTGCACCTTCAAATGGTGCTGGTGGGAGAACCTCTTCTCACACTGGGGACAGCTGTAGGGTTTCTCCCCTGTGTGGACTCTCTGGTGCCTCTTCAGACTGAATGATTGTGAAAAACTGGCCCGACAAAGGTGGCAGCCGAACGGTTTCTCCCCTGTGTGCATCCTCTGGTGGATCTCCACCTGTTTGCGGAAACTGAAGGCTTTCCCACAGAACGAACACGGGAAGCGCTTCTCTTTGCCACCAGATCTACTGATAGCATTGCTACTACTGTCATTTGTCAATGGGCTTGTGTACCCATTTAGTGTTGAGGCACTGGCATTGTCTGAGGTCTGGTTTAACAGGAGAGTGTGAGGAGAATGAAGGCCAGGGAGTGTCTGTATTGTTGCAGGGTCCATGTTCCAGTTGATAGATCCTATAGAAGGCAGGCTGAAGGCAGCACCTGTTAGGGGGTTAACCTGAGGCGTCATCAGTCTCTCTGAATCACAACTATAGGAGCAGGACGGAGCATCGCTAGCCGAGTCAGTGTCTGTACCCATACGGACACCACCTCGTACCTGCAGACCAAATCTACGCCTCGCCCTAGTCTCAGCCATTCTGTTGTCATGGAGACTATGTTCAGTTGTTTTGTGTTCCACTGTCTGTTTCTGGTTGTGGTTAACAGTGTTATTCCCCAGCCCAGAGTTGAGGATGCTGTCCCATCCACTGACCTCCACTATGCCACCTCTGGTCATGGCCTGCTCAGTGATGTTGTTCCCTAGAGCCTTGGCTGCACCTGTCTGGGTCTGGGAATCCAAGATGGCCACCCAGTCTCCTCTGTTAGCCTCCTGCCAACCACCTGCAGGAAGAGGTTAGAAAATAGATTTTCCTGATTTTTTGTTGTTGTCAAGTTCATACATTATAATGTGTGGTTTTGTATGTAAACATGCATTGTGTTGATTTCATTTTATGAAGGAAGGAAAAAAAATAGCCAGGTGCATCACTATTCCCATTGTAGATCTATTACTGTATGTAGGTTATATGTATTTCTCCCTTACCTTGATCCCCCATCTTTAGTCCACTCAGCAGATCAATGCTCTCTGGTCCGTCTTCTATTGCCTCCTCTTTGACTAGCAGTAGATCATGCTTCCCATCCTCCATGTCTACTGGCTGTAAGAGATACAGAGTGAGAGGATGTTGGATCAAGAAATCTGATATGAGCACCCTGCTATGGAATATATTTTGATTGGGTAATGAGGGATTGCTATGAGTACTATGCAAAGTTGATTTGATTACTTGATGTGCTGAGAATAGAGACAGTTTACCCCTACTCAAGGGTAAAAATAAAAGCTATGCAAGACGCGTCTTTAGTCATAAGAGTCCCACCTTGTCAACAAATATATATTTAAGAGACCTCATGTGCTGTCCTAACCAGTTCAGAGTTACCAGCTGGGGTGTCTTGATAATAGAAAAACGAAGCGAGTCAGTGGTTCCTGTGCCACATGCAATTGCTTTCGAGTTGGTAGAAGAATGTGTTGATATTGCTATATCATCTGAACCTAGAGACTATAGTATATTTCTGATTGTTTTCCACATACCTATCAGGAACGGGCCGGAGTGGTGTCACCCTGTTTCCTCATCCCTAGCAAACAGCTGATTCAACTAATTGCATTCTAAACTGAAGATCATGATTAGTTGATTATTGGAGTCAGGTGTGTTAGCTGAGGCAAAAGTATGACACCAATCAGGCCCGAGGACTGGAGATGCACATCCCTGCCTTATATGAACTTGTCCTTTCCCTTTGTGTGATTATTCTGATGAAGGTCATTGAATGCCGAAACCTTAATCTTCTAACTTTGCTTAAATAAAACAATTGAATGTTTAAAATGGTGAGCGAGTATTGCCCCTTTTCCGTTTCAATATATAATCAATCCATAAATAATCTCGACCTACATGGAACACTTTAAAAGGTTTCACGAGGCCTATTTCACATAAAATTCCCAAATACTTAACCACTAGGCTAATGAATAACAGGGTTGGGGGTCAATTCAATTTCAGTCAATTCAGAAAGTAAACCAAATTCCAAATCCAAATTTTTCTCACTGAAAAGCAGTGAAGAGAATTGGAATTTCAGTGTACTTCCTGAATTGACCCCAACCCTGATACACATTTTTCATTTGATTATTTAATTACCTACTGTACATATTATTTTAAGTAATTCCTAAAATAAGTTAAAAAAGCCTAAATTGGGCGTGCCTATACATTTGGCAATTGAAGGCATTTAGAGCTTATGTTAACTTGAATTGTGTTCAACGAAAATTATAAACCTTTCAAACATTGTATGCAACATTATCAGCGGCAGGTGACTTGATGCATAGGCTACTGTGCCATAGCGATTTAGAGTTGTTAAACGGGAGTGACGAGTGTGTTGATATAACGGTAATATTGTAGAAATTCCACTTTCAACAACCATCAAAATTTGTAAAAAAAATAATAAGTTAGGCTATGCATGCAAACATATTGGGCCTAAGTATTGTTGTCCATTAGTTTACTCCAATTAGGGGAGGGGGGTTAGGGTCAAATAAAAAGCACTTTTTAAAAAAAAATATATGGGGGATTGGGAATGACGCAGACACTTACGTTGATAGAACCCACAATCTGCAATATTAAAGCTGGTCTACGGTACCATTTATGTTTACTCAGTCTGTCCAATAGAGATTACGCAAAGGAAAGATAGTGATGACGCTCATTGAAAACGATGCAAATTATGTGGAATAACCAATCGCGATGAGGTATCGCCAGCTTTGAACTCTATAGAGCTCACCAGTTTGTAATCCTAAAAAACAGAAATTAGTTACCTTTGGTTCGTTTAGCAATTGTTATGGGTGAAATTAATGAGGAAAGATTGGGTTTTATGATTAACCTTAGATGTTATTTTTGGCGTTTTATCACCCCCTAGAGAAGGGATGGGCAACCGCCGACCAACCCCCCTTTAATATGCCCGCAAAAAATATTTGAAAAAATGTAGGGACTCAGTCTGGGTCTTAAAATACTGTTGAGAGTTATTCTAATTAATAAAATATAAAATTCCATCAATTTAAACTAGAGATATCAGTGTCTCAATCCACTGCATGCGCTTGTCGCAGGACTGGTTTTAAGGTAATATATATATAAATGAATGGAAGTATGGAGGTAGTGTTGTGCCAACAAAAATATTGGGTTAAATATGTGTCATATATATATATATATATATATATACACACAGACACACACACACACACACACACACACACACACACTTACATGCATACATTACGACCAATTTTCTACGTTGAGAAGCTTAGTGGAATACGGCCCAACCTAATACCATTCAGACAGTAGTTTACAGTGGGCTCACCTCAGTGAGACTGTATGTGGTCCTGTGCTCTTCAGCTGGTTCCTCTGTGGGTTCTGGACAAGTTTTTGTCTGGTTGTCCTCCATGACCATGGTCGCCTCAGGGTTCGCCAGACCCTCCTCACACCCCTCCTCCTTCACCAGCAGCACCTCCAGACCCTCCTCCTCCTGGAAGAGACAAGTGATACAGATTACACAGACACACACTCCCTCAGGTATGTACACACAGATAATAAACACACATTCAACATGGAGTGTTTACCCATCCCCACTAAGTTTGAGTCCTATACTGTAGTTACAGAATGACTTCATTGTTGATAAACCCATCATGGTGAACATAAATATGATGTTGGTAAATACAAGTCAGCTATGATAAGTCAAGTCATTAAGATAAACCTGACTAAACTATTTTGACGTGTACATTAGGTGTTTGTGTGTAATACACCATATCAAAACCACACATGTACAGTTGAAGTCGGAAGTTAATATTCACTTAGGTTGGAGTCATTAAAACTTGTTTTTCAATCACTCAACACATTTCTTGTTAAACTATGGTTTTGGCAAGTCGCTTATGACATCTACTTTGTGCATGACTAGTAATTTTTCCAACAATTGTTTACAGACAGATTATTTCACTTATAACTCACTGTAACATAATTCCAGTGGGTCAGAAATCATGTACATACACTAAGTTGACTGTGCCTTTAAACAACTTGGAAAATTCCAGAAAATCAATTCCAATAAATCAGCCAAGACCTCAGAAAAAAAATTGTAGACCTCTACAAGTCTGGTTTCATCCTTGGGGGCAATATCCAAACACCTGAAGGTACCACGTTCATCTGTACAAACAATAGTACGCAGGTATAAACACCATGGGACCAAGCATCTGTCATACCGCTCAGGAAGGAGACGTGTTCTGTCTACTAGAGATGAACGTACTGTGGTGCGAAAAGTGAAAATCAATCCCAGAACAACAGCAAAGGACCTTGTGAAGATGCTGGAGGAAACAGGTACAAAAGTATCAATATCCACAGTAAAACGAGTCCTATATCGACATAACCTGAAAGGCCGCTCAGCAAGGAAGAAGCCACTGCTCAGAAGCCGCACAGCCCTCCATGTGCTCGCCAGAGGTAGCCTGACTGCCATTAGGTACAGAGATGAGATCCTCAGACCCCTTGTGAGACCATATGCTGGTGCGATTGGCCCTGGGTTCCTCCTAATGCAAGACAATGCTAGACCTCATGTGGCTGGAGTGTGTCAGCAGTTCCTGCAAGAGGAAGGCATTGATGAATCCAATTGAGCACATCTGGGACATCATGTCTCGCTCCATCCACCAACGCCACGTTGCACCACAGACTGTCCAGGAGTTGGCTTTAAGGAGGATGCTTTAGTCCAGGTCTGGGAGGAGATCCCTCAGGAGACCATCCGCCACCTCATCAGGAGCATGCCCAGGCGTTGTAGGAAGGTCATACAGGCACGTGGAGGCCACACACACTACTGAGCCTCATTTTGACTTGTTTTAAGGACATTACATCAAAGTTAGATCAGCCTGTAGTGTGGTTTTCCACTTTAATTTTGAGTGTGACTCCAAATCCAGACTTCCATGGGTTGATATTTGATTTCCAATTATAATTTTTGTGTGATTTTGTTGTCAGCACATTCAACTATGTAAAGAAAAAAGTATTTAATAAGAATATTTGAATCATTCAGATCTAGGATGTGTTATTTTAGTGTTCCCTTTATTTTTTTGAGCAGTATATTTATACAGTGCCTTGCGAAAGTATTCGGCCCCCTTGAACTTTGTGACCGTTTGCCACATTTCAGGCTTCAAACATAAAGATATAAAACTGTATTTTTTTGTGAAGAATCAACAACAAGTGGGACACAATCATGAAGTGGAACGACATTTATTGGATATTTCAAACTTTTTAAACAAATCAAAAACTGAAAAATTGGGCGTGCAAAATTATTCAGCCCCTTTTCTTTCAGTGCAGCAAACTCTCTCCAGAAGTTCAGTGAGGATCTCTGAATGATCCAATGTTGACCTAAATTACTAATGATGATAAATACAATCCACCTGTGTGTAATCAAGTCTCCGTATAAATGCACCTGCACTGTGATAGTCTCAGAGGTCCGTTAAAAGCGCAGAGAGCATCATGAAGAACAAGGAACACACCATCCATAAAAAGTGTCGTTTAAAGTTTGCCACAAGCCACCTGGGAGACACACCAAACATGTGGAAGAAGGTGCTCTGGTCAGATGAAACCAAAATTGAACTTTTTGGCAACAATGCAAAACGTTATGTTTGGCGTAAAAGCAACACAGCTCATCACACTGAACACACCATCCACACTGTCAAACATGGTGGTGGCAGCATCATGGTTTGGGCCTGCTTTTCTTCAGCAGGGACAGGGAAGATGGTTAAAATTGATGGGAAGATGGATGGAGCCAAATACAGGACTATTCTGGAAGAAAACCTGATGGAATCTGCAAAAGACCTGAGACTGGGACGGAGATTTGTCTTCCAACAAGACAATGATCCAAAACATAAAGCAAAATCTACAATGGAATGGTTCAAAAATAATTAAAATAATTAAAAAAGTTTGAAATATCCAATAAATGTCGTTCCACTTCATGATTGTGTCCCACTTGTTGATTCTTCACAAAAAAAATACAGTTTTATATCTTTATGTTTGAAGCCTGAAATGTGGCAAAAGGTCGCAAAGTTCAAGGGGGCCGAATACTTTCGCAAGGCACTGTGTCTAAGATTTCTCAATCGAGTAGTGAATTTAAGCACAGATTGAACCACAAAGACCAGGGAGGTTTTTCAATACCTCGCAAAGAACGGCAACGATTGGTAGATGTGTACAAATAAATAAAAAATGACTCAACATCCGTTTGAGCATGGTGAAGTTATGAATTAGGCTTTGGATGGTGTACAAATCCCAGTCACTACAAAGATACAGGCGTTAGATAGGAAGGAAACTGCTCAGGGATTTCACCATGAGGCCAATGGTGATTTTAAAACAGTTACAGAGTTTAATGGTTGTGATATGAGAGAACTGAGGATGGATCAACAACATTGTAAATTACTCCACAATAATAACCTAAATGACAAATTGAAAAGAAGGAAACCTGAACAGAATAAAAATATTCCAAAACATGAATCCTGTTTGCAACAAGGCAAACAATGTATATATATATCATGTAAGGATATATATATACACATTGTTTGCCTTGTGTTAATGATGGCGGATGAAAATCAATGTTTTTATTATACATTTTTTCAAGATGAGTTGACAATCACCTAGCCCGTTGGGCATCTCACTACACCCCCATATGCCATGTATTGAAATATGCAGACAGACAGATTAAAATTAAGTTTACATTGTAATAATTCTGACAGCCAACTTTCTAGCTCAGCCCCCACAACTTTTGGACATTATAGCATTCCCAGAAAGCTTGGATTGAGTGATTATTTGTTTTATACTTAAGACATGACTCTGCTGTTGTTCTTTAGAATTTGTGTATTTTGACTCTTGTATAATCAATTCTATACATTAGTTTAAACTATATTAAGCATATATTTTAATTAACTGCAATTTCATTAGTTATGCTGCAACTCTGCCAACAGTTATTTTTAGTCTTTGTTCCAATGGTTTATATAAGAGATTTTCAGATGGATATAGTTTCTGCAAGGTTTTGTATATCTTCCCTATCATGTGAACATCCTTTTCTGACTCAAATAATTCCCTCAAGGCTGCTCTGATTTCCAAAAGATTTCAAAATCAATATTGTGACATTAACTTTTTTTCAGTCCAGAATATCTTTTAATTCTGTCATGGACATACATTTATTTCCTGTTACCAAGTCATGTACGGTTTCTATACCTTTTGTTTTCCATGTGGTCCAATTTATCTATGAATTATGAAAAGCTATCCAAGGATTGTTCCATAGGGTTGTGTTAGTGAGTGATATTGGTTCTTGTAGATTATGTTTAATTTTCTTCCATATAGTTATAGTGTTCTTAACTATGAAGTTGTTCATGTTGTTAGCTTTATCCGTTGAAAATAGACACGTAAAAAGATTCTGGGGATGAGCATGTCTGGTCACTGTTTTAAATGATAACTTTTTAGCATTTCTGGCACAAATTCAATGCAAGTCAATGCTTACTAGATTAGCATTTTGTGCTTAATATCCAAATCCTCTATAAGTAACGTTAACCTCTGAGTTATACAATCCATTTTTGTAAACTTCATGATTATTTGGAAATTAAGCGGGAAAATGCTAATATAGGTACCACTGACTTGCATTGGATTTGTGCCACAAATGCTAAAAAGTTAGCATTTGAAACAGTGGCCAACAAAACCAAAGCATGGGTTGCTTTCATACCTTGTCCATATGCTGCTTACAGGGTAAGGAAAACTATTATTAATTTAAAATGATTGATTTTGTCATTTAGGTGAACAATACCTTTAACACCTTTTCACATAAAAGCAGGAACAGCATCATTTAGGAGGTCAGAACCTGGTACTATCAGGATGTAGGATGGGACAAAAACCTAACAACTTCGATGACTAATTTCTCTGAACAAGGGGAAACAAAACCAACCAAATTCACTGAAATTACATTGGACGATGAAACAATACTCCAAGCCGCAGCACCATACAATTTGTCAGACAGAGAACTGATACTATATACTCGTTGTTGGGGTGGGATTGGTGTGGGGGGGGGGGGGGGGGGGGGGGGGGGGGGGGGTCCGTGGGTGGTTTTAGACAATTTCTTTGGATTTCTCATGTCTAACTCATTGTTAGAAAAAAGTTTGTTCTGAATCAGATGTTAGGTACTATATTTATTAAATATATGAATCCTATAAATTAAAATGGCCAATTTGGGTGCAATCAATTAGTTGAATTTCTCAGAGATCTAATTGTATTTCAACAAAATAATTTTGCAGGAATGCTAATATCTGTTTCTAACAGAAACGACTTTGGAACAATTGAGATGGTGGGTGTCAAGCCTCTTTCTTGTTCTTTTTGAAGTGGAACGACCCCCATGTCACCCCGCTCCTCCGCACACTCCACTGACTTCCAGTCAAAGCTCCCATCCACTACATGACCATGGTGCTTGCCGACAGAGCAGCAAGGGGAACTGCCCCTCCCTACCTTCAGGCCATGCTCAAACCCAACACTCCACCTGAGCACTCAAGTTCTGCCACTGGTCTCTTGGCCGTCCCACCACAATGGGGGATCAGATCCCGCTCAGCCCAGTCAACGCTCTTCTCTGTCCTGACACCCCAATGGTGGTACCAGCTTCCCCCTGAGTCCCTGCTCAGCTTACAAAAACGTCTGAAACCCTACCACTCAAAAGAGCATCTTAAATGAATCCCATTAAATAAACACATTGTCTTCCTACCAATGTTATAGTTGTGCTTTTATATTACTTTCTTATTTCTATTCATTAAGATTTTTATTTGAAATTGTTTTTAAGGTCTGATTTACTGTTTTTTACATAATTAAGTTTCAGTTTTAGTTCTAGCGACAGAAAGTAACCTGTGCGTGGGAGGCTAACAGCTATTTATGTGTTGTATAGTTGTGTTTTTTGTCACTTCTTGCCACTATGGGGCAGTAATTCATAAGGTGATGGGTCAGGTCATAGATTAGGTTTAAAGGGATAGTTCACCCAAATTACAAAATTAAAAACATTGCTTACAGGGCAAGGAAACCAGTCTATGGAAAAGGTATGACAGCAATCTATGTATCGCAATGGGTGCGTTCTCTGCTCATAGGTTGCTGACACCTTACAACACCTGGATAGGCATTTGATGTATCAGCTAACCACATCGCGTTCCCCTGCTCAGACGTTGCAAGTGTCGATCAATGGTTGCACGGAGGGCTAACTATTATCCTTCGTTTGCACTTATGGACTGCCCTCTTCAATTCAAACCACAGGTATTCAGTGAGACTTGAGTTCGGAGACAGATTCTGTGGTCAATCTTTGTGGAGTTTGGTGTGCTTGGGGTTATTGTCTTTCTGGAAGATCCATTTGAAGTATCAGCTTCCTTGCAAAGGCAACCAGGTTTTTGGCTAAAATGTCCTGGTACTGGGTCATGTTCATAATGCCGTTGACCTTAACCAGGGCCCCAGGACCAGTGGAAGCAAAACAGCCCCATAACGTCCACCGTATATTACAGTGGGCATGGGGTTCTTATCTGCTTATGCATTCTCATTTCAACACCAAACCCACCACTGGTGTGCAAGGCCAAAGAGCTCAGTTCTTATCTCAGTTCTTCATCAATGAAGACTTCTCCGAAAGATACGCCTCAAAAGAAAGGACCCGCTGCTATGACTCATTGAACAGCAAAAGAGAGGCAACATCGCATACCTGAAGTACGACCAGCTGGTCTTTCACCCCTTCTGCCCTAGTAGGAATACCGCAGGCGACTGTAGCCCACTGAGAGAATGCCAAGGGTGTGCAACAAAGCTGTCATCAAGGCAAAGGGTGGCTACTTTGAAGAATTTAAAATATATTGATTTGTTTAACATTTTTTTGGTTACTACATGATTCCATGTGTTATTTCATAGTGAAGATGTCAAAACTATTATTCTACAAAGTAGAAAATAGTTACAAATAAAGAAAAACCCTTGAATGAGTAGGTGTGTCCAAACTTTGGACTGGTACTGTATATTTCTTCCCAACCCACCATGGACAGCTCCAACACAATTTTACGGAAGGTTTAAAACAAATTAATTGAAAACGATGTGCCTATGTCTTATTCATAGCATTCTTAGTGCTTGTTAGAGCATTGTGACCTGCTGTAGCACAGCGGTCTAAGTAGCGTGCTCCGGTTGTAGACACTGATCGATTCCTTGAATTAATTTGACTTTTTTTCCCCTCCCTTGATTTAAAAAATATTTCTCCCCAACCTACCATGGACAGCTCCAATACAATTTTACCCGTTGAACATGGAGCACCACTTGCCCTTCGTTGAAACGGACTGTGATACTACAGATGTCAGATCTTGGGGCCTCCCGAGTGGCGCAGCGGGCTAAGGCACTGCAGCGCTTGAGTCGTCACTACAGATCCTGACGCACAATTGGCCCAGCATCGTCCGGGTTAGGGGAGGGTTTGGCCGACAGGGGTGTCCTTGTCCCATCGCCCTCTAGAGACTCCTGTGGTGGGCCGGGCCGGGCGCGTGCACAGTGTTTCCTCTGACACATTGGTGAGGCTGGCTTCAGTGTTAAGCGAGCAGTGTGTCAAGAAGCAGTGCAGCTTGGCAGGGACGTGTTTTGGAGGAGGTATGGTTCTCGACCTTGGCCTCTCCTGAGTCCGTACAGGAGTTGCAGCGATGGGACAAGACTAATTACCAATTAGATATCACGAAAATGGGAAGAAAAAGGGCTAAAAAGTACCCAAAAAATAAATATAAATAAATATTTAGATAGCCGGGGGCAGCTGGAATCCGTTTGTATACACAATGCCGTATCGTACCTTAAGCTACGTGCAGGCTATAGCTCGTCTTGTGAATTCTTATGTGGATTATAATAAAAAGGACAAGTACAGTGTAGATGGTTTGTTCGTCAAGGATTTTTTTTTTTTATGTTGAAGGCAAGCAATAGGCAGAATACATAATTGATTTCCTCAGTGCGATCCAATGATTTATACATACACTACATGACTGTTAGGAGCCACTGTGCCTCCATCTTGGAACTCCCTCACCATTGTAAAGAATATTTTGGAAGCTATGTAAATGCATTCATTTGGGTTTTTTTCCACATTTATTCTATTACAAATACATTAATGCATAATATAATAAATTATGTGAGCTAAATAAAATATGTAAAAACATTTTCCTTAAAGTATACTTTGAGATCACTAATGTTACTGTCCCTACTACAACAACAACAAAAATATTCAATACATGTCATTTTGTCCTTTATTGAAATACAGTAGAATTCCATTCAATCCTATGGAGGACTGCTCCTACTGGGGAGTGAGTATCCATAACATTCTAAGTGTTTACTAGAGCATTGTGACCTGCCGTAGCGCAGTGGTCTAAAACAGCGCGCTCCCGCTCCAAGCCTCACGAGTTGCATTTATTTCAACGGTTTTCAAGAAGTAAAACGAACAGTCTGATAATTTACACATCAGAGAAGTGTCTCAGCTCAACTAAATCGTCTTTGGATAGGCTCAAATGCATAAACATCGACAGATTTACAAAATGAAATATTACCCACACCAAAGACCATAGCTAAGTTGACAAATTATACATAGCCCAACTATAAAACGTGGGTCAGCATCCACACTGGAGGAAAGTTTATTGTTCAAGTTTCTGTCAATCAACTGATGGCCCAAATCAGCTCATCTCAGCCAGGGACACAAACAAAATCAAATCTTAGTTGTCACATGCGCCAAATACAACAGGAGTAGACCTTATAATGAAATGCTTACTTACAAGCCCTTAACCAACAATGCAGTTTTAAGAAAATCCCTAAAAAAGTAAGAGATAAGAATAACAAATAAATAAAGCGCGGCAGTAAATAACAATAGCGGGGCTATATACAGGGGGTACCGGTACAGAGTCAATGTGTCAATGTGCGGGGGACACCGGTGTCAAGGTAATTATGTACGTGTAGGTAAAGTTATTAAAGTGACTATGCATAGATAATAACAGAGTAGCAGCAGCGTAGAAGATGGTGGGGTGCAACACAAATAGTCTGGGTAGCCATTTGATTAGCTGTTCAGAAGTCTTATGGTTTGGGGCTAGAAGCTGTTTAGAAGCCTCTTGGACCTAGACCCACCGGTACCGCTTGCCGTGCGGTAGCAGAGAGAACAGTCCATGACTTTTAGGGCTTAACCTCTGACACCGCCTGGTATAGAGGTCCTGGATGGCAGGAAGCTTGGCCCTGGTGATGTACTGGGCCATACGCACTACCCTCTGTAGTGCCTTGCGGTTGGAGGCCGAGCAGTTGCCATACCAGGAAGTGATGCAACCTGTTAGGATGCTCTCGATGGTGCAGCTGTATAACCTTTTGAGAATCTGAGGACCCATGCCAAATATTTTCAGTCTCCTGAGGGGGAATAGATTTTGTTGTGCCCTCTTCACGACTGTCTCGGCTCACTTGGACCATGTTAGTTTGTTGGTGATGTGGACGCCAAGGAACTTGAAGCTCTCAACCTACTCCACTACAGCACCGTCGATGAGAATGGGGGCGTGCTCGGTCCTCCTTTTCCTGTAGTCCACAATCATCATCGGTTTTCACACCTTTCATAATGTGACAATGGATAGGCTAACGTGTAGGCTACAGAATGTAGCCTATTGGAATATAATCGAATGGCCTATTGCAACCATCGCCAGCTGATGTCTCATTAAAGCATCAATACGTGCTAAATTCACCCGCACTGCTGATCTCAATATAGTGGTGAGGAGGAGGAGTCTACCGTATCCGGAAGCAAATTCACCATTAATTTTCACTCAAACATTGTTTTAAACTTTGTTCTACTGTTGACAGTAAGCTGACTTCGGGATTGTATTTCCATTTGCTCTCCTTAAATAAACCACATGACCAAAAGTATGTGGCACCTGCTTGTCGAACATCTCATTCCAAAATCATGGGCATCAACATGGAGTTGGTCCCCCCTTTGCTGCTATAACAGCCTCCAGTCTTCTGGGAAGGCTTTCCACTAGATGTTGGAACATTTCAGCAGGGACTTGCTTCCATATAGCCACAAGAGAATTAGTGAGGTCGGGCGATTAGGCCTGGCTCGCAGTCGGCATTCAAATTCATCCCAAAGGTGTTCGATGGGGTTGAGGTCAGGGCTCTGTGCAGGCCAGTCAAGTTCTTCCACATTGATCTTGACAAACCATTTCTGTATGGACCTCGCTTTGAGCACAGGGGCATTGTCATGCTGAAACATGAAAATGCACCCATCACTAATCTCAACTAAAAATCTGTATTAACTCTATAAACTGCATTAATTTCCTCATTAAAAGTGCCTTGGGGAAAAAAATTGAGTAGTTGAACGGAAGTAATGAAACAGCCATTTGTGAACATCATATAGCCTACCCAGTACAAACACAATATGTAACAGATTTTTAGGCTTATATATATCACACAATGTCTGGATGCAATATTCTACCAAGGAATGTTCAACACTGTTAGTCTTAATCTCATTATTCCAAATGCATCTGTGGATGTTTTCTGCTGACAACAATGAAAATTAATCTTTGTATTTAATGCAAGGACTGATCTATACATCAGAAGCTATTGAGTGAAATGATTACTTTCAACTTTATAGAGTGGAATGGTTTTTCTGCTGGTGTCCTGAGGTAGCTCCTCTCTGAGAATCTCTTCCATCAGTGAGTACAGGCAAACAGCCTCTATACCATGTGGACCTTCAGGTGCATCTTCAGCTGTTCCTGGCGGGAGAACCTCTTCTCACACTGGGGGCAGCTGTAGGGTTTCTCCCCTGTGTGGACCATCTGGTGCCTCTTCAGGCTGCCAGACTGGGCAAAGCGCATATGACACTGGGTACAGCTGTAGGGTTTCTCCCCTGTGTGGACCCTCTGATGGACCTCCACCTTCTGGGGGCTGCTGAAGCCTTTGTTACAGAACATGCAGAGGAACCGTTTCTCTTTACTATTGCCTGATGTTGCTCCCCCTCCCCAAGCCTTGGCTCTTTGGTCGTTTGAGTTCAATACCTGATCGAAAAGGACGTAGCCGAGTGATTTGGAAGGTGCCATCGTCGTGGACACTGGGCCGCGATCCCTGAACTCGTTTAAAGGGGAGTGGGTGACAATATTTGTATTTGTCTCTAAGCTTTCTCTGTAATGTAAGACATCTCTGCCCTGTGAGTGACTGTCGCATAGGTGACTGTCTGCATTCCATGTGGGAGGAGCATCACCCTCCACTTTCACAGTCACCTCATCTACCACTATAACCTCCCCTTTCTTATCTATGCACCCTTCAGAGTATACACTACTACTGTACCGGTTCCAGTCCCCTCTAGACAAATCAGTCTGTGTCTCTAAACCCAAGGATATGTTGCCAGGGTCCATCTCTGTTGTGTAAGAACAAGACGGATCATCACCACTAGTGTCTAACGTGTCACCATCATCATCTCCACAGGACTTAACCATCATCTGGCTCTGGTGAAATACCGGTAAGGACTCTGAGTCAGGAGCAGGAGGAGAGCCCGGTGTCCCAAGCCCCAGTCTGTCTGGGTCTGATTTGTGGTCAGTTGCTGTGTGTAAGAGCCTGTGTGTTACAGTTAAAGTCTCTGTCTCTGACTTGAGGACGACGTTCAGTGTTCCACTGACCTCCGTGATGCTTCGTCGAGCGACGGGGGTGGGGTCCTCCGTGGCTACAGGGGGTGCTCCAGTCACTCCAGTCTGGATGTCTCTGCTGTGTTGAGGGTCCTCTTCTTCAGTCCTACCCTGCTTGACACCAGGACCTGCAGCCTCTGCAGACTGCCACATGAAGAGCGGAGGTTATTACCGATACATGACTGGAATTGGATAATGTCATAGGGAAGTCTCACAAGCTCCCCTACGGCAGATAAATAAGGATGTATATGTAAGCAAGTGAATACCTGAGTGGAGCCTTTCTGAAATTAACTGGCCACATTTGATGTACTGTAATTTTGATGTAATAATATTACAAATCAAATTAAATTTTATTTGTCACATACTCATGGTTAGCAGATGTTAATGCGAGTGTAGCGAAATGCTTGTGCTTCTAGTTCCGACAATGCAGTAATAACCAACAAGTAATGTAACTAACAATTCCAAAACTACTGTCTTATACACAGTGTAAGGGGAAAAAGAATATGTACATAAATATATATGGATGAGTGATGGTACAGAGCAGCATAGGCAAGATACAGTAGATGGTATCGAGTACAGTATATACATATGAGATGAGTATGTAAACAAAGTGGCATAGTTAAAGTGGCTAGTGATACATGTATTACATAAGGATGCAGTAGATGATATAGAGTACAGTATAATAGGTATACATATGAGATTAATAATGTAAGGTATGTAAACATTATATTAGGTAGCATTGTTTAAAGTGGCTAGTGATATATTTTACATAATTTCCCATCAATTCCCATTATTAAAGTGGCTGGAGTTGAGTCAGTGTGTTGGCAGCAGCCACTCAGTGTTAGTGATGGCTGTTTAACAGTCTGATGGCCTTGAGATAGAAGCTGTTTTTCAGTCTCTCGGTCCCAGCTTTGATGCACCTGTACTGACCTCGCCTTCTGGATGATAGCGGGGTGAACAGGCAGTGGCTCGGGTGGTTGTTGTCCTTGATGATCTTTATGGCCTTCCTGTAACATCGGGTGGTGTAGGTGTCCTGGAGGGCAGGTAGTTTGCCCCCGGTGATGCGTTGTGCAGACCTCACTACCCTCTGGAGAGCCTTACGGTTGTGGGCGGAGCAGTTGCCGTACCAGGCAGTGATACAGCCCGACAGGATGCTCTTGATTGTGCATCTGTAGAAGTTTGTGAGTGCTTTTGGTGACAAGCCGAATTTCTTCAGCCTCCTGAGGTTGAAGAGGCGCTGCTGCGCCTTCTTCACGATGCTGTCTGTGTGAGTGGACCAATTCAGTTTGTCTGTGATGTGTATGTCGAGGAACTTAAAACTTACTACCCTCTCCACTACTGTTCCATCGATGTGGATATGGGGGTGTTCCCTCTGCTGTTTCCTGAAGTCCACAATCATCTCCTTAGTTTTGTTGACGTTGAGTGTGAGGTTATTTTCCTGACACCACACTCCGAGGGCCCTCACCTCCTCCCTGTAGGCCGTCTCGTCGTTGTTGGTAATCAAGCCTACCACTGTTGTGTCGTCCGCAAACTTGATGATTGAGTTGGAGTCGTGCGTGGCCACGCAGTCGTGGGTGAACAGGGAGTACAGGAGAGGGCTCAGAACGCACCCTTGTGGGGCCCCAGTGTTGAGGATCAGCGGGGTGGAGATGTTGTTGCCTACCCTCACCACCTGGGGGCGGCCCGTCAGGAAGTCCAGTACCCAGTTGCACAGGGCGGGGTCGAGACCCAGGGTCTCGAGCTTGATGATGAGCTTGGAGGGTACTATGGTGTTGAATGCCGAGCTGTAGTCGATGAACAGCATTCTCACATAGGTATTCCTCTTGTCCAGATGGGTTAGGGCAGTGTGCAGTGTGGTTGAGATTGCATCGTCTGTGGACCTATTTGGGCGGTAAGCAAATTGGAGTGGGTCTAGGGTGTCAGGTAGG
This sequence comes from Oncorhynchus mykiss, assembly GCF_013265735.2. NCBI lineage: Eukaryota > Metazoa > Chordata > Actinopteri > Salmoniformes > Salmonidae > Oncorhynchus > Oncorhynchus mykiss. Next base: position 63,959,001 of record NC_048574.1, on the reverse strand, counting down.
GTGGAGGGTACACTAACCTCTATCATGATAATGTGCTGGGTTGAGGTTCCACTCCCCTCATCAACAGTGATTGGTTGGTCATCGCTCCATGTATGGTGTCCCACTGGATTCACAAAGCTCCTGTAGCCTCCAGTAAAATGTCCTTCACCTAAGAGAGTGTTTGAGGGAAAAGAGGTGGTTAGGTTAGGTACTGTCAATGCTGAACGCTATATTGTACAACATTGACAGTTTTGACACCGTCTAGAATTGTCCAGGATGACTTCTTGATATACGATTTATAGATTGATTGATTATGTTCCTTGCATAATTTTTTAAAATTAATAAATAGGAAATTCAGTAAATCAATAATCTAGTTAGAATAGGATAGTGTCTTTGTGCAAGAAAGCTAAGTAATCAGGGGAATTATTGCATACTATCCAAAAACTGACCAAGCCCAATCATGGACGGATTAATGCAGGGGCTTACCGAGGATGAAGCCCCTGGGCCTAGGCCGGGGAGGACCAACAGACAGCAAAAAACATTTTTAAATTTAAAAAATATATATACAGTATATATTATACAGTATTAGACATGTAGTATATATTATCTTTTTTTAAAAATAATGTTTTACTGCAACTGCCAACTACAGGAGGATTCAGGAGCCCACTCGCAATGAGTGTAGAGAGCCTGCTGCTCTGCTAATGATCAGATAGAGGGAGGAGAGGAGGTAGGGGCCCCACGTGGGTAACTGGGGGGGCTCTGCCTTGATTGGGTAACTGATTGATAAAATAAAATAAACTGCATAATAAATAAATAAAGAAATATTACTGGCCAATTGTGTGAGTCAGTGACTGGGCCCAAGTGGCAAATGTATTTATTTTTCATCCAACCACAGAAGCCCAATCTCAATTTTCAGAATACAACAGAGAGCATAATTTAGCTATAGAGGCTCAATAGTTTCTAAAAAAATATGGTGGATAAAATTTGATCACAAGCACATACAGGTAAACTGCCAAAACAAAGGAAACACCAACCTAAAGTGTCTTAAAAAGGGTGTTTGGCCACCACGATCCACCAGAACAGCTTCAATGCACCTCGGCATAGATTCAACAAGTAGATTTAAACCATTCATGACTTGAATGGGAACTGCCATCTATGGATTATATTTCTATGGTTGGTTGAGGTGGTCTTTTGGCCTTTTGCTAATTTCAAAAAACAATCGTGGGATAAAAAACAAGGAAAGCAAACACCTACTACTGTAGAACCAATATTTTACAAAAATTCCCCTCAACAACAGCACTGTTTTTCAAAGTAGATCATCTTGAGATAGGCTATTGCCAAGAGGAGCGCATCGACCATTACTGTGAGTAGTAACCTATGGCTTCATCTTCATCATTAGGTGAGACTGGGCAATTTTTTGGTTTGAATTCAAGACCAGATTTATCTCAGCTTTAGCAAATGTATTATTTAATGTAAATGAGGTAGAATTGTATGACAGGAGTTTTTAAAAGGCAAAAAAAAGTTCCCCATGTGTAGAAATGCCAAAAACGCCTCTGCTCAACTGTAGCCTATCCCACGCCGCAAATTATATTATGGCTTTATTATAATGGGGCTATAACTTCAAAATAAAATGTAACACGTGTCGTATTGCATCTTGGTGCACGGATTTGTTTAAAAAATAAAAAATATGGTGTGCCGAAGGGTGGAGTGACTATAACAATAAAACATGTTTTTTAAATCATTCTAAATCTGTCCCTGAGACCAATTCTAGGTAACATGTGCAGACAGGAACTGGCGAAAGCCCCCCCAATTGTACCTCTTGGCATTCCTGCTCTGTATCGGTCGAGGATCTTGACCCTATTGGTTCTCTCTGCGCGTTCCCGTGCCACCTTCAATTCCAGCAGCTGTAGTTTCCTCCGTAATCCCCTGTTTTCTTTCTGGCTTTGAGTTATTTCCAAACGAAACACTGCATAGTCGTCATCTACGAGTTTACAGATTTCTGCCACGGCTGCATTTGCTAGCACCTCCATGACGGAGGCTATTTGAGTGTGAAAAACCATACAGTTTGACATTGTTAGCAGCTAGCTAGCGTTACCTAGATAACATATATCAACCAAGTCCTGTCTCCAACGCGAATTAAACAGTACCATGTATGTGATGCTGTGCAGCTAAAGGAGTCATATGTTGAGTTCCAGGGTGTTATTAATACACGTCTAAATAACAATAAAAAACGCTAACGTGGAACTTGTTCTCAGTCACTGCTCACTTCCGTTTACTTCTTCTTTGTGTGAACTTCCGGAAGATTAGACAGCGTCGCGTATTGCTGCCCTTCGCAGGTCGGAGAGCGGATTACACATTGGTCACAAGAACAAAGTGTTTCCACTCCTCACAAGCTACAGACAACATGGAAAACGGCAATAAACAACTAGGGATTATGTTCACATGTCTGATTGGCCTTGAGCCATGTCTTCATGTTTTTTTGTGAAAGTGTGACAGGTGGTGCAGTTGTGTGTGTCTGATGGCAGTGTATTCCAAACATGGGAAGCTCTCACAGAGAAAGCAGATTGACTAAATGTGCTTTTCCTTAAGGGAACTATACAGTCACCTCTCATGGCAGACAGTGTGGGACTGATGCCATATGTTTGAGTTTTCTGTGGAGGGAAGGGAGGGGAGGGGGAGCCAGGAAGGAGAGTGATGGAGTGTTGCTTTAGTCTCCGGAACACAGCGCCATTGAAAGGAGTGATAACTGGGGTGGGGTTGAGTGTTAAGGTGGATCAACTGAAGTCGGGGATCCCTGTTGTCTGTGATGCATGCCGTTTGGTGGTGCACAGACCCGGTGGTGAGCGCGAGACTGAGGAGACCCTGTCTGTTGTTCAGAGTTTTGATTATGTGTGTTTTCCAGATAGTCATGCTAGGGTATATAAGTAATCCCATGAGAGAATTTGTTACGAACCCAGTACCGTGTTTCACGTGTCAAGTTTATGGTCATGTTGCAGCAGTATGTAGTAAGGAGATTCCGAGGTGTGAGAAGTGTGCAGGAGGGGATGGGAAAAAAGAGTGTGTAGTTTAGTTGGAAAAAGTAGAGTGTGTCAATTGTGGGGGTGGCCATGTTGCTGGGGATCATAAATGTCCTGTGCGAGTGAGACAAGTTGAGTTTGCCAGGGTGACAGCAGTGCAGAAAGTGTCAGGCTGAGGCAGTGAGGAAAGTAGAGGATAGAGGGGTGAGGGAGCTTGAGAGGATCCCTGTGAGTAGTAGGCCAGTAGAGTGACCCAAACAGTTTGTGCTTTAGTAAGGTTGGCTTCTTGGTGTTTATTGCTATGGTCATTAATTGTACCGCACAGATGGAAATGAAATCCCAGAAGATTGAATTGGTAGTAGCAGCAGCAGAGATATTTTTGGGTATCAGAGATTTTAGTGCATAAAAACTACAGTGGGTTTTGAGAGATGAAATTCCAGCCTCCCAGACCGACGGCCTGGTGTAGGATCTATTGGGGCCAAAGTAGTGGGAAGGTGTGTTGGGGATAGTGGTATATATACAGAACCAGTCAAAAGTTTGGACACACCTACTCATTTAAGGGTTTTCTTTATTTTTACTATTTTCTACATTGTAGAATAATAGTGAAGACATCAAAACTATGAAATAACACACAGAATCATGTACAGTGCCTTGCGAAAGTATTCAACCCCCTTGAGCTTTGCGACCTTTTGCCACATTTCAGGCTTCAAACATAAAGATGTAAAACTGTATTTTTTTGTGAAGAATCAACAACAAGTGGGACACAATCATGAAGTGGAACGACATTTATTGGATATTTCAAACTTTTTTAACAAATCAAAAACTTAAAAATTGGGCGTGCAAAATTATTCAGCCCCTTTACTTTCAGTGCAGCAAACTCTCTCCAGAAGTTCAGTGAGGATCTCTGAATGATCCAATGTTGACCTAAATGACTAATGATGATAAATACAATCCACCTGTGTGTAATCAAGTCTCCGTATAAATGCACCTGCACTGTGATAGTCTCAGAGGTCCGTCAAAAGCGCAGAGAGCATCATGAAGAACAAGGAACACACCAGGCAGGTCCGAGATACTGTTGTGAAGAAGTTTAAAGCCGGATTTGGATACAAAAATATTTCCCAAGCTTTAAACATCCCAAGGAGCACTGTGCAAGCGATAATATTGAAATGGAAGGAGTATCAGACCACTGCAAATCTACCAAGACCTGGCCGTCCCTCTAAACTTTCAGCTCATACAAGGAGAAGACTGATCAGAGATGCAGCCAAGAGGCCCATGATCACTCTGGATGAACTGCAGAGATCTACAGCTGAGGTGGGAGACTCTGTCCATAGGGCAACAATCAGTCGTATATTGCACAAATCTGGCCTTTATGGAAGAGTGGCAAGAAGAAAGCCATTTCTTAAAGATATCCATAAAAAGTGTCATTTAAAGTTTGCCACAAGCCACCTGGGAGACACACCAAACATGTGGAAGAAGGTGCTCTGGTCAGATGAAACCAAAATAAAAAAAAATGAAAACAAAAAAACAAAAATTGAACTTTTTGGCAACAATGCAAAACGTTATGTTTGGCGTAAAAGCAACACAGCTGAACACACCATCCCCACTGTCAAACATGGTGGTGGCAGCATCATGGTTTGGGCCTGCTTTTCTTCAGCAGGGACAGGGAAGATGGTTAAAATTGATGGGAAGATGGATGGAGCCAAATAAAGGACCATTCTGGAAGAAAACCTGATGGAGTCTGCAAAAGACCTGAGACTGGGACGGAGATTTGTCTTCCAACAAGACAATGATCCAAAACATAAAGCAAAATCTACAATGGAATGGTTCAAAAATAAACATATCCAGGTGTTAGAATGGCCAAGTCAAAGTCCTGACCTGAATCCAATCGAGAATCTGTGGAAAGAACTGAAAACTGCTGTTCACAAATGCTCTCCATCCAACCTCACTGAGCTCGAGCTGTTTTGCAAGGAGGAATGGGAAAAAATTTCAGTCTCTCGATGTGCAAAACTGATAGAGACATACCCCAAGCGACTTACAGCTGTAATCGCAGCAAAAGGTGGCGCTACAAAGTATTAACTTAAGGGGCTGAATAATTTTGCACGCCCAATTTTTCAGTTTTTGATTTGTTAAAAAAGTTTGAAATATCCAATAAATGTCGTTCCACTTCATGATTGTGTCCCACTTGTTGTTGATTCTTCACAAAAAAATACAGTTTTATATCTTTATGTTTGAAGCCTAAAATGTGACAAAAGGTCGCAAAGTTCAAGGGGGCCGAATACTTTCGCAAGGCACTGTAGTAACCAAAAAAGTGTTGAACAAATCTAAATATATTTTATATTTGAGATTCTTCAAAGAAGACACCCTTTGCCTCGATGACAGCTTTGCACACTCTTGGCATTCTCTCAACCAGCTTCATGAGGAATGTTTTTCCAACAGTTTTGAAGGAGTTCCCATATATGCTGAGCACTGCTTTTCCTTCACTCTGAGGTCCAACTCATCCCAAACCATCTCAATTGGGTTGAGGTTGGGTGATTGTGGAGGCCAGGTCATCTGATGCAGCACTCCATCACTCTCATTCTTGGTCAAATAGCCGTTACACAGCCTGGAGGTGTGTTGGGTCATTGTCCTGTTGAAAAACAAAAGATAGTCCCACTAAGCTTAAACCAGATGGGATGGCGTATCGCTGCAGAATGCTGTGGTAGCCACGCTGGTTAAGTGTGCCTTGAATTCTAAATAGATCACAGACAGTGTCAACAGCAAAGCACCATCACACCTCCTCCTCCATGCTTCACGGTGGGAACCACATGAGGAGATCCGTTCACCTACTCTGCGTTTCACAAAGATTTCACCACCCATGCTGTTGGTGGAGGTAACGCACCATCCTCTCTGGCACCATTCGACATCCTGTCTCATCTCGTATGTCTTGCATCATCTGTGGCATGAGAATCTATCTGCTGGAGTCAGACCCTATTGCAAAAAAAGGGAGAAGGGGAAAATTGAACCACCATCTAATCCTGCACTTATACGCTATTCCCAAAAACCCACCACCCCATCCCTCGATCCTACACCAGGCCGTCCCTGTAGATATTTTGCACTAAAATCTCTCACATCCAAATATTTATCTGCTGCTGCAACCACTACATCTACAGTGTCTTCAGGAAGTATTCATACCGCTATAATTTTTCCACATTTTGTTGTGTTAGAGTGAGATTAACATGGATTTTTTTTTTGTTTTTTTTTGGTCTAAATCACAAAAAAATGAGAAATTAATAAAAAATGTAACAATAATCTATATCTTTATTAGATAAGTTTTCACCCCCCTGAGTTAAAAACACATTTGTCAGTGATTAAAGCTGTGAGTCACACCTGAACTGTACAATATTGGCCCATTATTCTTTTTAAAATTCTTCAATCTCTGTCAAGTTTGTTGTTGATCATTGTTAGACAGCCATTTAAGTCTTCCTATAGATTCTCAAGACGATTTAAGTCAAAACTGTAACTAAGCCACTCAGGAACATTTAATGTTGTCTTGGTAAGCAACTCCAGTGTAGATTTGGCCTTGTGTTTGAAGTAATTGTCCTGCTGAAAGGTGAATTTGTCTCCCAGTGTATGTTGGAAAGCAGACTGAACTGGGTGTTCCTCTAGGATTTTGCCTGTGCTTAGCTGAATTCTGTTTCTGTTTAACCTAAAAATAAAATCCCTAGTCCTTGCTGATGACAAGCATACTCATAACATGATGCAGCCACCACCATGCTTGAACAGTGGTACTCAGTGATGTGTAATGTTGGATTTTCCCCAAACATAACACTTTGTATTCAGGACATTAAGTTAATTTATTTGCCACATTGTTTGTCTTGTTGCAAACAGGATTCATGTTTTGGAATATTTTTATTCTGTTCAGGTTTCCTTCTTTTCAATTTCTCATTTAGGTTATTTTTGTGGAGTAATTTACAATGTTGTTGATCCATCCTCAGTTCTCTCATATCACAACCATTAAACTCTGTAACTGTTTTAAAATCACCATTGGCCTCATGGTGAAATCCCTGAGCAGTTTCCTTCCTCTCTGACGCCTGTATCTTTGTAGTGACTGGGATTTGTACACCATCCAAAGCCTAATTCATAACTTCACCATGCTCAAACGGATGTTGAGTAATTTTTAATTTATTTGTACACATCTACCAATCGTTGCCGTTCTTTGCGAGGTATTGAAAAACCTCCCTGGTCTTTGTGGTTCAATCTGTGCTTAAATTCACTACTCGATTGAGAAATCTTACAGATAATTGTATGTTTGGAGTACAGAGATGGGGTAGTCATTGAAAAATCATGTTAACCATTATTATTGAACACGGAATGAATCCATGCAACTTATGTGATCTGTTAAACACAGTTTTATTCCTGAACTTATTTAGGCTTGTATACATCATTCCTCACTGAGTTCCCTGAATTCCTATTGGGCCTTGTAGTCATGGCAGATAATATTCACATTTTTGGTGACTTTAATATTCACATGGAATAGTCCACAGACTCACTCCAAAAGGCTTTCGGAGCCATCATCGACTCAGTTGGGTTTGTCCAACATATCTCTGAACTTACTCACTGCCACAGTCACTCTGGACCTAGTTTTGTCCCGTGGAATAAATATTGTGGATCTTAATGTTTTTCATCATAATCCTGGACTATTAGACCACCCTTTTATTACATTTGCAATCACAACAAATAATCTGCTCAGACCCCAACCAAGGACCATCAAAAGTCGTACTTTAACTTCTCGGACAACCCAAAGATTCCTATATGCCCTTCCAGACCCCCTCCGCCTACCCAAGGACGTCAGAGTACAAAAATCGTTTAACCACCTAACCGAGGAACTAAATTTAACCTTGCATAATACTATAGATGCAGTCACACCGCTAAAAACAAAAAACATTTGTCGAAAGAAACTAGCTCAATGGTATACAGAAAATACCCGAGCCCTGAAGCAAGCTCCCAGAAAATTGGAACAGATATGGCTCTACACCAAACTGAAAGTCTTCTGACTAGTGTAACAGGGTTATAATTGGATGGCTTTCACTTCAGTAGTGATAAATTCATTAACTTCTTTGACGAAAAGATCATGATCATTAGAAATCAAATTACGGACTCATCTTTAAATCTGCGTATTTCTCCAAAGCTCAGTTGTCATAAGTCTGCACAACACTGCCAGGACCTAGGATCAAGGGAGACACTCAAGTTGTTTAATGCTATATCTCTTGACACATTGATGAAAATAGTCATGGCCTCTAAACCTTCAAGATGCATACTGGACCATATTCCAACTAAACTACTGAAAGAGCTGCTTCCTGTGCTTGGCCCTCCTATGTTGAACATAATAAACGGCTCCCAACCCACCGAATGTGTACCAAACTCACTTAAAGTGGCAGTAATCTGGCCTCTCTTGAAAAAGCCAAACTTTGACCCAGAAAATATAAACTATCGGCCTATATTGAATCTCCCATTCCTCTCAAAGAAATTCAAAAAAAGCTGTTGCGCAGCAACTCATTGCCTTTCTGAAGACAAACAATACGAAACATTTCAGTCTGGTTTGAGACCCCATCATAACACTGAGACTGCACTTGTGAAGTTGGTAAATTACCTTTTAATGGCGTCAGACCAAGGCTCTGCATCTGTCCTCGTGCTCCTAGACCTTAGTGCTGCTTTTGATACCATCGATCAGCATGTTCTTTTGAAGAGATTGGAAACTAAAATTGGTCTAGACGGACAAGTTCTGGCCTGGTTTAGATCTTATCTGTCGGAAAGATATTAGTTTGTCTCTGTGAATGGTTTGTCCTCTGAGAAATCAAATGTACATTTTGGTGTTCCTCAAGGTTCTGTTTTGGGATCCCTATTGTTTTCACTATATATTTTACCTCTTGGTGATGTCATTCGGAAACATAATGCTAACTTTCACAGCTATGCGGACACTACACAGCTGTACATTTCGATGAAAAATGGTGAAGCCCCAAAATTGCCCTCCCTGGAAGCCTGTGTTTCAGAAGTTGATGGCGGCAAATTTTTTACTTTTAAACTTGGACAAAACAGAGATGATAGTTCTAGGTCCCAAGAAACAAAGAGATCTTCTGTTGGATCTGACAATGAATCTTGATGGTTGTAGAGTCATCTCAAATAAAACTGTGAAGGACCTCGGCGTTACTTTGGACCCTGATCTCTCTTTTGACGAACATATCAAGACTGTTTCAAGGATGTCTTTTTTCCATCTACGTAACATTGCAAAAATCCGAATCTTTCTGTCCAAAAATGATGCAGAAAAATGTATCCATGCTTTTGTCACTTCTAGATTAGACTACTGCAATGCTCTACTTTCCAGCTACCCAGATAAAGCATTAAATAAACCTCAGTTAGTGCTAAACATGGCTGCTAAAAACCCAACATTTGATCATATTACTCCAGTGCTAGCCTCTCTACACTGGCTTCCTGATAAGGCAAGAGCTGATTTCAAGGTTTTACTGCTAATCTACAAAGCATTACATGGGCTAGCTCCTACCTATCTTTCCAATTTGGTCCTGCCGTACATACCTACACATACGCTACGGTCACAAGACGCAGGCCTAATTATTGTCCCTAGAATTTCTAAGCAAACAGCTGGAGGCACGGCATTCTCCTATAGAGCTCAATTTTTATGGAATGGTCTGCCTGTCCATGTGAGAGACGCAGACTCTGCCTCGACCTTTAAGTCTTTATTTAAGACTCATCTCTTCATTAGGTCCTATGATTGAGTGTAGTCACTTGAGCGTGCTGATTCACTGATGTGATCTTCATGTCCGGGTTGACGCCCCCCACGGGTTCATGCCATAGGGGAGATCTTTGTGGGCTATACTCGGCCTTGTCTCAGGGTAGTTAGTTGGTGGTTTGAAGATATCCCTCTAGTGGTGTGGAGGCTGTGCTTTGGTAAAGTGGATGGGGATATATTCTACCTGGTTGGCCCTGTCCGGGGGGTATCGTTGAACGGGGCCACAGTGTCTCCCGACCCCTCCTGTCTCAGCCTACAGTATTTATGCTGGAGTTTATGTGTTGGGGGGCTTGGTCAGTCTGTTATATCTGGAGTATTTCTCCTGTCTTATCTAGTGTCCTGTGTGAATTTAAGAATGCTCCCGCTAATTCTCTCTCTCTTTCTCTCTTCTCTCAGAAGACCTGAGCCCTAAGACCATGCCTCAACACTACCTGGCATGATGACTCCTTGTTTACCCCAGTCCATCTGGTCGTGCTGCTGCTCCAGTTTCAACTGTTCTGCCTGCGGCTATGGAACCCTGATCTGTTCACCAGATGTGCTACCTTGTCCCGTACCTGCTGTTTTCAACTCTCTCTCAACCGTACCTGCTGTCTAGCTTTGAATGATCGGCTATGAAAAGCCAACTGACATTTACTCCTGAGGTGCTGACCTGTTGCACCCTCCACAACCACTGTGATTATTATTATTTGACCCAGCTGGTCATCTGTCAACGTTTGAACATCTTCACCATGTACTGTTATAATCTCCACCCGGCACAGCCAGAAGAGGACTGGCCACCTTTCAGAGCCTGGTTCCTCTCTAGGTTTCTTCCTAGGTTCCCACCTTTCTAAGGAGTTTTTCCTTGCCATCATGCTTCTACATCTGCATTGCTCACTGTTTGGGGTTTTAAGCTGGGTTTCTGTATAAGCACTTTGTGACATCGGCTGATGTAAAAAGGGCTTTATAAATACATTTGATTGATTGATTACATTTGCACTGATGTCAGAATGAGTAGAGGGACAATAGAGTGCTGAGTACCAGGCAGGTAGCAAGTTTGGTAGGCTACTAACCAGCAGCCGCATCATAAGGGCTTTATAAATACAATTTGATTGATTGACACACAGCAATTGTATTAGTTGATTTTTTCTTATGATCCCTGGAGACGAATGTGAAACCAGCCATATGGAAGCAAACTGAAAATCATAACACCACGTATTGCAGGACCCTAGTGTCCTGCTATCCAGGCGCTGGATTTCTCCCTTACCTTGCTCCCCCATCTTCAGTCCACTCAGCAGATCAATGCTCTCTCGTCCATCTTCTATTGACTCCTCATTGACTCCTCTTTGACTAGCAGAAGATCAGGCTTCCCATCCTCCATGTCTCCATGTCTGACTGTAAGAGATACAGAGGGAGAGGATGTTGGACTTAGAAGTCTGATATCAGCATCTTCTGGGCAATGTTAGTTGATATGATACTATACAAACGTGTTTATTTCCCGTGTGGCTCAATTCGTAGAGCATGGTGCTTGCAACTCCAGGGTTGGGGGACCAGTATAGGGAAAAAATGTATGAAAATGTAGGCACGTACGTCCTCTGGATAAGAGTGTCTGCTAATTTACTAAAATCTAAATGTAAAAATGTAATTTGATACTATGCAAACATGTTAGTTGATTTGATTACTTGCCACTCTTTAATGGTTTGATAATTCAAAGACATGGTCTAACACGTAAGACAAAATTAATCAAGACCTGGGCCCATATCCACAAAGAGTCTCAGAGTAGGGGTCCTGATCTAGGATCAGGTCCCCACCTGTCTATATAGAGTTATTCATTATGATCTAAAAGGTACAACTCTAGGCACTGTGGATAAGGGCCCTGAACAAATACCATTCAGACAGTAGTTTACATTGGGCTCACCTCAGTGAGACTGTATGTGGTCCTGTGCTGCTCAGCTGGTTCCTCTGTGGGTTCAGGAGGAGGTGTAGTCTGGTTGTCCTCCATGACCATGGTCACCTCAGGGTCCCCCAAATCCTCCCCACACCCCTCCTCCTTCACCAAAAGCACCTCTGGACCCTCCTCCTCCTAGAGGAGAGAGGTGATACAGATTACACAGACATACACTCCCTCAGGTACGTACACATCAGAGGCGGCTGGTGGCACCTGAATTGAGGAGGCCTATAGTAATGGCTGCAATGGAGTAAATGGAATGGAATCAAACACATGGGTGTGGTTGATACCATTCCATTGACTCCATTCCAGCCATTATGAGCCGTCCTCTCACCAGCCTCCTGTGTTACACACGCACACACAGATAAAACACTTTCAACATTTACCCATCCCACTACGTTTGAGTCCTATACTGTAGTTACAGAATGACTTCATTGTTGTTAAACCCATCATGGTGGACACAAATATGATGTTGTAGATAAATATAAGTCAGCTATGATAAGACAAAAGTCATCAAAAGACAAACATGACTAAACTATTATGACATGTACAGTAGAGGTTTGTTAGCATGTGGGTATGTGTAGGTATATTTAGAATAGGGTGAGATCAGAAATGATGTATACTAAAGAGAGTCAAGGCAAATTCCCATGTGTTTATTAAACATAAAGAAGTATTAAATACACTATGTAAACCACACATACACGCATCAGCAAAAAATCTGCATGAACTCAAACTGAAATTATATTCTCATTGAAAAGTGTATTGGAAAAAAAGAGTAGTCAAATGGAAGTAATGAAATAGGCATTTGTGAACATCATATATCCTACACAGTACAAACACAATATGTAACAGACTTTTTAGGCTTATATATCACACAATGTCTGGATGTAATATTCTACCCAGGAATATTCTAAACTGAGATCTGTTACTCTTGTTATTCAAAATTGTCTTTAATGCAGGGTTTGATGTAAATGTCAGAAGCTATCGAGTAGAATGGATACTATCTATGTTATCGAGTGAATGCTTTTTATGCTGGTGTATCCTGAGGTAGCACTTCTCTGAGAACCTCTTTCCGCACTGTATACAGCCTCTCTCCTGTGTGGACCTTCAGGTGCCTCTTCAGGTTGGACGAGTGTGAGAAACTGGCCCGGCACAGGTGGCAGACGAAGGGTTTCTCCCCTGTGTGGACCCTCTGGTGCCTCATCAGGTCACCAGCCTGGGCAAAGCGCATGTGACAAACACTCAAACCCTCTGATCCAAAAGATCTCAGATGTGCTCAATGGGATTGAGATCCGGCCTCTTCACTGGCCATGGCAGAACACTGACATTCCTGTCTTGCAGGAAATCACGCACAGAACGAGCAGTATGGCTGGTGGCATTGTCATGCTGGAGGGTCATGTCAGGATGAGCCTGCAGGAAGGGTACATGAGGGAGGATGTCGTCTTCCTTGTCACGCACAGCGTTGAGATTGCCTGCAATGACAACAAGCTTAGTCCGATGATGCTGTGACATACCGCCCCAGACCATGACGGACCCTCCACCTCCAAATCGATCCCGCTCCAGAGTACAGGCCGAAGTAACGCTCATTCCTTCGACGATAAACGCGAATCCGACCATCACCCCTGGTGAGACAAAACCGTGACTCGTCAGTGAAGAGCACTTTTTGCCAGTCCTGTCTGGTCCAGCGACGGTGGGTTTGTGCCCATAGACAACGTTGTTGCCGGTGATGTCTGGTGAGGACCTGCCTTTCAACAGGCCTACAAGCTCTCTGCCGAGGCTCTCTCAGCCTATTGCGGACAGTCTGAGCACTGATGGAGGGATTGTGCATTCCTGGTGTAACTCGGGCAGCTGTTGTTGCCATAATGTACCTGTCCCGCAGGTGTGATGTTCGGATGTACCGATCCTGTGCAGGTGTTGTTACACGTGGTCTGCCATTGCGAGGACGATCAACTGTCCGTCCTGTCTCCCTGTAGCGCTGTCTTGGTTGTCTCGCAGTACGGACAATGCAATTTATTGCCCTGGCCACATCTGCAGTCCTCATGCCTCCTTGCAGCATGCCTAAGGCACGTTCATGCAGATGAGCAGGGACCCTGAGCATCATTCTTTTGTTTTTCAGTGTCAGTAGAAAGGCCTCTTTAGTGTCCTCAGTTTTCATAACTGACCTTAATTGCCTACCGTCTGCAAGCTGTTACTGTCTTAACCACCGTTCAACATGAGCATGTTCATTCATTAATGGTTCATTGAACAAGCATGGGAAACAGTGTTTAAACCCTTCACAATGAAGATCTGTGAAGTTAATTCGTAAAAATCAAAATATCTTTGGAAGACAGGGTCCTGAAAAATACACTTTTTTTGTTGTTGCTGAGTTTATGTACACTGAACAAAAATAAATGCAACATGTGAAGTGTTGGTCCCATCTTTCATGAGTTGAAATAAAAGATTCCAAAGATTTTCCATACACACAAAAAGCTTATTTCTCTCATTCTGTGCATACATCAGTTTACATCCCTGTTAGTGAGCATTTCTCCTTAGCCAAGATAATCAATCCACCTGACAAGTGTGGCATATCAAGAAACTGATTAAACAGTATGGTCATTACACAGGTGCACCTTGTGCTGGGGGCCAATAAAAGGACACTTTAAAATGTGCAGTTTTGTCACACAACACTTGCACAGATATCTCAAGATGAGGGAGCGTGCAATTGGCATGCAGACTGCAGAAATATCCACCAGAGCTGTTGCCAGGCAATTGAATGTTAATTTCGTTTTAGAGGATTTGGCAGTACGTCCAACCGGCCTCACAACCGCAGACCACATGTAGCCATGCCAGTCCAGTACCTGGGCACCCGGCTTCTTTGCCTGCAGGATAGTCTGAGGGGGTGCTGAGGAGTATTTTCTGTATGTAATAAAGACCTTTTGTGTGGATAAACTCATTCTGACTGGCTGGGCCTATGCCCTCCAAGGTCCACCCATGGCTGCACCCCTGCCCAGTCATGTGAATCCATAGATTAGGGCCTAATTCATTTATTTCAATTGACTGATTTCTATAACTCAGTAAAATCTTTTAAATTGTTGCATGTTGCGTTTTATATTTTTGTTCAGTGTATAAATGACTGTGTACAAAACATTATGAACACTTGCTCTTTCCATGACAGACTAACTAGGTGAAGGAAATATGATCTCTTATTGTCGTCACATCAATCAGTGTAGATGAAGGGGAGGAGACTGGTTAAAGGAGGATTTTTAACCTTGAGACAGTTGAGTCATGGATCGTGTATGTGTGCCATTCAGAGGGTGAATGGGCAAGTCAAAATATTTAAGAGCTATTGAACGGGGTATCGTATTAGGTGCTGGGCGCAACAGTTTGTGTCAAGAACCGCAATGCTACTGGGTTTTTCCCGGTGGAATGCTTTCGACACTTTGTAGAGTCCATGCCCCTACGTATTGAGGCTGTTCTGAGGGCAAAATAGGGGGTGCAAATAAATATTTGGAAGGTATTCTTAATGTTTTGTACACTCACAATGTCTGGATGCAATATTCTACCGAGGAATATTCAACACTGAAATCTGTCATTCCAAATGCATCTGTGGATCTTTTCTGCTGACAACAATAAATTATTATTTCTCTTTAATGCTGGGTTTAATCTAAACCTCAGAAGGTATTGAGTGATACGGTTCCTTTCTATGTCATAGAGTGGAATGGTCTTTCTGCTGGTGTATCCTGAGGTTGCTCCTCTCTGAGAACCTCTTCCTGCATTGCGTACAGGCGAATGGCCTCTCTCCCGTATGAACCTTCAGGTGCCTATTCAGCTGGTGCTTGCGGGAGAACCTCTTCTCACACTGGGGACAGCTGTATGGTTTCTCCCCGGTGTGGACCCTCTGGTGCCTCTTCAGGTCACCAGTCTGAGCGAAGCACATGTGACACTGGGTACAGCTGAAGGGTTTTACCCCTGTGTGGATCCTCTGGTGGATCTGCACCTGTTTAGGGAAACTGAAGGCTTTCCCACAGAAAGGACAAGGGAAGCGCTTCTCTTTGCCACCAGATCGACTGACAGCATTAATACTACTACTGTCATTTGTCAATGGGCTTGTGTACCCATTTAGTGTTGAGGCACTATTGCCTGAGGTCTGGTTTAACATTAGGAGAGTGTGAGGAGGATGAAGGCCAGGAAGTGTCTGTGTTGTCGCAGGGTCCATGTTCCAGTTGATAGATCCTATAGAAGGCAGCCTGAAGGCAGCACCTGTTAGGGGGGTAACCTGAGGCGCCATCAGTCTCTCTGAATCACAACTATAGGAGCAGGACGGCGCATCGCTAGCTGAGTCTGTGTCTGTTCTCTCCAGCTGCATACGGACACCTCTCTGTCCCCGTGGACCAAATCTACACCTCCCCCTGGTCTCAGCCAGTTCGTATGTTGTTTTGTGTTCCACTGTCTGTTTCTGGTTGTGGTTAACAGTGTTGTTCACCAGCCCAGAGTTGAGGACGCTGTCCCATCCACTGTCTTCCACTATGTTGCCTCTGGTCCTGGCCTGCTCAGTGATGTTGTCCCCTGGGCCCTTGGCTGCACCGATCTGAGTTTGGGAATCCAAGATGGCCACCCAGTCTCCTCTCTTAGCCTCCAGCCAACCACCTGCAGGAAGAGGTTAAAAAATTACTCTACAAACATGGCAGAGAACTCTACATATGGAGATTAAGTCAATTACCTGGTCAAGTTCATACATTATAATGTGTGTTTTTGTATGTAAACATAAGTTGTATTGATTTAATTTTATGAATGAATAAAAAAATAATAGCCTGGCGCATCAATATTCACATTGAGGTATATTTATTAGCAGTGACTACTTTTTGACCATAGCCGTGATGGCATTCTATTCACTCTAATTATGCTAAATCGTCTAACACTTGAGCTGTATGGTAGAGATGTTTTTCTAGCATGCTATTGTTTTTCTGATGTCATGTACTATTGAATGGACATCTTGTTATAAACCTTGAATGAAAAAAATTGTGAACATCCAATATTATGTTCTAATATGTACAGTCACGTCATTATAAATATAAGCAAAAAAGACTATAATAAAAAATACTGAGCTATATTATATGCTCAAAAATTTTTGAAAATTATATAATTTTATAATAACACAATCGGTCAAAGATTTTGTTTAGAAGTAATAAAAAAAAATCTTATAGGCGTCAAAGTTATTGGCACCCGTTTTCAATACTCCAGCACCCTCCCCTTGCGAGGATAACGACACAGATTTTTTCTAAAATGATTTATTAGATTGGAGAACACATTGGGAATGATCATAGACCATTATTCCATACAGAATCTTTCCATATCATTTGTGCTTATGGACTGCCCTCTTCAATTCAAACCACAGGTTTTCAATGGGGTTGAAGTCCGGAGACTGAAATGGCCATTGCAAAATGTTGATTTTGTGGTCCATTAACCATTTTTTTGTGGATTTTCATGTGTGCTTGAGGTTATTGTCTTGCTGGAAGATCCACTTACAGATCCTGGCAGAGGCAACAAGGTTTTTGGCAAAAAAGGTTGACCTTAACAGGGGCCCCAGGCCAAAGGAAGCGAAATACTAGAGGTCGACTGATTATGATTTTTCATCGCCAATACCGATTATTGGAGGACCAAAAAAGCCGATACCGATTAATCGGCCAATTTATTTTAAACATTTTTTTAAATTTGTAATAATGACAATTACAACAATACTGAATGAACACTTATTTTAACTTAATATAATATATCAATAAAATACATTTAGCCTCAAGTAAATAATGAAACATGTTCAATTTGGTTTAAATAATGCAAAAACAAAGTGTTGGAGAAGAACGTAAAAGTGCAATATGTGCTATGTAAGAAAGCTATAGTTTTAAGTTCCTTGCTCAGAACATGAGAACATATGAAAGCTGGTGGTTCCTTTTAACATGAGTCTTCAATATAGGTAAGAAGTTTTAGGTTGTAGTTATTATAGGAATTATAGGACTATTTCCCCCTATACCATTTGTATTTCATTAACCTTTGACTGTTGGATGTTCTTATAGGCACTTTAGTATTGCCAGTGTAACAGTATAGCTTCCATCCCTATCCTCGCCCATAACTGGGCTCGAACCTGGAACACACGCACTAAAGTGCTGTTTGAATGAATGTTTAAGCGCCTGCTTCTGCCTACCACCTCTCAGTCAGATACTTAGATACTTGTATGCTCAGTCAGATTATATGCAACGCAGGACACGCTAGATAATATCTAGTAATATCATCAACCATGTGTAGTTAACTAGTGATTATGATTGATTGTTTTTTTATAAGATAAGTTTAATGCTAGCTAGCAACTTACCTTGGCTTACTGCATTCGCGTAACAGGCAGTCTCCTTGTGGAGTGCAACGAGAGAGGCAGGTCGTTATTGCGTTGGACTAGTTAACTGTAAGGTTGCAAGATTGGATCCCCCGAGCTGACAAGGTGAAAATCTGTCATTCTGCCCCTGAACAAGGCAGTTAACGCACCGTTGCTAGGTCGTCATTGAAAATAAGAATGTGTTCTTAACTGACTTGCCTAGTTAAATGAAGGTATAAAAAAATAACATTTAATTATTATTATTATTATTATTATTTTTAAATCTGCGCCCAAAAATACAGATTTCCGATTGTTATGAAAACTTGAAATCGGTCCTAATTAATTGGCCATTCCGATTAATCGGTCGACCTCTACTAAATACCCCCATAACATCAAAGATCCACCAGCATATGCTTCTGTTTTTCGACACCAAACCCACCGCTGGTGTGCGTGGCCAAAGAGCTCTATTTTCATGTCATCTGACCACAGCACTTTCTGGAGTTTGCTAAATGGGATTGGTACTTGGATTGAAACCGGTACTATGAGGAACTAGCGTCTCGTAAGAGTGACACCACCTGGCGAAAGACAATGTGCTATATGTATTTCTCCCTTACCTTGCCCACCCATCTTTAGTCCACTCAGCAGGTCAATGCTCTCTGGTCGGTCTTCTACTGCCTCCTCTTTGACTAGCAGCAGATCAGGCATCCCATCCTCCATGTCTACTGACTAAGAGATACAGTGAGGATGTTGGGTCAAGAAATATGATATGAGCACCCTGCTATGGAGAGGCTTTGTGGATACGAGACCTGACCTAATACCATTCAGACAGTTTACAGTGGGCTCACCTCAGGGAGACTGTGTGTGGTCCTGTGCTGCTCAGCTGGTTCCTCTGTGGGTTCAGGAGGAGGTATAGTCTGGTTGTCCTCCATGACCATGGTCTCCTCAGGGTTCCCCAGACCCTCCTCACTGCCCTCCTCCTTCACCAGCAGCACCTCTGGACCCTCCTCCTCCTGGAAGAGAAAGGTGACACAGACATACACTCCCTCAGGTACGTACACACAGATAATAAACGCACTTTCAACATGGAGTGTTGACCCATCCCCACTACGTTTGGAGTCCTGTACTGTAGTTACAGAATGACTTCATTGCTGTTAAACCCATCATGGTGGACATAAATATGTTGTGGATAAATGAGTCAGCTATGATAGGTTAGTTAGGTTTGTCTGACTTATGTTGACGTGTACAGTAGGTGTTTGTTAGTGTGTGGGTATGTGTAGGTAGATGCAGTAAGTGTATATTGGTTATAACTGCTGTCGGTGTATGGAGAAAGATGTATACTAAAGAGTTTCAATGAAAGTCTTACAAAATGGGACTTTTCATTATGTTTATTAAACAAAGAAGTTTTAAATACACCATGAAAACCACAGGTTGAGTCAGCATGAACTTATTCAAATTAAGTAGTTGAATGGAATAATGAAACTGAACATCATATAGGCTACACTGTAAAAACACTATGTAACAGACTTTTTAGGCATATACATTTAGTGTACAAAACATTAGGAACACCTTCCTAATATAGAGTTGCATCACCCCCATTTTGCCCTCAGAACAGCCTCAATTCGTCGGGGAATGGAGTCTAAAAGGTGACGAAAGCGTTCCACAGGGACGCTGGCCCATGTTGACGCCAATGCTTCCCATATACAGGAAACTGTTGAGCATAAAACTGTTGAGCTTCTTTTGTCGTACCCAGCAGCGTTGCAGTTCTTGACGCACTCAATCCGGTGCACCTGGCACATACCCCGTTCAAGGTCACTTAAATCTTTTGTCGTGCCCGTTCACCCTCTGAATGGCACACATGCACAATCCATGTCTCAATTGTCTCAAGGCTTAAAAATCCTTCTTTAACCAGTCTCCTCCTCTACATCTACACTGATTTGAAATGAATTTAACAAGTGATATTAATAAAGGATCGTAGCTTTCACCTGGATTCACCTGGTCAGTCTTATGGAAAGAGCAGGTGTTTAATGTTTTGTACACTCAGTGTACCTTATATCACAATGTCTGGATGCAATATTTAACATTGAAATATGCTACTCTCGTTATTTAAAATGGATCTGTGGATATTTTCTGCCAACAACAATGAAAATTAGACTTTGTCTTTAATGCAGGGTTTGATCTAAACGTCAGAAGCTATCGAGTGGGATGGTTTTTCTGCTGGCGTATCCTGAGGTATCTTCTCTGAGAACCTCTTCCAGCAGTGCGTACAGGCAAAGGGCCTCTCTCCCGTGTGGACCTTCAGGTGCATCTTCAGCTGGTGCTGGTGGGAGAACCTCTTCTCACACTGGGGGCCGGGTTCTCCCCTGTGTGGACTCTCTGGTGCCTTTTCAGGTTGAATGAGTGGGAGAAACTGACCCGGCAAAGGTGGCAGCTGAAGGGTTTCTCCCCTGTGTGGACCCTCTGGTGCCTCTTCAGGTTTCCAGCCTCAGCGAAGCGCATATGACACTGGGTACAGCTGAAGGGTTTCTCCCCTGTGTGGACCCTCTGGTGCATCTCCACCTTCTGGATGCAGCTGAAGCCTTTGTTACAGAACATGCAGAGGAACCGTTTCGCTTTACTATTGCCTGACTTTGCGGCCCCTCCCTGGGCCCTAGCCCTGTCGTTTGAGTTCAATACCTGATCAAAAAGGACGCGGCCATGCGAATCACAAGGCCCCATCAACTTGGACACTGGGTCGCATTCCCTTAACATGTGTAAAGGCGAGTGGGTTGCGACATTTACATTTGTCTCTAAGCTTTCCCTGTAGTCTAAGAATTTACCGGTGTTGCCCTGTGAGTGTCGTTCTCCTAAGTGAGTTTCGTCTGGATTCCATGTCAGAGGAGCGTCACCCTCCACTTTCACAATCATCTCATCTAAGACCAGACCCTCCCCTTTCTTATCTAGGCACCCTTCAGAGTATACACTACTACTGTACTGATTCCAGTCCCCTCTCATTGCATTAGTCTGTTTATCTAGACCCACAGGCATGTCACCAGGTATCATCTCTGTAACATATGAACAGGATGGATCATTTCCAGTCTGTAACGCGTCACCTGAGTCCCGGTGGGACAGAACCGTCCTCGGGCTCAGGTTACCGTGAAGTAGATACTCTGAGCAGGGGGGAGGAGGACAGCCCAGTTGCTCCAGCACCGCTAAAGTCTTTGTATCTGTCTCTGACTTGAGGACGGTGTTCGGCGTTCCACTGACCTCCGTGACGCTGCGTCGGCTCCTGGGCTGCACTGGGGTGGTGGTGAGGTCCTCCGTGGCTACAGGGGGTGCCACTCCAGTCTGGTTGTCTCTGCTGTGTTGTGGGTCCTCCTCTCCTTCAGACCTTTCCAGCTTGACCCCAGGACCTGCAGCATCTGCAGACTGACACAAGGAGAGGAGGTTATTATGATAGTCCTGCCTACTTCCTGTTTCCAGTCCCATATGGTTTTTGAACGGGCTTCAAGCTTATATCATCAAATTCATGAAAACGCGGTCCTAAGATATAAAATGATATTTGTATTCATTTGATCAAATCCGAAAACATTTGATGCTCAAGAAGTAAGACACATTGGCAAAAGTTAGTCTCATTTGAACTACAACTCAGCAGCCTTGTTAGCAGTCTTGCGCAAGTTGAGGACTCACAGGACAATAAAACCCTGTTACAGTCAGTTTTATGTCTGTTATATTAAATTACACTGGAACCTTTTAACTGAACGTTGCCAGCCAGTACTTTTTAAAAAGGCAACAAAGAAAAAAGGTTTTTAGACAGGCAAACTGTTGAAAGACAAAGACTTGTACAGCTGGTGGGAGTTGTAGTTCTAATTAAACAGTTCTAACTTTTCGGCTTTGTGCTTCTTGACCGTCAAATAAGTTGAAAACCGGCATATGGTTAACTAAATTCACTCGGAAACACATCGTCTTATATGACTGCGTTTTATGAATTTCACGATGCAAATTATTAACCTACAAAACAAGGAACAAGAAAGTACAACTTTCATGGTGCATTAGGCAACAATGGGCTTGTGTGAGTGGTAAGAAACCCACTAGACATAAGTCGAGGAGTGAAATCGGGAGGTGCATCTGCCACAGCCAAAAGTCAGGCACTGTAGTGGTTTTCCAACAAGGCCCAGATCAACATGGCAGTTTCCAAATAGCTGCTATTGTTTATAAAAGTTTGTCTGAATATAACCCCATATCACACACTCAAACTGGAAACATAACACGTGTACAATTCGAGACGTATGTATGTGATGGCTTTATGGCGACTTGAAGTAGAGAGGAAGAGGCGACGCTAAAGGGATAAGTGGGCATACAATCTCTTCTCCAGGTGGTGGTGTTTCTTTTTTTTGCTCACTAAGTGTAGAGTTTTTATATGGAGCTCAATGCGTGTCGATTTTGGTTAGCAAAAATTGCTATGCCTTCTTTGCTACATGTGGCTTATTTGATTGAATAGAATTGTTGTAATAGGTTTTGAGTGTACTGATATACACTGAACAAACACAACATGGAAAGTGTTGGTCCCATGTTCCATGAGCTGAAATAAAATATCCCAGAAATGTTCCATACACACACAAAGCTTCTTTCTCTCAAATGTGGTGCACAAATGTGTTTACATCCCTGTTAGTGAGCATTTCTCCTTAGCCAAAATAATCCATCCTCTTGACAGGTGTCATTGCACAGGTTCACCCTGTGCTGGGGACAATAAAAGGCCACTAAAATGTGCAGTTGTCACACAATGACACAGATGACTCAAGGTTTGAGGGAGTATGCAATTGGCATGCTGACTGCAGGAATGTCCAACAGAGCTGTTGCCAGATAATTAAATGTTAATTTCTCTGCCATAAACCCCCTCCAACGTTGTTTTAGAGAATATGGCAGTACGTCCAACCAGCCTCACAACCACAGACAATGTGTATGGCGTCGTGAGGTGAGCGGTTTTCTGTCAATGTTGTGAACAAAGTGCCCCATGGTGGGGTTATGGTATGGGCAGGCATAATCTACAGACAACGAACATCCTGGGGTCAAGCTGGAATGGTCTGAAGGAGAGGAGGACCCACAACACAGCAGAGACAACCAGACTGGAGTGGCACCCCCTGTAGCCACGGAGGACCTCACCACCACCCCAGTGCAGCCCAGGAGCCGACGCAGCATCACGGAGGTCAGTGGAATTTGAATGCACAAAGATTGTCATGAGATCCTGAGGCCCATTTTTTTTAGAGGTATCTGTGACCAGATCTGTATTTCTAGTCGTGAAATCCATAGATTAGAAATGTCAGGGATAATTTATTTCAGCTCGTGAAACATGGGACTAACAGTTTGTGTTGCATTTATATTTTTGTTCAGTGTAAATATTATTGGCAACAGAATAAATAATGCTGTAATTGAAAATTGTACATCCAATGTAGGCTACTGACCCTTAAGAATTTGATAATGTCATAGGGAAGTCTCACAAGCTCCCCTATGGCAGATAAATAAGGATGTCCATGTAAGCAAGTGAATAGCTGAGGGGAGCCTTTCTGAAATAAACTGGCCACATTTGATTTACATAGTAAGTAATTTTTTCTGCAACACTATTACACTGACTTCTATCACGATAACATGCTGGGTTGAGGTTCCACTCCCCTCATCAACAGTGATTGGTTGGTCATCTCTCCATCTATTTTGTCCTGTTGGCTTCACAACACTCCTGTGGCCTCCAGTGAGATGTCCTTCACCTGAGAGAATGATTGAGGGAAAAGAGGTGCTGGTTAGCTACTGTCAATGCTAATTGGTATATTGTACACTATTGACAAGATTTGGCAAGGATGTAAGGCAACTTCTCATAACTTCTTAATATACTATTTATCGATTGATGTATGATGTTCCATGCATCATACTGTTTTCATTGAGTAAATAATAGAAAATGCAGTAAATCAAGTATCTGGCTAGAATATGTCTTCGCACAAGATAAGTAATCAGAGGAATTACTGCACACTATTCAAAAACTGACGAAGACCCAATTCTGGGTAACACATATAAACACGTGTACAGAGAAGAAAGGGGAGACTGGCACTAAGCTATCTATGAACTGCGACGGGAAACGTACCTCTTGCTATGCTTCTGTATCGGTCAAGGATTTTGACACTGCTGGGACGACTGGGTAGTATGCGTTCCCGTGACACCTTCAGTTCAAGTAGCTGTAGTTTCCTCCGTAATGTCCTGTTTTCTTTCTGGCTTTGAGACATTTCCAAACGAAACTCTGCATAGTCGTCGTCTACGAGTTTACAAATCTCTGCCACGGCTGCATTTGCTAGCACCTCCATGATAGATGCTATTTGAGTGTGAAAAACCATACAGTTAGCCATTGTTAGCTAACGTTATCCGCTAGCTAGCGTTACCTAGCTAGATAACAACATACATAAAACCAAGTCCTCTATCCAACGCGAATTAAAGACTACATGGGCTAAGTATGTGATGCAGTGCGGTTAAATGTATACTATTTTGAGTTCCATGGTGTTAAACAACAACAATTAAAAAAACGTTAACGTGGAAATGTTCGTTGTTCACTTCCGTTTACACCGAAGAGAAACTGCGTCATAGCTCAAAGGGTGTGGTTAAATGAAAAGGGTACGCTCGCTGGTTGTGTGTGGTTCAGCTGTTTGTTCAGCCGCACCCCCAATTGCTAATAACTTATCTGCAACCGCCCGACTATATGTGATAAAGTGAAAATCGGAGGCCTGCACCCGACCTTAACCCGCAAATATGAAAAGGTGGCGAAACAATTTTGACAGGAGCTGCATTTTTTTTTTGCGAAACGATTTTGACAGGGGCTGCATTTTTGTTGCCTAATTTAGATCTGTTTCTACTTATAATTTCCGACATTTTGGTAGGGTATTTGTTAGTCAACGTATAATGATGTACATGTAGCTTGTCTCCTGTCATATTACAATCATTTCGCCACACCCACAATAACTGCTAAAAATGTGTATTTGACCTAAACTTGATTTTGATATGTTGCCCTAGAAGACGAAATAAACCCTTGCTCAACAGAATGTCATAAATGATGGAATCAATGTTTCAATGGGTTAATTTTTCACTGACATCTCTGCTTCTTTCGCTGAGCAAAGCCCAGTAAGAAAATAAAAAATATTTTCTGTGCAAAATTTCCAAATGACACGCGGTTATAAGGAAATGGAAACGTGAAAACAACCAACATGTTTCTGATAAGACTTCCGTTCGGCTTGGATGCATATTTTTTTTATGTGATTTACTTGGATCCACATTAGCCAACGCCAATGGCGACAGCTAGTCTTAATGGGGTCCGACACAGGGAAAAATACATTAGACAAGTCTTAACAATTGACATACGTTTAAAAACATTAACATGTAGTGTGTGCGTCTATCAGTTACACATACATGTCAGTACAACAAGTAGGTCACATAGGGGTGAGGCGTTGTGCTGTGAGATGTTGCTTTATTTGTTTTTTGAAACACGTGTTTTAAGTCCTATCCGCTTTTATGATGCTAAAAAAATAGCACCTCTACAGACACTATTTAACTATATTTCTCCATTCCGGTTCCAAAGTCAAAATGTAATTTAATGTATACATTTTACTGCAAGAAATGCTTAATTGTGTAGGAGTTAATATGCAGTGCCTTAGACCAGAGCATTTCTCCTTTGCCAAGATAATCCATCCACCGTGCTGACTGCAGGAATGTCCACCAGAGTTGTTGCCAGAGAATTGAATAATAATTTCTCTACCATAAACTGCCTCCAACGTTGTTTTAGAGAATTTTGCATCAAGTCCAACAGGCCTTACGAACGCAGACTATGTGTAACCATGGCGCCCCAGGACCTCAACTCCTCAACTTCTCAACCCAGGACCTCAGCTTCTTCACCTATGGAATAGTCTGAGGGTGGGTGCTGAGGAGTATTTATGTCTGTAACAAGCCCTTTTGCGGGGGAAAACTTACGTTGATTGGCTGGGCCTGGACCTGGCTCCACCCATGGCTGCCTCCCTGGCCAGTCATGTGAAAACCATAGATTAGGGTCTAATGAATTTATTTAAATTGACTGATTTCCTTATATGAACTGTAACTCAGTAAAATCTTTTTTACTGAAATTGTGGCATGTTGCAGTTATATTTTTGTCCAGTATATTAACTTGGGTCCAGCCCGAAGCCCGTGCTAGCAATATTGCAACATGGTATAAAATATTTGGGACCCTTACGAGTTTCTTGAGCCAATGAGCTTGAGACAGCCACAGCTGTAGGCTATTTGAGCAAGGGATAAGAAGTAATCAGGTAGGCCTATTTTATCACGTTTCCACTGGATCAGAGAATGACATTTTAACCTTTCACGCTGAGTTGTTATCAAAGGGAGAGAACTGGATTTTATTCCAAATACATTGAAGAACTATTGTCTTTCTCAGTCGATGTAAAAACAGACTTTGTTTGCTTCCTGTTTGAGGTGAAGGAAACATTGCTTTGAGAAGTGGTGGTGCTTTAAGCCAATCAGAAATACTATCAGATCCATAAATAGGCACATTCATATGTCTACATTTGCCGCAGCCCATAGGCCTAGTTCTATGCTTAATCAGGTGCACGTCCTTTCTCGACATTGACAGGAGCGCTCCAAACAGAAGACAATGACTAAATTGACAAAACCTGTGAATGGAATAAAATAAACTTAACTTGTTTCTCACAAGCATAGCATAGGTTGTGCGCTCTGCAAACAACGTGTCCACTCCGATAATGAGACCGTAAAAGACTGGAATAATAATAGGCTATTGAATGTATTAACATAAATTACCATAACCAAACAAACATTGTAGATTAGAAATTCTAGCAATTAACAATAAATGTACTACTGCAATGGGGAATTGAAATATGCAAACAATGTATACAATTTAGTTATGAAACAATGATTGTGCACAAATTTGCAGGAGAGAGCAGGAGAGAGAACTGAGATGGGTGCGAATAAGACCGGTGTCTTGTGTGCCTATAAAAAAATATATATTTGCAACTGCTCTACAAAAATAATATTTGATGACCAACAGCCTATCGACCAAACAATTGACCAGTGGACTAATTGGGGTAAGCCCATTTTGTATCCAGAAAAAAAAACTGAAAATAGTACATTTCAGAATCTGTCAAAGGGAATTTGGGCCTTCTGAGAAACACAGCGTCATCGGCATAGTGACACTTTATGCTGCAAATTTTTTAATATTGATGAGTGAAATAAGTGGGTCCAATCTGATCACTTGAGAAAGGGGCTCTAAAGACAGGGCAAAGAGCATTGGTGATAATGGACATCCTTGTTTTGAGGAACGTTGTAAACATCAAGGCTTGGATGAAATGTTTCCTAAGCCTTGCAGCCAAAAGTCTACTATCATTCTCCCCTTCAGAATAGTATGTTACTCTTGTGTGATGCATTATAAATTACATCGTAGTAAGGTGTTATACTCATGTTTCAGCACTGTTAAAATCTTCCCCTTTTGCTCTGTAAACATTTGTTTCTGCTCATTTTCAACCAGAGTAATGTTTTTCAAAGTCTACAATTTATTTTTATTGCAAGTTGAATTAAGATGTGAGGCAAACAAGATAGTTTCCTCTCAAAAAAGGTTTTGTCACCTCCCCAACAAGACCAAGGTGCTTGCAGAGCAGCAAGGTGAACTGCCCCTTCCTACCTTCAGGCTATGCGAAAACCCTACACCCGAACCTGAGCCACCTCAGGTCTCTTGTCTGTCCCACCCCTACAGGGGATCAGCTCCCACTCAGCCAAGTCAAAGCTCTTCTCAAAGCTCTTCTCTGTCCTGGCACCCCAATATAAAATGTTAAAACAGTCAAACCCATCTTAAAAATTTTAAATAATTATGTTTTCTTCTTTTGCCCCTTTTTCGTGGTATCCAATTGGTAGTTAATTGTCTCATCGCTGCAAGTCCCGTACAGACTCGGGAGAGGTGAAGGTCGAGAGCCGTGCGTCTTCCAAAACACAACCCAACCGCAGTACTTCTTGACACAATGCCCTCTTAACCCGGAAGTCAGTCGCACCAATGTGTCAGAGGAAACACCATACACCTGGCGACGGTGTCAGCGTGCACTGCACCCGGCCCGCCACAGGAGTTGCTAAGTGCGCGACATTACTGCCGACCAAACCCTCCCCTAACCCGGACGACGCTGGGCCAATTGTGCGCCGCCCCATGGGTCTCCTGGTCGCGGCCAGCTGAAACAGAACCTGGACTCGAACCCAGAATCTCTAGTGGCACAGCCTTAGACCGCTGCGCCACTTAGGAGGCCTAAGCCCATCTCTAACACTGTGATTCAAGTACCTAACAATATTGAGCCATCTGAGTTTATTGTAAAATATTTCCATGTCTTGATTCAAGAATGAAGTATAATGTTTTGGTTCGAATGAGAAGGGAAACTCAGTCACTGCAATTATTTCAAAAATTGTCAGCACAGAGTCAAGTTAGTATTTAATTTCAACTAAATGGTTATACACTCATAATGTGAAGTAAAGTACTTTTATTGCACAAAACCATACATGTGACAAGTAGAATAACTTTTCTCTCTATGGTAATATGACCTTTTCTGTAAATCTAGCACCTTAATAGTCGACTTATGTCACTCTTCATCAGTGAAGCAGTTTTACAGACACCATCACACATCATCTACTCTGCCTCATCATACTCATTCTTTCCTCAGTTCACCTCATCCAGTTCCCTACTACATCCAAAACCAACAGAATTAACTGCACACTAACTAACTAGTACTACATGGAAAGATGTGCACTGTGGTATGAGGGAATGACAGAGGCTCTCCTCGTAGGAGACTGTTGCTGATGTGTGTGGTGGTCTCTCAGGCACTTATTGCTGCCGATTCATCACCCAGGTGGTGGATGTTCCAGCCTACCTACAGAGGAGGAGGAGGAGGTGTGTACTGCAGAGACAGATGTGCCTGATAAAGCGTCGGGCCTGTCTGACTGATGTGTCTCCCTCCCTGGCTGTACCATCGACGCTGCCTACAATCAAGCTACACCTTTACTGAACTGCATCATCATGTAGCTGTGGAAGACCGTCTCCCATGAACTGCCAGCTCTCTGAATTTGTTTTAGTTTTTAAAAGAGACTGAGATTATGTATGAAAAGCGCTATATAAAATAAAGAAATACATGTATTATTATTAGTATTACTACTTCTCACCAGACACTAATCATTTTCTGCTGGTGTATCCTGAGGTAGCTCCTCTCTGTGTTGTTGCCTCGCCCTGGTCTCAGCCAGTCTGTTGTTATGGATATGTTGTTTTGTGTTTCTGGTTGTGATTAACAGTGTTGTTCCCCAGCCCAGAATGCAGGATGCTGTCCCATCCACTGACCTAGCCGCACCAGTCTGGGAATCTAATATGGTCGCCCAGTCTCCCCTGTTAGCCTCCAACCAACCACCTGCAGGAAGAGGTTAGAAAATAGACTTTACAAACATGACAGAGAACTCTACATATGGATATTTTTTTGAGTCAATTATCTGGTCAAGTTCATACATTATGTGTGTTTTTGTATGTAAACACAAGTTAATTTCTCTCTTACCTTGCTCCCCCATCTTTAGTCCACTCAGCAGGTCAATGCTCTCTGGTCCATCCTCTATCGTCTCCTCTTTGACCAGCAGCAGATCAGGTTTCCCATCCTCCATGTCTACTGACTGTAAGAGATACAGAGTGAGAGGATGTTGGATCAAGATATCTGATATGAGCACCCTGCTATGGAGCATCTTTTGATTGGGCAATGCAAGCAAATGTTATACTATGCAAACTTATTAGTTGATTTGATTACTTGACAATCTTTAATGGTTTGATAATTCAAAGGCACAGTCCCACACTTAAGACAAAATCAATCAAGACCTGGACCCATATCTACAAAGAGTCTCAGAGTAGAAGTGCTGATCTAGGATCTTTCCATTAAATCTTATTCAGTATAAGCTAAAAGGCTAAACTGACCTTAGATCAGCACTCCTACTCAGAGGCTTTGTGGATACGGCCCGACCTAATACCATTCAGACAGTAGTTCACAGTGGGCTCACCTCAGTGAGACTGTGTGTGGTCCTGTGCTGCTCAGCTGGTGCCTCTTTGGGTGCAGGAGGAGGTGTAGTCTGGTTGTCCTCCATGACCATGGTCTCCTCAGGGTTCCCCAGACCCTCCTCACACCCCTCCTCCTCCCTCAGCAGCACCTCTGGACCCTCCTCCTGGAAGAGAGAGGTGGTACAAATTACACAGACAGTGGTATGCGGGTTTGTTCACCCGCACCAGCAAGCAATTGCTGATAACCCTGACCATATGTGATAAAGTGAAAATCAGAGGCCCCGTACCTGACCATAACCGTAAATATAGAAAATGCACTATAGGCTAGTCAGAGACGGCAAAAATGTTTTTGACACAGTCTCAGTCTTGTTTTTTTTTGCCTGATTCTGCTTCTAATTTCCAACATTTTGGTATGCTATTTGTTAGTCAACTTGTCAATAATTATACTGAAATTGCTGCATTTTGCATTTACATTTTTGTTCAAAGATTTTACTGAGTTACAGTTCATATAAGGAAATCAGTCAATTGAAATAAATAAATTAGGCCCTAATCTATGGATTTCACATGACAGCAGGGGCACAGCCATGGATGGGCCTTGGAAGGCATAGGCCCACCCACTTGGGAGCCAGGCCCAGCCAATCAGAATGAGTCCCCCCCCCCCCTCCGTGGTCTGCGGTTCTGAGGCCGGTTGGACTTACTGCCAAATTCTCTAAAACGGAGGCGGCTAACGGTAGAGAAATTAACATTAAATTCTCTGGCAACAGCTCCGGTGGACATTCCTGCAAACAGTATGCCAATTGTGCACACTCACTAAATGAATAATATTAGATAAATAATATTTTTGTGCTTATGGAACATTTCTGGGAGTTGTTATTTCAGCTCATGAAACCAACACTTTATTTGTTGCATTTATATTTTTCTTCAGTGTAGATAGAAGAGAAGCTGCTTGTGTCATTACATGTTTCCGTAGAAGACAAAATAAACCATTGTTCACCAGAATGTCATAAATCGATTGAAGCATTCATTCTATCTAGTTGACATCGGTGAAGTTTCTTTCACAGAGCAAAGACTTTCAGGGACCGGGGAGAAAATGCAAAGAATTTCTCAGGAAAATTTCCAAATGACAAGAACAGCTCAAATAAGCAAAGATAAATGACAGTCCATTATTTCTTTAAAACATTAAGGTCAGTCAATCTGGAAATTACAACAACTTTGAAAGTCTCTTCAAGTGCAGTCGCAAAAACCATCAAGCGCTATGAAGAAACTGGCTTTCATGAGGACCGCCACAGGAAAGGCAGACCCAGAGTTAACTCTAATGAATTTATCCTCTGCGGCAGAGGTAACTGCACCTCAGATTGCAGCCCAAATAAATGCTTCACAGAGTTCAAGTAACAGACATCTCAACATCAACTGTTCAGAGGAGACTGTGTGTGTCAGGCCTTCATGGTCGAATTGCTGCAAAGAAACCACTACTAAAGGACACCAATAAGAAGAAAAGACTTGCTTGGGCCAAGAAACACGAGCCATGAACATTAGACCCGTGGAAATCTGTCCTTTGGTATGATGAGTCTTTTTTGGTTCCAACAGCCGTGTCTTTGTGAGACGCAGAGTAGGCGAACGAATGATCTCTGCATGTGTGGTTCCCACCTTGAAGCATGGAGGAGGAGGTGTGATGGTGCTTTGCTGGTGACACTGTCAGTGATTTGTTCAGGATTGAAGGCACACTTAACCAGCATGGCTACCACAGCATTCTGCAGCGATACGCCATCCCATCTGGTTTGCGCCAAGATGGGATGCCATCTGGTTTGCGCTTAGTGGGACTATCATTTGTTTTTCAACAGGACAATGACCCAAAACACACCTCCAGGCTGTGTAAGGGCTATTTGACCAAGAAGGAGAGTGATGGTATGCTGCATCAGATGACCTGGCCTCCATAATCACCTTACCTCAATCAACCCAATTGAGATGGTTTGAGAAGAGTTGGACCGCAGAGTGAAGGAAAAGCAGCCAACAAGTGCTCAGCATACGTGGGAACTCCTTCAAGACTATTGGAAAAGCATTCTTCATGAAGCTGGTTGAGAGAATGCCAAGAGTGTGCAAAGCTGTCATCAAGGCAACGGGTGGCTACTTTGAAGAATCTAAAATATAGAATATACTTTGATTTGTTTACTTTTTTTGGGTTATTTCATAGTATTGATTTCTTCACTATTATTCTATAATGTAGAAAATATTACAAATAGATAAAAACCTTGAATAAGTAGGTGTGTCCAAACTTTTGACTGGTACTGTAAGTATTCAGACCCGTTGCTATAAAATCTAATTTTATTAGCCACATGCGGTGAATACAACAGGTGAAATGCTTACTTACGAGCCCCTAACCAACAGTGCAGTTTCAAAAAATATGGATAAGAATAAGAGATAAAAGTAACAAGTAATTAAAGAGCAGTAAAAAAAATAACAATATATACAGTGGGGCAAAAAAGTATTTAGTCAGCCACCAATTGTGCAAGTTCGCCCACTTTAAGATGAGAGAGGCCTGTAATTTTCATCATAGGTACACTTCAACTATGACAGACAAAATGAGGGAAAAAAATCCAGAAAATCACATTGTAGGATTTTTAATGAATTTATTTGCAAATTATGGTGGGAAATAAGTATTTGGTCACCTACAAACAAGCAAGATTTCTGGCTCTCACAGACCTGTAACTTCTTCTTCAAGAGGCTCCTCTGTCCTCCACTCGTTACCCGTATTAATGGCACCTGTTTGAACTTGTTATCAGTATAAAAGACACCTGTCCACAACCTCAAACAGTCACACTCCAAACTCCACTATAGCCAAGACCAAAGAGCTGTCACAAAATTGTAGACCTGCACCAGGCTGGGAAGACTGAATCTGCAATAGGTAAGCAGCTTGGTTTGAAGAAATCAACTGTGGGAGCAATTATTAGGAAATGGAAGACATACAAGACTACTGATAATCTCCCTCGATCTGGGGCTCCACGCAAGATCTCACCCCGTGGGGTCAAAATGATCACAAGAACGGTGAGCAAAAATCCCAGAACCACACGGGGGGACCTAGTGAATGACCTGCAGAGAGCTGGGACCAAAGTAACAAAGCCTACAATCAGTAACACACTACGCCGCCAGGGACTCAAATCCTGCAGTGCCAGACGTGTCCCCCTGCTTAAGCCCGTACATGTCCAGGCCCGTCTGAAGTTTGCTAGAGAGCATTTGGATGATCCAGAAGAAGATTGGGAGAATGTCATATGGTCAGATGAAACCAAAATATAACTTTTTGGTAAAACTCAACTCATCGTGTTTGGAGGACAAAGAATGCTGAGTTGCATCCAAAGAACACCATACCTACTGTGAAGCATGGGGGTGGAAACATCATGCTTCGGGGCTGTTTTTCTGCAAAGGGACCAGGACGACTGATCCGTGTAAAGGAAAGAATGAATGGGGCCATGTGTCGTGAGATTTTGAGTGAAAACCTCCTTCCATCATGACAATGATCACAAACACACCACCCGGGCAACAAAGGAGTGGCTTCGTAAGAAGCATTTCAAGGTCCTGGAGTGGCCTAGCCAGTCTCCAGATCTCAACCCCATAGAAAATCTTTGGAGGGAGTTGAAAGTCCGTGTTGCCCAGCAACAGCCCCAAAACATCACTGCTCTAGAGGAGATCTGCATGGAGGAATGGGCCAAAATACCAGCAACAGTGTGTGAAAACCTTGTGAAGACTTACAGAAAACGTTTGACCTCTGTCATTGCCAACAAAGGGTATATATAACAAAGTATTGAGATAAATAAGTATTTGGTCAATAACAAAAGTTTTCCACCATAATTTGCAAATAATGTCATAAAAAATCCTACAATGTGATTTTCTGGATTTGTTTTTCTCATTTTGTCTGTCATAGTTGAAGTGTACCTATGATGAAAATTACAGGCCTCTCATATTTTTAAGTGGGAGAACTTGCACAATTGGTGGCTGACTAAATACTTTCTTGCCCCACTGTACAGGGGGGTGCCGGTACAGAGTCAATGGGCGGGGGCACCGGTTAGTTGAAGTAGTATGTACATGTAGGTAGAGTTAAGACTATGTCATGACGCTGGCTTGATGGGGGAGGTTTATGACCCCCATAAATACCTTTCCCCTTTTTCCTCTCTCTACTCTACCGATGTGACTATTGAAATTCCCTTTGTTAACAAAGAGATTCTGGTGACATCAAAAGATGGGAAACGGAACCATATTTCGGTAATCCAACCAGTTGAAAATATGCATTGGGACTTCATGAATATGATGTCAGTTCAGTTGGCGTCTGAGACATGATTACTGATGATAGGATGACAAACTGTATCTTGGAAAATCTACACCTTCTAGTTATCAGATTCACATGGAATTGTTGTGCAATTTAAATGTTTAAATATGAAACTATTTGTGAAAAGATTAAATGTAATTTTTAGCTTCTTAATTAATGAGAGAACGGTTTGTCAGAAGAACACCACTCTGCTCACTCAGAGGCCCCGCCCAAGTGAACATACATGGGTTGAAAAATATGAAACACAGCCCTCTTTCCCAATCCTATATAAGCCCCTTGACGAAAATGTAACTTCCTGTTCAGAGGACGTTAGGGCGACGGTCCTACGTTAAAAGGGCTCTGATAACCTAACAAAATCAGCATCGAATTTCAACGTGAAGATGACGGTCAACACGCCGAAAGGATGAATTTCGACTATACCAGCCAGAATATAGCATGAGCTTAAAGTATGGCAACTTGGTATGAACTTTGAACTCTTATTCACTCCAGAAGTGATACCCCCTATCCATTGAGTTAGCAGCAGTCGCTGTAAACGTGGGCTAGGAAAGGACGGATGATGTATCCATTCTACCACGCCCCAGTTCGCCACTAGACAGTCTTCAGAGGACCAGAGATCCATGCTGGACAATCCGGCCTCCCA
Source organism: Oncorhynchus mykiss (assembly GCF_013265735.2). Lineage (NCBI taxonomy): Eukaryota > Metazoa > Chordata > Actinopteri > Salmoniformes > Salmonidae > Oncorhynchus > Oncorhynchus mykiss. The sequence goes on along the minus strand of NC_048574.1, from coordinate 63,923,926 downwards.
TCTACGACCAACCGATCAAAGAGCAGCTCAGAGTAAATATTTATTGCATTTTCCTTTTCCAAATGGGCGATGGTAGAAACTTCCAGAAGGAAAACCATCTCTGCAGCACTCCACCAATCAGGCCTTTATGGTAGAGTGGTCAGACGGAAGCCACTCCTCAGTAAAAGGCCCAACAGCTTGCATGGAGTTTGCCAAAAGGCACCTAAAGGACTCTGACCATGAGAAACAAGATTCTCTGGTCTGATGAAACCAAGATTGAACTCTTTGGCCTGATTGCCAAGTCTGGAGGAAACCTGGCACCATCCCTACGGTTAAGCATGGTGGTGGCAGCATCATGCGGTGGGGATGTTTTTCAGCGGCAGGGACTGGGAGACTAGTCAGTATTGAAACAAAGATGAACGGCACAAAGTACAGAGAGATCTTTGAAGAAAACCTGCTCCAGAGCACTCAGGATCTCAGACTGGGGCGAAAGTTCACCTTCCAACAAGACAATGACCCTAAGGACACAGCCAAGACAACGCAGGAGTGGCTTCGGGACAAGTCTCTGAGTGACCCAGCCAGAGCCCTGACTTGAACCTGATCGAATATCTCTGGAGAGACCTGAAGATAGCTGTGCAGCGATGCTCCCAATCCAACCTGACAGAGCGAGAGGATCTGCAGAAAAGAATGGGAGAAACTCCCCAAATACAGGTGTGCCAAACTTGAAGCGTTGACTCAATGCTGTAATCGCTGCCAAAGGTGCTTCTACAAAGTACTGAGTAAAGAGTCGGAATACTTATGTAAATGTGATATGTTTTTTATTTGTAATAATTTGCAAACATTCTAAAAACCTGTTTCTTTTGTCATTATGGGGTATTGTGTGTAGATTGAGGGGAAAAACGATGTAATCAATTTTAGAATAAGGCTGTAATGTACCAAAACGTGGAAAAAGTCAAGGGGTCTGAATACTTCCCGAAGTCACTGTAATTCTGCAGGAGTTAATATTAAGGCTATGTGAGAGTTTACAGTCAGTGTCCAGATTTCAGTTTCCATTGAACCCATCTGAACAGTAAGCTATAGTTCCCTTGACCTGCCATAGGCCTATTTGAAGTCCCATAATCATCACGAATAACATAACATCCGCTATCATCCTCTTTTACCGCTAAACCAAATCTTTCCCAAACATTACTTTTCAAGCTCTCCCTCTTAATTTTCAACAATCCATTTTGCAGCTTTTAGCCTAAAAGATGAACTACGCATAAATCGCTCCGACCTTTCCTGGTTGCTAAAATTGTAATAGTTTGCCTAATTTCAGTTTGTGACAAAACAAGCAAGTATAGTGTAGAGAATCATTGCACCATCTAAACCGCTGAGAAATACATTTTCCATAACCAAAAATGTTGTATTTCCAGCTTGTTGAAGCTGGTGTAAAAAAATGAAAGTTAAAGACTCAAAAATGAAACTTAAAATCGGGAAGTATAGAAATAGCACAAATAGAACATACCGCTTCTTAAACTTGCTTTAAATGAGAATGACAGATCGATAACACACATTTCTATGTGAATTTGGTTGGGTCGCATTGCAGGTTTAACCTTTTCTGCCCCTTGGTGTATAGGTTGTTTGGTGTACATACAATTAAAGCTTAGGCTTACACACTAAAGCCAGATATGTTTTTCTTTTTTGTGCTGGCAAAACGCACAAAAGTGCTGTTTGAATGAATGCTTATGAGCCTGCTGCTGCCTATCATCGCTCAGTCAGACTGCTCTATCAAATATCAAATCATAGACTTAATTATAACATGACACACAGAAATACAAGCCTTTTGTCATTAATATGGTCGAATCCCGAAACTATAATTTCGAAAACAAAACATTTATTATTTCCGCAAAATACTGAACCGTTACGTATTTTATCTAACGGATGGCATCTCCAAGTCTAAATATTGCTGTTACATTGTACAACCTTCAATGTTATGTCATAATAACGTACAATTCTGGCAAATTCGTTCGCAACGAGCCAGGCGGCCCAAACTGTTGCATATACCCTGACTCTGCGTGCAATGAACGCAAGAGAAGTGACACAATTTAACCTGGTTAAAATTGCCTGCTAACCTGGATTTCTTTTAGCTAAATATGCAGGTTTAAAAATATATACTTCTGTGTATTGATTTTAAGAAAGGCATTGGTGTTTATGGTTAGGTACAGTCGTGCAACGATTGTGCTTTTTTCGCAAATGCGCTTTTGTTAAATCATCCCCCATTTGGCGAAGTTGGCTGTCTTTGTTAGGAAGAAATGGTCTTCACACAGTTTGCAATGAGCTAGGCGGCCCAAACTGCTGCATATACCCTGACTGTTGCAAGAGAAGTGACACAATTTACCTAGTTTAAAGAAATTCATGTTAGCAGGCAATATTAACTAAATATGCAGGTTTAAAAATATATACTTGTGTATTGATTTTAAGAAAGGCATTGATGTTTATGGCTAGGTACATGGTGGAGCAATGACAGTACTTTTTCGCGAATGCGCACCGCATCGATTATATGCAACGCAGGACACGCTAGATAAACTAGTAATATCATCAACCATGTGTAGTTAACTAGTGATTATGATTGATTGATTGATTGTTTTTTATAAGATAAGTTTAACGCTAGTTAGAAACTTACCTTGGCTTCTTACTGCATTCGCGTAACAGGCAGGCTCCTCGTGGAGTGCAATGAGAGGCAAGTGGTTAGAGCGTTGGACTAGTTAATTGTAAGGTTGCAAGATTGTATCCCCGAGCTGACAAGGTAAAAATCTGTCGTTCTGCCCCTGATCAAGGCAGTTAACCCACAGTTCCTAGGCCATCATTGAAAATAAGAATGTGTTCTTAACTGACTTGCCTAGTTAAATAAAGGTGTAAAAATGTTTTTTTGTAAAAATAAAAAAAAAATGGCAAAATCGGTGTCCAAAAATTCCGATTTCTGATTGTTATGAAAACTTGAAATCGTCCCTAATTAATCGACCATTCCGATTAATCGGTCGACCTCTAATTCTGACATTTTACATTCTTAAAATAAAGTGATGATCCTAACTGACCTAAGACAGGGAATTTTTAGTAGGTTTAAATGTCAGGAACTGTGGACAACTGAGTTTAATGTGTAAGGTGTATGTATGTAAACTTCGACTTCAACTGTACATGTCATGTCTCAACTAAAAATCTGCATGAATTTGATAAACTGCATTAATATACTCATTAAAAGTGTCTTGGGGGGAAAAAAAATATAAAAAAATTAGTAGTTAAATGGAAGTAATGAAATAGGCATTTGTGAACATCATATAGTCTACACAGTACAAACACAATATGTCACAGACTCTTTAGGCTTATATATATATATATATATATATATATATATATATATATATATCACACAATGTCTGGATGAAATATTCTACTCAGATATATTCAACACTGAAACCTGTTACTGTCGTTAATCCAAATGCATCTGTGGATCTTTTCTGCAACAATGAAAATTAATCTTTGTCTTTAATGCAGGGTTTGATCTAAACGTCAGAAGCAATGAAGTCGAATGGTGACTTTCTATGTTATAGAGTGGAATGTTTTTTCTGCTGTTGTATTCTGAGGTCGCTCCTCTCTGAGAACCTCTTCCCGCAGTGCGTATAGGCAAACGGCCTCTCTCCCATGTGGACCTATAGGTGCATCTTCAGCTGGTGCTGGTGGGAGAACTTCTCACACTGGGGGCAGCTGTATGATTCTCCCCTGTGTGGACCCTCTGGTGTCTCTTCAGGTTGAATGAGTGTGAGAAACTGGCCCGGCACACGTGGCAGACGAAGGGTTTCTCCCCTGTGTGGACCCTCTGGTGCCTCTTCAGTGTGCCAGCCTCTGCGAAGCGCATGTGACACTGGGCACAGCTGAAGGGTTTCACCCCTGTGTGGACCCTCTGGTGGATCTCCACCTTCTGGGGGCAGCTGAAGCCTTTGTTACAGAACATGCAGAGGAACTGTTTCTTTTTACTACTGCCTGATGTTGCTCCCCTTTCCTGAACCTGGGCTCTAGCCCTTTCGATTGAGTTCAATACCTGATCGAAAAGGACGCGGCTATGTGAATCGGAAGGCCCCATTGATGTGAACACTGGGTCGCGATCCCTGAGCGTGTGTAAAGGGGAGTGGGTCGCGACATTTGGATTTGTCTCTAAACTTTCCCTATAATCTAAGAAATCTCTGCCCTGTGAGTATCCATCTCCTAGGTGACTATCTGCATTCCATGTGGGAGGAGTATTACCCTCTACTTTCACAGTCACCTCATCTACCACTATAACCTCCCCTTTCTTATCTAGGCACCCTTCAGAGTATATACTTCTACTGTACCGGTTCCAGTCCTCTCTAGACTGATCAGTCTGTGTCTCTAAACCCAAGGCCATGTTGACAGGTTCCATCTCTGTAGTGTAAGAACAAGACGGATCATTGCCAGCTTCTAACACGTCACCTGAGTCCAGATGGGAATGAACTGTCTTCAAGTCACCGTAAAGTAAATACTCTGAGGCGGGAGCAGGAGGACAGCCCAGTCTCCCCAGCCCCAGTCTCTCTGTGTCTGATCTGTGGTCAGATCCTGTGTGTAAGAGCCTTTTTGTGACAGTTAAAGTCCCTGTGTCCGTCTCTGTCTTGAGGACGTCGTTCGGCTTTCCACTGACCTCCGCGATGCTGCGTCCGGTCCTGGGTTGGGGCGTGGCGGCGGTGGATAGGTCCTCAGTGACTACAGGGTGCACCACTCCAGCCGCTGCTCCAGTCTGGATGTCTCTGCTGTGTTGTGGGTCGTCTCCTTCAGTCCTCTCCTGCTTGACCAGAGACAATCCTCCAGGACCTGCAGCTTCTGCATCTGCAGACTGACAAGAAGAGAGGAGGTTATTACAGGTACATGAGTAGAAATGGATAACAATGTCGTAGCAGTGTTTCCTCTGGCAAAATTAGTAGCAGTGGGGGGAAAGGTTGAATTATAATCCAAAATGAATGAAAATAAAATGATGCTGACACCATTTAAAATATAATTTATACCTTCATAAATGGGCCCCAATAACATATTTGTACAATTATTTGTTTAAATTATTTTAGGGCTGACCCCATTTAGTCGACTGATCAATTGTCTGGTCTATAGGCTGTCGGTCGACCGAGATTTCTTTAGTCGAGCAGTCTAAATGTTTCGTTTTTTTCATGGTGCACAAGACACCTGTCTGATTCGCGCCTGTTTCATCCATTGCAGAGGCCACGGGGATAGCACAGTCCATCACTCTAAGAAATGTGATATTGAAGTTGTATATGGCTATATTATGTAAAAATTAAATGGTTTAACACTAATAAATCAAATAATATTTGACAACAAATGCACTTTTTCCCGTGTTGGATACGGTCGCTGTCCACATAATCTTCAGTGCGCCGTAGAATTGGCGCCTTTCCCCATTGGCTGCCTTTCCCTATGTTGTTATGTGCATAATAGCAAAGTTGACCAGCATATTGGGATTGAGAACCCATGCGGCGGAGGCAGCAGCAGCAGAGATGAGGAAACAGCCCTTGCCTTAGCCTAATTGTCTAAGAAAGTTGAAGAGAGAGGAAACCCCAACATGTTGGATAAAGCAATTTCACAGATTTGGCTGATTTTAATCTTTGCTATGCTTTAATAAAGGCTTTACAACAGACTGGCATTTCTTATTTATTTAGTGTTGTTTACACTGTTCCAAACAGCCAGAAAAATAATATTGTAATCTAACAACACCTGTTTGTCACACATAATATGCAAGCAGCTCTCGCTCCTATACCCTACACTTTCTTGAATTTCTTATTGTTATTATTACAATTATTATTATGATCATCATTATAATACGTAATGTCATTATCATTAGTCGTCTTTGTATAGTAGCCTTGTACCAGCTACAGACCTAAGAGCACATCCTGTTTAGTCTTAATACGTAACTTACTTAGCCCTATATTTCAATATATAGGCTACCATATAATCAATCAATGAGTCCCTTGTTCATGCCATCACACAGCATACGAGACATTCATGCTTTGGAATGCAATCAAGCATTTTAGTTTTAAATTAAATAACAAAGGCAGCTTTGAATAATTAGCCTAAACAAGAAATAAACTGCAATTCACAAATGCATGCAACTGTTTTTAGTCTGCTGTAATAAAGGATTTATAAATCATTAGTGTTGTTATTTAGTGTTGTTTACACTGTTCAAATGGTCAGAAAAAATAATAATATTGTAATCTAACAGCAACTGTTTGGCACACATAACTCATGCAGCGCTTGCTCCTAGACCCTAATTTTTATTGATCTCCAGTAGCTTCCACAACTAAGTCAAATGTCTTCCACAGATCTGACTTCCCCTTTACCTCCTGAGCAACCAGTAAACATTCACCCATATTTTTCACATCCTCCGCATCCATTTTGCTGTCACTTGTTACTGTTTTCGTAGTTTGTTATAACCAATTTATTGACATCATTATGATAGGCTATAGGTCAGGCCCTATTGGTTGCATGTGATGCTTACATGTTTCACGTAAAGAGAGCAAGGGTTGAGGGAATAGGGAATGTTTTTCTAACTTTTCAGTCAGAAACAAGTAAGAAACTAAATGGCTGAAATGAGGTTGCAGCATCAGCACCGACAGCGCAATAAACACATGCTGTGCCTCTGGTGCCTTTTCACTGCAGTAGAGAGCCACTCCATGTCTTCTTTTTTGTTGTTGCACAGTGTGATCATCAGGATCTTGAGTAATTTGTGTGTCTTAATTATTGAATCAAACAATGTGCTTAAAGCATTAGATAAGCTTTATTCAAAAATATATGGAAAAATAAGTTTAAACATTTCAACCAATCGATTGGTTGAAATAACAGGATGACTCTCGGTTGACCAAGATTTTATTTTAACATATTGGACCATAAATATAACCTATGCATGGTCCATATTATCAAATGTGCTTTTAGCAATAAGCATTAACACCTGTAGCCCAACTGATGCAGCATAGTGGCTATAAATAAATAGGCTGAAGCATGGGGTTGCCATCTGCATTTACCCTATTGGGCTAATCATTAGCTAGATTCCAAATATGGAATCTTTTAGCTAGTTAGCATCCTATTGCTGAATGTTATGTCCCATAAAACATGAATTACACAGCAAATATAATATAGGCCTACCTCTTATGATAACTTGGAGTAACCCCCCCCCCCCCCAGAAACCATTTCATGTCACTATCTACCCCAACACTTTCCCTGGTTGCCACTACTCTTGCTCAACTAAAAATGTTGTCTGTCTCATCAAAAAAATATGTAAGTAATTCCCCAAAAATATTTTGAGGAAGGGTTGTGTTTTACCCCAAGTTACCCTACAATTGACCCATGTTACATTTAGCCCCACTCTCCCCTATACACTCACAGGGAATTGGAGCAGGAATGTGCTTAACCATGCCACTGCTAAAAACTATGGGTTTAAAATTGTGCAGTTCGCTAAGGAGTTGAGAAATAAATAAAGTTGGAATGGAAAATTGGGATCTCTCTGTTTTTAACAAAGTCCATTACAACTGCTGTTTTCCCAGTAATTGCAAGAATTGTTATGCATTGACTGCCTATCAGAATTCATGTTTTTCGCCCTATGGCACTCATAACTTGAATGCGCCTCGAGAGGAATATCTCTCTCACATAGAACACACAACAACAAGCCGACTAGGTAAAGAGAAACTATTCTACTATGGGGTTGTCATGCATTGCTCGTTTTGTTTGCAGAGGCAAAGTAAATGTGTACTGTTCTAGAATCTTTAAAGTGCGCCTAGGCAGACATATTCTTTTCATGTTCCATATTTCTTTGCTGTTGCGCAGTGCCACAGATAAATGACTGCAGCAAAAACACTGTGTCAGAGAAGTCTCACAAGCTCCCCTATGGCAGATACATGTAATCAAGTGAATAGCTGAGATGAGTCTTCCTGAAATAAATGGGCCACATTTGATTAACAAAGTAATATTTTTTTTTACACTATGACACTAACCTCAATCATGATAACATGCTGGGTTGAGGTTCCACTCCCCTCATCAACAGTGATTGGTTGGTCATCTCGCCATGTATTGTGTCCGGCTGGCTTCACAACGCTCCTGTGGCCTACAGTGAGATGTCCTTCACCTAAGAGAGTGATTGGGGGAAAGACGTGGTTAGGTTGGGTATTGTCAATGCTCAACGGTATATTATACACCATTGATAATGTCTAGAATTGGCAAGGATGTAGGGTAACACTTCTAACTCCTTGATATACTATTTATTGATTGATGTAATTTGTTCCATGCATTACATTGTTTTCATTGGGTAAATATTAGTGTAGTAAACAAAAATCTGGTTACAATATGATAGTGTCTTTGCGCAAGACAGCCAAGTACTCTGGGGAGTTATTGCATACTGTCAAAAAAATTACCAAGATCCAATTCTGGTTAACCATCTACACTACAGTACGTGTTTAACACATCTAAGGTCACACATGCGCAGAGGGGATTGGGGCGACGTGCAGCGCAACTTCGGCCTTCTGCAAAATGTACCTCTTGCCATTCCTCTGTATCGGTCGAGGATCTTGACACTTCTAGGACGAATGGTCCTCTCTGCGCGCTCCCGTGTCACCTTCAGTTCCAGCAGCTGTAGTTTCCTCCGCAATGCCCTGTTTTCTTTCTGGCTTTGAGTAATTTCCAAACGAAATACTGCATAGTCGTCATCTACGAGTTTACAGATCTCTGCCACAGCGGCATTCGCTAGCACCTCCATGACGGAGGCTATTTGAGTGTGAAAAACCATACAGTTAGCCATTGTTAGCAGCTAGCTAGCCTTGCCTAGAACATCTAGCAACCGAGTCCTGTCTCCAACGCGAAATAAACACTACCTGAGGTATGTAATTCTGTGCAGTTAGGCATATTTTGAGTTCCAAGGTGTTAATAAACGTCTAAATAACAATACTAAAAACGCTATCGTGATAATTGTTTTGGGTAACTGTTCACTTCCGCCTACACTGAAGAGAAAGAATCTTATTGGTTGGCATCATAGCTCAAAGGCTGTGGTTAACTGAAAAAGGTATGCGCCTTGTTCTTTGAAATACGGTACTGATTATTACGTTACATATCAAATCTCCTGTTCGTGATCACTATCTTTCAAGTTCAGAGAATACTTGTTTAGAACGAACAGTGTGTTAGCAAGAATATAAAATAATAATTACTTTATTCCATCTACTCAGTAAGGTAAATATTCAAGTCCTTGTTCTAGCCTAGGCTTACGGTCGCTGTAAAAACAGGTATTTTACACAAGCCTGTTTCAAATGACAAGTTAACAAAGTATTAATTAATGAGGGGTATGACCTAGAGGCTCACTCCCCTCAGTGAGCTTGTCCAGGAGTGTGGCCAAGAAGGGGTTTTACTTGAGATGGGAGTATCTGGAGTTAACAATTGATTTTTGCCAATAGAATGAGTTGGTGTTTTTGTGCTATGAAGTACCAGGAACGATCGGAGCCTCGTCTTAGGGGCCCAAACTGAACAATAAGAACAGTCTTCATAGCAAATGCTATCTGGCTGTGGGATACTCCTTTCTCATTTATCAAGTCTCACTGTGTGACCCATTCCACACATCTGTTGATTGTCATGTCGACTAGGGTGTGGATCTTTGCTAGAAAATAATTTAGTAGCCTTTGTGTCGTGGCTCTCAACAAATCATCTGAGGGTGGTTTGTCAACCAGCCATCGCTGTTGCAGAGCTCTCACAAATAAAGATTCAGTTTAAGTATAACTCTGACTTGTGTGATAAGTTTGTTTCTGCTCATTTGATAATATAGAAATTAACCATCACAAGCGGCATAGGCAAGATGCAATAGATGGTATAAAATACAGTATATACATATGAGATGAGTAATGCAAGATATGTAAACATTATTGAAGTGTCTAGTGGTTGTTGTCCTTCATCTTTTTGGCCTTCCTGCAACATCGGGTGCTGTGGGTGTCCTGGAGGGCAGGTAGTTTGCCCCCGGTGATGCGTTGTGCAGACCACATCATCCTCTGGAGAGCCTTGCGGTTGTGGGCAGGGCGGTTGCCGTACCAGGTGGTGATACAGCCCGACAGAATGCTTTCAATTGTGCATCTGTAAAAGCTTGTGAGGGTTTTAGGTGACAAGCCAAACTTCTTCAGCCCCCTGAGGTTGAAGAGGTGCTATTGCGCCTTCTTCACCATGCTGTCTGTATGGGTGTACCATTTCAGTTTGTCTGTGATGTGTACGCCGAGGAACTTTCCACCTTATCCACTGCTGTCCTGTCGATGGGGGGTGCTCCCTCTGAATCCCAGGGTGATCTGCTCTGCTCATCATGGATACTGTGGTGTTTGTATCATAGGAACAGGAGGGACTATCTATCAGCACCATTCCCTGCTCCATCCCTGCACTGAGACTGTGAAGAGAAGGGTCTGGGCTGCAGACTGGATCCCTGACTGGACACCCCCCAGTCTCTCTGATGACCACCAGGAGTGAGGTTGTTCAGTCCACCTGTCCACCGGTTGTGTTCTATCTAGTGGTTGTGGTGGAGTCTCTGTCCTTTGCGGTTGGGACCGTTGTTCTGACTCGGGAAGGAAGAACGACATCTTCTGATCCATGGTCCTGACCAGTTGCTTCATAGGTCCAGTTTCTTCTGCCAGTAACACCAGATCAGCAGGTCTTCATTGACTACAAACTGCAAACAAATATTGCACGGAAAAGCATAAAGCTTTATATAAGAAACTTTGCTGTACACACAGAAACATGACATATTATAAAACGTTAACCACAGTCAAGCCAACTCTAACACTGATTCAAGTGCCTTACAATATGGAGCCATTGGAGTTTATTATAACAAAATGTATACATATTTATATAAAAAAATTATACAAAATAGCCAAGTCATTCAGCAGAGTCAATTTTGTATTTCATTTAAACAAAATAGCAATCACAAGTAGAATAACTTCTCACTATGGTAACACTTGACCTTTTCTATAAATCTGTTACCATCGCTTTGATAAAATGAATTTTAGAATACTTTGGAAAAGGTTCAACATTACATTACACACAGCTTCACTACTTAATTTCAAGTAAACATGAATTAAGGCACTATCATTATCTCACTATAAAACACCAGCATCAAACAGTACAAGGTTGTCATTTCATCAGGGAAGCATTTTTACAGACACCATCACACCAACTATCCCCATATCATCTACTCTGCCTCATTATACTCATTCTTTCCTTAGTTCACCTCATCCAGTTCCCTACTACATCCAAAACCAACAGAATGTATTACAAACAAACTAAATTTGGTGCGGCAGGTAGCCTAGTGGTTAGAGCGTTGGTTGGGGCAGTAACCGAAAGGATCGAATCCCCGAGCTGACAAGGTAAAAACCTGTCGTTCTGCCCCTGAACAAGGCAGTTCCCCAGTAAGCTGTCATTGTAAATAAGAATTTATTCTTAACTGACTTGCCTAGTTAAATAAAGGTAAATAATACATAAATAAAAAACAAAATAGAACTACACACAGGCCGTGTGCATTTTTTGCAGGTGTAACCTGAGGTAGCTCCTCTCTGAGTACCTCTTCTCGCAGTGCGTACAGGCAAACGGCCTCTCTCCCGTGTGGACCTTCAGGTGCCTCTTCAGCTGGTGCTGGTGGGAGAACCTCTTCTCACACTGGGGGCAGCTGAAGGGTTTCTCCCCTGTGTGGACTCTCTGATGGCTCTTCAGGTGGCCAGCCCGGGCAAAGCGCATTTGACACTGGGTACAGTTGAATGGTTTCTCGCCAGTGTGCATCCTCTGGTGGATCTCCACCTGTTTGGGAAAACTGAAGGCTTTCCCACAGAATGAACATGGGAAGCGCTTCTCTTTAGCGCTGCCAGCTTTACAGATTCCATCTCCACTACTGTCATTTGTCAATGGGCTTGTGTAGCCATTTAGTGTTGAGGCACTGGCATTGTCTGAGGTCTGGTTTAACATTAGGAGAGTGTGAGGAGGACAAGCTCCAGGGAGTGTCTGTGTTGTCGCATGGTCCATGTTCCAGTTGATAGATCCTATAGAAGGCAGACTGAAGGCAGCACCTGTTAGGGGGTTAACCTGAGGTGCCATCAGTCTCTCTGAATCACAACTATAGGAGCAGGACGGAGCATCACTAGCGGAGTCTGTGTCTGTTCTCTCCAGCCGCATACGGACACCTCCCCGACCCTGCAGACCAAATCTACGTCTCGCCCTGGTCTCAGCCAGTATGTTTTCATGGAGACTAAATTCGGTTGTTTTGTGTTCAACTGTCAGTTTCTGGTTGTGGTTAACAGTGTTCCCCAGCCGGGAGTTGAGTACGCTGTCCCATCCACTGACCTCTATTATATCGCCTCTGGTCCTGGCCTGCTCAGTGATGTTGTCCCTTAAGCCTTTAACTGCACCGTTCTGGGAATCCAAGATGGCCGCCCAGTCTCCTCTGTTAGCATCCAGCCAACCATCTGCAGGAAGATGTTACAAAATATACTTTAAAAACATGTAGAGAAAACTCTACATATTGAGTTTTGTCAATTACCTAATAATTTTCATACATAATGTGTGTTTTTGTATGTAAACATAAGTTTAATTTTATTAATGAAGAAAATTAAGGAGACATAATAACCAGGTGCATCACTATTCCCATTGAAGATCTATTACTGTATGTAGACCATATTATTTCTCTCTTACCTTGCTCCCCCAGCTTTAGTCCACTCAGCAGATCAATGCTCTCTGGTTCATCCTCTATTGTCTCCTCTTTGACCAGCAGCAGATCAGGCTTCCCATCCTCCATGTCTACTGACTGTAAGAGATACAGAGTGAGAGGATGTTGGATCAAGAAATCTGATATGAGCACCTTGCTATGGAGCATCATCTGATTCGGCAATGCGGGATTGTTATGAGTCCTTTGCAAACATGTTAGTTGATTTGATCCTATGCAAATGTGTTAGTTGATTTGATTACTTTACCTTCTTTGGTTTGATAATTTAAAGGCATGGTCCCACACTACCTGACAATATATCAAGACCTGTGCCCTTATACACAAAGAGTCTCAGAGTAGAAGTTCTGATCGAGGATCAGGTCCTCCACCTGATTACATAGTCATTCATTATGATCTAAAAGGCTAAACTGACCCTAGATCAGCACTCCAACTGAGAGGCTTAGTGGAATATGGCCCAATGTAATATCATTCAGACTGTAGTTTACAGTGGGCTCACCTCAGTGATACTGTGTGTGGTCCTGTGCTGTTCAGCTGGTTCCTCTGTGGGTTCAGGAGGACGTCTACTCTGGTTGTCCTCCATAATCATGGTCCTCTCAGTGTTCCCCAGACCCTCCCCACACCCCTCCTCCTTCACCAGCAGCACCTCTCGACCCTCCTCCTCCTGGAAGCGACAGGTAATACAGATTACAGACATACACTCCCTCAGGTACATACACACACAGATAATAAACACACTTTCAACATGGAGTGTTTATCCATCCCCACTACGTTTGAGTCCAATACTGTAGTTAGAGTGACTTCATTGTTGTTAAACTCATCATTGTGGACATAAATATGATGTTGTGGGTGATGTTGTGGGTAAATATGAGTCAGCTGTGAAGTTAGAAAATCAAGTCAGCCTCATACAAACCCGACGAAACTAATTTGACGTGTTTGTCAGTGTGTGTATACTATACAGTGCATTTGGAAAGTATCCACACCCCTTGACTTTTTCCACATTTTGTTCTGTTACAGATTTATAAAAAAAAAAAATGGAATAAATTGTTGTTTTCCTCAATCTACACACAATATCCCATAATGACAAAGCGAAAACAGGTTTAAACATTTTTGCAAATGTATTAAAAAAAATGTTTTGCATAACTTTTCAGACCCTTTACTCAGTACTTTGCTGAAGTACCTTTGGCAGCAATTACAGCCTCGCGTCTTCTTGGGTATGACGCTTCAAGCTTGGCACACCTGTACTTGGGGAGTTTCTCCCATTCTTCTCTGCAGACCAGGTCGCTGCACAGTTATTTTCAGGTCTCTCCAGAGATGTTTGATCGGGTTCAAGTCTGGGCTCTGGCCGGGCCACTCAAGGATATTCAGAGACTTGTCCCGAAACCACTCCTGCGTTGTCTTTGCTGTGTGCTTAGGGTCGTTGTCTGGTTGGAAGGTGAACCTTCACCCCAGTCTGAGGTTCTGAGCAGGTTTTCATCAAGGATCTCTATGCTCAGTTCATCTTTGCCTCGATCCTAAATAGTCTCCCAGTCCCGGCTGCTGAAAAACATCCCCACAGCATGATGCTGCCACCAACATGCTTCACAGTAGGGATGGTGCCAGGTTTCCGCCAGATGCGACTCAGGCCAAATAGTTCATTCTTGGTTTCATCAGACCAGAGAATCTTGTTTCTCATGGTCTGAGAGTCCTTTAGGTGCCTTTTGGCAAACTCCAAGCGAGCTGTCATGTAACTTTTACTGAGGAGTGGCTTCCGTCTGGCCACTCTACCATAAAGGCCTGATTGGTGGTGTTGCAGTGATGTTTGTCCTTCTGGAAGGTTCTCCCATCTCCACAGAGGAACTCTGGAGCTCTGTCAGAGTGACCATCGGGTTCTTCTCCCCCGATTGCTCAGTTTGGCCGGGCGGCCAGCTCTAGGATGAGTCTTGTTGGTTCCAAACTTCTTCCATGCTCAAAACCTACACCCCACCCCTTACACTCTGTTCTGTGAACTCTGGTCTCTTGGCCATCCCACTCCTACAGGTAGGTCAGCTCAAGCTCAGCCAAGTCAAAGCTCTTATTTGTCCTGGCACCACAATGGTGGAACAGCAGAGTCCCTGCCCATCTTCCAAACACGTTAAACCCTACCTCTTAAATTAATCCCACCCCCCAGCTAAAAATAAATAAGCAATTTAAAAATGTTCTATGTTATTATAGTTATTTTTATTTATTATTATTATTTTTTAAATACCCCCTTTTCTCCCTAACTTTGTGGTATCCAATTGGTAGTTACAGTCTTGTCCCATCGCCGCAACTCTCGTACAGACTCGGGAGAGGCGAATGTCGAGAGCCGTGCGTCCTCCGAAACACAACCCAACCAAGCCACACTGCTTCTTGACACAATTGTTGCACCAATGTGTCAGAGGAAACAAATTACACCTGGTGACCGTGTCAGCGTACATTGCGCCCAGCCCTCCACAGGAGTCGCAAGTGTGCGATCGGACAAGAACATCCCTGTCGGCCAAACCCTCCCCTAACCCGGATGACGCTGAGCCAATTGTGGGTCTCCCCAGAGACCCACAACAGAGTCTGGACCCGAACCAGGATCTCTAGTGGCATAGGTAGCACTGCACCACTCGAGAGGCCCATAGTTGTGTTTTTATATTCATTTTTCATTTCTATACGATTTAAGATTTATGTTTGAAATGTAGTTTAGGTTATTTACTTTAAGTTTTATAAAAAATATATTTTGTTTATATTATTTAGTGTCCGTTTTAGGGACAGAAAGTAACCTGCGCGTGGGAGGCTAACAGCCATTTTTGTCACTTCTTGCCACTATGTGGCAGTAATACATAAGGTGATTGGTCAGGTCATAGGTTAGGTTTAAAGGGATAGTTTACCCAAATTAAACATTGGTTTCCTTAACCTGTAAGCAGTCTATGGTCAAGGTACGACGCCAATCCATGCAAAAAAATGTCGGTACCATGACTTGAATGGGATTTTTTGCTACAAATGCTAAAACGTTAGCATTTAGAAACAGTGCCAGGAAAACTAAACCAAAGCATGGACTGATGTCAAACCTTGTCCATAGACTGCTTACATGGTAAGGAAACCAATGTCATTTTGTGAACTGTCCCTTTAAAGCACGTGTCAAACTCATTCCATGGAGGGCCGAGTGTCTGCGGGTTTTCGCTTCTCAATTGTACTTGATTGATGAAATAAGGTCACTAATTAGTAAGGAACTCTCCTCACCCCTGCTTTAAAGGTAGACTCAGCGAGATGTGAGGTAGATGCACCAAGTAAACAGTAGTAGTGCAAAAATGACTGAATAAAATACATAATTCAAATACTGAGCTATATTGTATGCAATTGTATTTTTTAAATGTATGATATTTTTAACTAATACAATTGCTCAGAGAAAGATTTTCACAAAAAGATAGGGGTCAAAATGATTGACACTCCTGTTTTCAATACCTCACCGTGCGAAGATTATAGCACTGAGCCTTTTTATAAAATGTTTTATAAAATTGTAGAATACATTAGGAGGATGGATCTTAGACCATTGCTCCATACAGAATCTTTCCAGATCACTGGTATCCTTTGTCTGCGCTTATGGACTGCCCTCTTCAATTCAAACCACAGGTTTTCAATTGGATTAGTTTCAATTGACCATTTCTTTGTGGATTTTGATGTGTGCTTGTGGTTATCGTCTTGCTGGAAGATCCACTTGGAGGCCAGGTATCAGCTTCATTGCAGAGGCAACCAGGTTTTTGGCTAAAATGTCCTGGTACTGAGTAAAGTTCATGATGCCATTGACCTTGACCAGGGCCCCAGGACCAGTGGAAGCAAAACAGCCCCATAACAAAGATCCACCACCATATATTACAGTGGGCATGGGGTTCTTATCTGCGTATGCATTCTCATTTCAACACCAAACCCACCACTGGTGTGCAAGGCCAAAGAGCTCAGTTCTTAATCAATGAAGACTTCTCCGAAAAGTACGCCTCAAAAGAAACGACCCGCTTTCTTTGAACAGCAAAAGAGGGGCAACATCACGTACCTGAAGTACGACCAGCTGGAGTTTCACCCCCTCCGCCCAGTAGGCCTACTGCAGGCGACATGGCTGTAGCCCACTGACCTAATCCTTTAATCAAAATCATTTAAAATGATGCGCCTATGTATCATCTGTATTCATAAGTGGAGGCTCCTCAGGGGAGGACCATCCTCCTCAGTGAATTTAATAAAAATAGTTAAACAATTAAAAAGTTGTCCTTTTTAGATAAAACTATAAAATATATTCACAATACCAAATCATTTATTAAAACACACTGTTTTGCAATGAAGGTTGACAGTAGCCTCAACAGCACTCTAAGGTAAGCACCATGGTGTAGCCGGAGGACAGCTAGTTTCCGTCTTCCTCTGGGTACATTGATTTCAATACAAAACCTAGGAGGCTCATGGTTCTCACCCCCTTCCATAGACTTACACAGCAAAATTATGACAACTTCCAGAGGACATCCCCCAACCTATCAGAGCTCTTGCAGCATGAACTGACGTTTTATACCCAATCAAAGGATTAGAGAATGTACTGAAAGCAAAAGCTACAGCTAGCTAGCGCTGCAGTGCATAAAATGTGGTGAGTAGTTGACTCAAAGACAATAGCTAAAGTTACAAATTAATTTCTTCCAAAATGGAGGAGCGAGAGAGCAAAACGTTCACTGTTTTCATATCTAGCAAATGCAGCTAGCTAGTTTAGCCTACTCAAACACCCGGATGCTATGTTAGCTAGCTATGACTATCCAACACTGGAACTCTTTCAAGTCAAGGTAAGCTTTTGATTTTATTAATTTATTGCCACCCCAGTGACTGTACTGCATGATTGTAGTGGATTTACTAATGCATTAGTTCTATTAGCTATGTTGACTATGATGTTACTTTAGCTAATATGGTGACAACGATGTAGGCTATGTGTAGCCGTTATGATATGAATGTTTTGCTTGGAAATGCTTTTTCGCCTGGTAACAGACAATGTGCTGTGTCCACAAGCAAAGGGAAAAGGTGAGAGGAAGAGCGCATACATGCGAGAAGGAATACAACAAACTGTTTGTATGTAGCTATGAAAGTGAATTGTTTGTGTGTGATCAGGGGTGCATTCATTCCGTCAATTCTGTTGAAAAACGTTTCTTAAACAGAAGCAAACGGAACGAAATGGGGATTAACATACCTGGCTTTGTCCAATAGAAACTCTCATTTGGAACTGTTGGACTAATGATTACACCTTAGGTCAGCTAGATGTGTGCAAGGCGGTATTGAATGTGTGTGATGGAAATGTTTACGTTTGTGTTTTTGTAAAAACCTATTTCTGTATTCATGCAAGTGACTGATTGAACGAATCCCTCATGATCACGATCTGCAATTTGGCAGCCCAGAACCTTGTTTAGAGAAAGGGATATCTCCATTTCAAGGACACAGCTTAGAGAGAAGCCTTTTGAGGTATTGGTCTGTCACATGCAAACGTTACTGATTAATTAAATATGAATGATGAATAAGCTAAATCATGCAAATATAACTTGTCTGTATATAAGAACTAACGGGACTGCCCCAGTAGATTGACATGTGTACTTGATTCATTGAGTTGGTTGGAACCTCTCCAGCACGCTGATAATAAACAATGATTAATTTAAGATTGACTTTGAGACTCCCCATGTAAGAATTTCCACGACAATTTGGCATCACGAACTGGATGACTGATTCTACCTGCGGAGCTTTCCAGTTGGGGGTCTGCGAGGAAAACCGGTGGCGCATTTTGAGGGAAATTCCCATCTGACCAAAAGATGACGAGACCCTTATTGTTAACTGCCCAGGAGGAGACACATCATCTGCGAACAATTGAAGGACGGCAAATTATTTCAGTAAGTCAATTTTAAATTATTATTTATTTATTATAAAACCAATACAATTAAGGTGAATAATGCATAAAAAGGTACCCATAGTCTTATAGAAGACTAGAGCGAGGGCATAACAGTAACCATGGAAGCCCCGCTGACAGCTGTCTCTAGACATTTATTGAAGTGTATACGTGGTCTGCAGCCACTAACAATGACACGTGGTGTTATTAAATATACAGTGCCTTCGGAAAGTATTCAAATCCCTTGACTTTTTCCACATTTTGTTACGTTACAGCCTTTCTAAAATGGATTACATTTTAAAAAATCCTCAGCAATCTACACACAAGACCCCATATTGACAAAATGTAAACAGGCTTTAAGATTTGTTTTTGCAAATTATTTGTAATACAACAACATACCTAATTTACATAAGTATTCAGACCCTTTGCTATGAGACTCGAAATTGAGCACAGGTGCATCTTGTTTCCATTGATCATCCTTGAGATGTTTCTACAACTTGATTGGAGTCCACCTGTGGTAAGTTAAATTGATTGGACATGATTTGGAAAGGCACACACCTGTCTATATAAAGGTCCCACAATTGACAGTGCATGTCAGAGCAAAAGAACAAGCCATGAGGTTGAATACATTTTCCGTTGAGCTCCGAGACAGGATTGTGTCGGCACAGATCTGGGGAAGGGTACCAAACAATTTCTGCAGCATTGAAGGTCCCCAAGATTCTTAAATGGAAGAAGTTTGGAACCACCAAGACACTTCCTAGAGCTGGCCGCCCGACCAAACTGATCAATAACGGGAGAAGGACCTTGGTCAGGGGGGTGACCAAGAACCCGATGGTCACTCTGACAGAGCTCTAGAATTCCTCTGTGGAGATGGGAGAACCTTCCAGAAGGACAACCATCTCTGCAGCACTCCACCAATCAGGCCTTTATGGTAGAGTGGCCAGACGGAAGCCACTCTTCAGTAAAAGGCACATGACATCCCGCTCTGAGTTTGCCGAAAGGCACCTAAGGACTCTGACCACGAGAAACAAGATTCTCTGGTCTGATGAAACCAAGATTGAACTCTTGAATGCCAAGCGTCACGTCTGGAGGAAACCTGGCACCATCCCTACAGTGACGCATGGTGGTGGCAGCATCATGCGGTGGGGATGTTTTCAGTGTCAGGGACTGAGAGACTTCAGGATCAGGGCAAAGATGAACAGAGCAGTACAGAGAGATCCTTGATGAAAACCTGCTCCAGAGCACTCAGGACCTCTGGGGCAAAGGTTCACCTTCCAATAGGACAACGACCCTAAGCTCAAAGTCAATACAATGCAGGAGTGGCTTCAGGACAAGGGTCTGAATAGTTATGTAAATGTGATATTTCAGTTTTGTATTTCTAAAAACCTGTTTTTGCTTGGTCATTATGGGCTATTGTGTGTAGATTGAGGGGAAAAGTGTTTAATCAATTTTAGAATAAGGCTGTAACCTAACAAAATGTGGAAAAAGTCAAGGGGTCTGAATACTTTCAGAAGGCAGAGTAGGAGATACATATTGTGCATAGGAAGTAACGACTAGAGAATAATTTAAGATGCACATGGGGTAATAATGTAGGGACTCAATCTAGGGATTCCATCCACCACCGCCCATCGTAGTCTGGGACTACTAGTGTATAGGAAATAGCGGCAAGAGAACCGTTGAAGATACATAGGATGTAATGATAGAAAAGTCAACGTGGTCTGAGAACCACAGATAATAGCACAAGGTGTTATTGTAGGCATTTAGAATTGTTGAAGATGCACATGGAGTGTTGTGGATGTGAATACCTAAGTATAGTTATATAAGGAAAATAATGAATACCCCAACCAGTTCTGTGTGAGCTGAGTTTTCAGGTCTATAACATTATATAGGGATTCTGTATGTAGATATGAAAGAAAATAGTATTATTCCTGAATATGCTGTTAAATAGAAGACTAGAGTGACTATTTAAACCCCTGTATGAATAGAACACTGGTGTATAGGATGCATTTGTGATGTAACAAATGTATAATGGGTTACTAGAGATCTGATGAAGTAAACAATAGAACAAATATATATATAGAACCTGCTAATCCACAATTAGACGTACGTAAGTGGTGTAAAAAGTATTCTGAGAAATGTTCAGAGTGGTCCCTTGATGGATCATTT
Source organism: Oncorhynchus mykiss (assembly GCF_013265735.2). Taxonomy (NCBI): domain Eukaryota; kingdom Metazoa; phylum Chordata; class Actinopteri; order Salmoniformes; family Salmonidae; genus Oncorhynchus; species Oncorhynchus mykiss. The sequence goes on along the minus strand of NC_048574.1, from coordinate 63,903,134 downwards.
GAGAAAGATAGGGTTAAAGCATTGTATAGGATTTGACTTACCCCTAACCAATAAAAGTATAACCACTTTCTTCCACCCTGGTAATACATTTTGAAATAAACCCCATACCTTATTAAATAGAACCAAAGATGTTCTGTATTCACCTAAACAACCGTTTAAAATGCTAGGTAGAGACTTATTATGGACAGAGCATGCGATATACAGGGGACCGATATAGAGTGCCAGCCCAGTTAATACATATTGATCCCTCCAAAGAATTACATATGAATCTTAAAATAGACATTTAATAAGTGTGAAGGAACAAAGTGAATGGTAATGGGCTTTCAGATAGCACTCTAATAATGCAATATCTTAGTAATTTGAAGAAGTAAATGTTTCAATACAAGGTCACATTACGAACAGAGGGATTGAGCATTAGGACTGATATTAAATTAGAGGCAGCCATCTGGTGTTTGGGTTAGAGATAAGCTTCCTGTGGAACAACAGCTAGCCGCCAGTACTCACTGAGGAAAAAAACAGGCTGTAAGGGACACAGTGGGGAAATTTGGAACAGAGGCATGAATAATTGAAATGACATGTTTTTGAGAATTTCCAATTATTATTCTATAGTGTGGGTAGCACAAGTGATTTAAGTAATTGCTCAAGCATTGTAACCTGCAGTAGCGCAGAGGTCTAAGCAGCGTGCTCCGGCCCCGAGCCTCATGAATTTGCGCCCAGTGCAGGGTGATCTAGTGGCAAGCCTGAGCCTAGATTAGGGCCACAAGTGAATTGCATTTATTTCAATTTTTTTCCAGAAGAAAAACAGAAGTAAAACAAATTGTCTGATAATTTACGATTCTGAGAAAAGTGTCTCAGCTCAACAAAATAATCTGGGATAGGCTCAAACATCTTGACAGCTTTACAAAATGAAATATTAAGGCTACACAATACAGGCTTTCAATCCACACCAAAGACAATAACTAAATTGACAAATTATACACATCCTAATTATAAAACTAGGCGAGCATCAACACTGGAGGAAAATATATCGTTCTACAGTAGGCCTACATCTGTCAATCAACTGATGGCCCAAATCAGCTCATCAACTCAGCCAGGGACACAAACAATAGCCTATAATCTGTTTTCACACCTTTCATAATGTGACAATGGATAGGCTAAAAGGCCATTTATGCTTGATGCAAAAATGTGGTCGGAGGCTCCTTATGGAAGGTGTGAAGCAATTGCGGCGCCTACGGAAGCATGCAGAGGCCAAATTGAGCTCCGTACCACATCGCCTCTCGCCTCTCAAATTTTGTAACAATGCAGAGGACTCCGTATAGCTCCGCATTGACATGATTGGCTGATGGTAGGTGGGGGGGCAGGAGGTCCTGTATAAACACAAACTCACTTCCCTGACAAGTTCCTTCACAACAGCTCTGCGAAGCACAAGATGTATGAATTCCCTGACTCCTGCCGAAGCAGTATCACCGTAAATGCTACACGGCCAATGCAGATGTCGGATTGACCATGCAGCGCCTTTTACGGGTAGCCTACAGAATGTAGCTTATTGGAATATAACCAAATGGCATATTGTAACCAGTGCCTGCCCTCGGTCAAAGACGTTGGTTGCTCCCCTGAGAGATCAGGTTACACTTGCAACTTTCTAGATATGTTCGCCCTCTGGTTGGTGTTGTCATCGGAAAGACCTAGCTCTTTTTGAACAGACTATGGGCGATTGACAAGCATTCCGTACAACAGAAAAAAGGATTTCCTTGTTTACCACGGCAAATCTACTGTGGCAATTTACCAGACACTTTGTATGAATGGAAACTAATGTTGGTGTAGCGTAGGCTATTGTTATTATTTTGTTTCCTTTTTATGTTATCCAAAAGTGTCTGGTATGGTAATTTCTTATCAAGATCAGGGGTAAAATATCCTGTCCATATTTGAAATGTGTAACTTAATCAAGTCAATCAGGGGGATTGAGTTATTTGTGCCAGAAATGCGTTGGCCGGAATCGAACCCCCGCCAAAACAGTATTGAAGGCAGCAGCCCTAACCGCAAGACCACGATTGAATTATATTTTGACAGTTCATTCGTAACCTTAAGATACACTTGTATGTAGTGGCCTAGTGAAGACCAATATCCATCTTGTGTTATTAAGCTATGTAAAATGACAATTGTTGATGTATATGGCTGCTGCATTTCAGATACATTTTTGTACATTTGAATTTTGCAGTAATAGGGCCTAGCGTTTGATTGAGCGAGAATATATATATTTTTTTAATAGCAAGCACTGATCCCAATGGCTTGACTGCCCCTGCATGGAGAGAAAGAGAACTGATCATTTTCAGGGATTCACAAGGCTCATTTGAATTTCCCGATGCAGCAGGAAAATTCTCTGCGACAGAAGAGTGATCAAGTTAAGATCAATAACTTTCTTGATCTTATATCTTGCCATTATTATACTTAAGAATCACTGCTACAAGTAGCAATCTGACAACATATTTACTCATTTATTTTAAATCGGGGGTATCTGGTCTCTTGTATTTGGTCTCTGGTCTCTTAATTTCCCGTTATTTTAACTTGTTTGTACCAGCTCTCAAAGCAATCAGGTCAATAGAATTTGTTTCAGTAATTTTGATCACAAACACATTGCTATATTTACAGAAAAACGTTTTGATATCTACTGGTCGGATGTTGTAAATGAAACTGCTGCTCAAAAGCCCAATAACATTTTCCATGGCATTTTCGTTCAATGATTAGTATCGCAAAACTTTATTTGTAATTAAATGTTGACAACTGGTTTAAATCAAATAAGTTGTCCCTAAAAAAAATGTAAAGCTATCACATGCATTTTATTGCCCGAAAAAATAATACATTTCCTTTACTACCCTGTGTTAAAATGACCAAATTCCAAGGTGTTCTCATTGACAAAAATAATTAACTGGGAAAATCCCATTTCATTTGTCTGAAATAAAATTGTGAGAAGTATTGGTGTCATCAGACGAATTCAACCTCTCATCCCAAGTAAAATAATATTAAATCTGTAATACACCTTAATGCATCCTTATGTTGCAATATAGTCTAGGCCCCTCAAACTCAACTCTGGAAGTCGAAGCCAGTTCTGCTGCATTTTTTTCTCCATTGTTCCCCTCTACTCATGGACTGATTTTAGACCTGGTACAATTAATTATCAGGTAGAACAGAAAACCAGCAGGTTCTGGACCTCGTTGGGTAAGAGTTGAATAGCCCTGGTCTAGGCCAATACTTACAAAAGTAACATATTCATTCTCCAAAAACGTTTTGTGATGCTGGCAACTCATTCAGACAGTCGTGCCAGTTCCTCTCCACTTTTCCCATCGCCTTTTAGTTCTTAATATTTATGACATCAACCAACCTAGAATCTGTTTGCATTTCAATTCAAAACATATGTACTCCCGGTTTCTTTAAAATGTTTCATCTCCTACAGAGGTCCACCTCAAGCACTTATTTTCAATTTTTAGGCTTATATATCACACTATCATATCTGGATGCAATATTCAACATTGAAATCTGTTACTCTCGTTATTCTAAATGCATCTGTGGATCCTTTCTGCTGATAACACTGAAAATTAATCTGTGTCTTTAATGCTGGGTTTGATCTAAACATCAGACGCTATAGAGTGGAATGGGTACTTCCTATGTTACATAGTGGAATGGTTTTTCTGCTGGTGTATCCTGAGGTTGCTCCTCTCTGAGAACCTCTTCCTACAGTGCGTACATGCAAATGGCCTCTCTCCCGTGTGGACCTTCAGGTGCATCTTCAGCTGGTCCTGGCGGGAGAACCTCTTCTCACAATGGGGGCAGCTGTAGGGTTTCTCCCCTGTGTGGACCCTCTGGTGCCTCTTTAGGTGACAAGCCTGGGAAAAGCACATATGACACTGGGTACAGCTGTAGGGTTTCTCCCCTGTGTGGACCCTCTGGTGGATCTCCACCTTCTGGGGGCAGCTGAAGCCTTTGTTACAGAACATGCAGAGGAACCGTTTCTCTTTACTAATGCCGGATGTTGCTCCCCCTCCACGAGCCATGGCTCTTTGGTCATTTGAGTTCAACACTTGATCGAAAACAACACAGCCGTGTGAATCGGAAGGTGCCATCGACGTGGACACTGGGACACGATCCCTGAATGCGTGTAAAGGGGAGTGGGTGACAACATTTATATTTGTGTCCAAGCTTTCTCTGTAATCTAAGAAATCTCTACCCTGTGAGTGTCTGTCTCCTAGGTGACCATCTGCATTCCATGTGGGAGGAGTGTCGCCCTCCACTTTCACCTCGTCTACCACTATAACCTCTTGTTTCTTATCTAGGCACCCTTCAGAGTATACACTACTACTGTACTGGTTCCAGTCCTCTCTAAACAGATGAGTCTGTGTCTCTAAACCCAAGGATATGTTGCCAGGGTCCATCTCTGTCGCGTAAGAACAAGGCAGATCATCAACACCAGTGTCTAATGCGTCACCATCTCCACAGGAATGATCTGTCCTCTGGCTCTGGTGAAATACCGGTAAGTACTCTGAGCTGGAAGCAGGAGGACAGCCCAGTGGCCGCAGCTCCAGTCTCTCTGAGTCTGATCTGTGGTCAGATTCTGTGGGTAAGAGCCTGTGTGTTACAGTTAAAGTCTCGGTGTCTGTCTCTGACTTGAGGACGGTGTTCGGCGTTCCACTGACCTCCGTGATGCTGTGTTGGGTCCTGGGCTGAGGCGAGGCGGCTGGGTCCTCCCTGGACACAGGGGGCGCTCCAGTCAATCCAATCTGGATGTCTCTGCTGTGTCTTCTGTCCTCTCCTTCAGTTCTCTCCTGCTTGACCCCAGGACTTGCAACCCCTGTATCTGCAGACTGACAGAAGAAGAGAGGAGGTTATTGCAGGTACATGAGTTGAATTGGATAACAATGTCGTAGGGAAGTCTCACAAGTTCCCCTATGGCAGAGAAATAACAATGTACAGTACCAGTCAAAATTTTGGACACACCTACTCATTCAAAGGTTTTTCTTTATTTTTACTATTTTATACATTGTAGAATAATAGTGAAGACATCAAAACTTTGAAATAACACATGGAATCATGTAGTAACCAAAAAAGTGTTAAACAAATCAAAATATATTTAATATTTGAGATTCTTCAGTAGCCACCCTTTGCCTTGACGGCTTCGCACACTCTTGGCATTCTCTCAACCAGCTTCATGAGGTAGTCACCTGAAATGCATTTAAATTAACAGATGTGCCTTGTTTAAAGTTAATTTGTGGAATTTCTTTCCTTCTCAATGTGTTTGAGCCAATCAGTTGTGTTTTGGTAAGGTAGTATACAGAAGATGGTCATTTACCAAAAAGGTCTAAGTCCATATTATGGCAAGAACAGCTCAAATAAGCAAAGAGAAACGACAGTCCATCATTACTTTAAGACATGAAGGTCAGTCAATACGGAACATTTCAATAACAAAGTTTATTCAAGTGCAGTCGCAAAAACCATCAAGTGCTATGATGAAACTGGCTCTCATGAGGACCGCCACAGGATAGGAAGAACGCGTATTTCTGCTGCAGAGGATGAGTTCATTAGAGTTACCAGCCTCAGAAATTGCAGCCCAAATAAATGCTTCACAGAGTTCAAGTAACAGACACATCTCAACATCAACTGTTCAGAGGAGACTGCGTGTATCAGGCCTTCATGGTCAAATTGCTGCAAAGAAACCACTACTAAAGGACACCAATAATAAGAAGAAACTTGCTTGGGAAAAGAAACATGAGCAATGGACATTAGACTGGTGGAAATCTGTCCTTTGGTCTGATTTTTGGTTCCAACCGCCGTATCTATGTGAGACAAAGAGTAGTTGAACGGATGATCTCCGCATGTGTGGTTCCCGTGAAACATGGAGGAGGTGTGATGGTTTGGGGGTACTTTGCTGGTGACGCTGTCTGTGATTTATTTAGAATTCAAGGCACACTTCACCAGCATGGCTACCACAGCATTCTGCAGCGATACGCCATCCCACCTGGTTTTCGCTTAGTGGGACTATCATTTGTTTTTCAACAGGACAATGACCCAACACACCTCCAGGCTGTTGAATGGCTATTTGAACAAGAAGGAGAGTGATGGAGTGCTGCATCAGATGACCTGGCCTCCACAACCTCAACCCAATTGAGATGGATTAGGATGAGTTGGACCACAGAGTGAAGGAAACTCATCCAACAAGTGCTCAGCATATGTGGGAACTCCTTCAAGAAAAGCATTCCAGGTGAAGCTGGTTGAGAGAATGCAAAGCGTGTGCAAAGCTGCCATCAAGGCAAAGGGTGGCTACTTTGAAGAATCTCAAATATAAATATATTTTGATTTGTTTAACACTTTTTTGGTTACCACATGATTACGTATGTGTAATTTCATAGTTTGATGTGTTCACTATTATTCTACAATGTATAAAATAGTAAAATTAAGAAAAACCCTTGAATGAGTAGGTGTGTCCAAACTTTTGACTGGTACTGTACATGTAAACAAGTAAATAGCTTAGGGGAGCCTTTCTGAAATAAATTGGCCACATTTGATGTACTGTAATTTTGATGTAAAAATATTACACTAACCTCTATCACGATAACGTGCTGGGTTGAGGTTCCACTCCCCTCATCAACAGTGATTGGTTGGTCATCTCTCCATGTATTGTCTCCCGCTGGCTTCACAAAGCTCCTGTAGCCTCCAGTGAGATTTCCTTCAACAGAGATTTAATTGGGCGGGAAAAAGGTGGTTAGATAAGCTACTGTCAATGCTCAATTGTATATTGTACCCAATTGACAATGTCTAGAATTGGCAAGGATGTAAGGTAACACCTTGTAACTTACTGATAGACTATTTATAGATAATTTGATTGTTTCATGCACCATATTGTTTTCATTGAGGAAATAATAGGAAATGCAGTAAATCAAGAATCTGGTTTGAATATGTTGTCTTTGCACAAGATAAGTAATCAGAGGAATTATTGCATACTATTCAAAAACTGGCCATGACCGAATTCTGGGTAACACATGTGCAGAAAGGGGCGAAAGGCACTAGCTATATATGAACGGTGACAGGCTGCACAGCCTCGGCCTTCCGGGAAATAGTGTATTTGTGCAAGCTATCTAAGTAAGCAATCAGGGGAATTATTGCATTCTATCCAAAAACTGACCAAGACACAATTCTGGGTAATATACATCTGAACACATGTGCAGACGGTACCAGGGCGACAGCCCCAGCCTTGTGCAAAATGTACCTCTGGCCATTCCTCTGTATCGGTCGAGGATCTTGACACTACTGGGACGACTGGCGAGGACGCGGTCTCGCATTGTCCTCTCTGTGCGCTCCCGTGTCACCTTCTGTTCCAATAGCTGTAGTTTCCTCCGTAATGTCCTGTTTTCTTTCTGGCTTTGAGTTATTTCCAAACGAAACACTGCATAGTCGTCGTCTACGAGTTTACAGATATCTGCCACGGCTGTATTCGCTAGCACCTCCATAATGGAGGCTATTTGAGAGTGAAAAACCATACAGTTAGCCATTGTTAGCAGCTAGCTAGCGTTACCTAGATACAATCTATCAACCAAATCCTGTCTGCAATGCGAATTAAACACTACCTTGGGTAAGTATGTGATGCTGGGTAGTTAAATGAGTCATATTTTGAGTACCAAGGTGTTCATAAACGTCTACATAACAACAATAAAAACGCTATTGTGGAAATTGTTCTTGGTCACTGTTCACTTCCGTTTTCTTCTTCTTCGTGTGATTTTCCGTCAGAGAAACCACTTTCGTCACTTTTTCTAATACCAGAGAGAAAGAGGAAGAAACATGCCCAACTCTGCAGAAAATCTGTCTCCTCCCAGCAGGTGGCGTTTTTTTTCGTCGTTTCGCCAACCAAGCAATGAGTTTTTGTTAGGTCAATGAGTGTCGAATTTGGTAAACAAATTGTTTTATGGCTATGTGGGTTTATTTGATCGAATAATAGTTTCGTAATGCTTCAGTTGCTACGAGTGTACTGATATAAGATGTCCCGACAACTCTGAGGAAAAACCGCTTTATATCAAATCACATTTTATTGGTCACATACACATGGTTAGCAGATGTTATTGCGGGAGTCGCGAAATACTGGTGCTTCCAGTTCCGACAGTGCAGCAATATCTAACAATTCCACAACAAATACCTAATATACACAAATCGAAGTAAAATAAATATTTTTTATTTATTTTATCTTTATTTAACTAAGCAAGTCAGTTAAGAACACATTCTTATTTTCAATGACAGGCTAGGAACGGTGGGTTAACTGCCTTGTTCAGGGGCAGAACGACAGATTTTTTACCTTGTCAGCTCGGGGATTCGATCTTGCAATCTTCCGGTTACTGGTTCAACGCTCTAACCACCTGCTTTACATTGCACTCGAGGAGCCTGCGTGGCAGGCTGACACATATTATGTGAGTGCAGCAAGAAGCCAAGGTACGTTGCTAGTTAGCATTAAACTTATCTTATAAAAAACAATCAACCTTAACATAATCACTACACATGGTTGATGATATTACTAGTTTATCTAGAGTATCCTGCGTTGTATATAATCGATGCGGTGCAGTTTGGGCTGCCTGGCTTGTTACGAACTGTGTGAAGACCATTTATTCCTAACAAAGACCGTAATTAATTTGCCAGAATTGTACATAATTATGACATAACATTGAAGGTTGTACAATGTAACAGCACTATTTACACTTAGGGATGACTTCCGTTAGATAAAATACGGAACGGTTCCGTATTTCACTGAAAGAATAAACGTTTTGTTTTCGAAATTATAGTTTACGGATTTAACCATATTAATGACCTAAGGCTCGTATTTCTGTGTGTTATTATGTTCTAATTAAGTCTATGATTTTATATTTGATAGCGCAGTCTGACTGAGCGGTGGTTGGCAGCAGCAGGCTCGTAACCATTCATTCAAACAGCACTTTCGTGCGTTTGTCAGCAGCTCTTTGTTGTGCTTCAAGCATTGAGCTGTTTATGACTTCAAGCCTATCAACTCCCGAGATTAGGCTGGTGTAACCGATGTGAAATGGCTAGCTAGTTAGCGGGGTGCACGCTAATAGCGTTTCAATCGGTGACGGCACTCGGTCTGAGACCTTGAAGTAGTTGTCCCCCTTGCTCTGCAAGGGCCGCGGCATTTGTGGAGCAATGGATAACGATGCTTCGAGGGTGGCTGTTTTCGATGTGTTCCTGGTTCGAGCCCAGGTAGAGGCGAGGAGATGGACGGAAGCTATACTGTTACACTGGCAATACTAAAGTGCCTATAAGAACATCCAATAGTCAAAGGTATATGAAATACAAATGGTATAGAGGGAAATAGTCCTATAATAACTTCCACCTAAAACTTCTTACCTGGGAATATTGAAGATTCATGTTAAAAGGTTTCATATGTTCTCATGTTCTGAGCAAGGAACTTAAACGTTAGCTTTTTTTACATGGCACATATTGCACTTTTACTTTCTTCTCCAACACTTTGTTTTTGCATTATTTATTTGAGTCTAAATTGATTTTGTTGATGTATTATACTAAGTTAAAATGAAAGTGTTCATTCAGTATTGTTGTAATTGTCATTATTACAAATAAAGAAAGAAATAAAAATCAGCCGATTAATCGGTATCTGCTTTTTTTGGTCCTCCAATAATCGGTATCGGCATTGAAAAATCAAAATCGGTCGACCTCTAGTCCGAAGCCTGGGCCTAGATACAGTGAGGAGCCCACACAAGCAACCCATGGAGCGGAGCCGTTAAACTGGCAGGCCAGCATATGGAGGGGAGATGTGCGGGTCAAGAGAAACAAACCTTCGAGTGTGATGAAGATTTACATGTGAACGCATGTAGTGCAGCACCAGGAGGGGTTCGGGTCATAGCGCAGAATAAACAAAGAGTAATGCCATTTGACAAACTGTTTTATGCCCCAGTCACTGTAAATAACCAGTTCCAATTGAAAGGGATGCTTGACACCGGCTCCATGCCCTGTACTTTAAGCGAGGCAGCAGAGCAAAGAATGCTTGCGGAAAATATTAGTCTAGAGAAGAAGCCACTATCAGAGCCAGTTATTCTCATTGGTGTAGGGGGAAAACGGCACAACCAAAATGCATGTATGAAGTTGACCTTAACTTGTATGGGATTAGTTGTTTAGTTTCTGGGCTCATAGTCCCAGGTCAGCATGATGATCTCATTCTCAGTACAAACTTGATAAAGCACCTCATGCATCAAATGAAGGGTACTGACGAGTACTGGAGACTCATATCAGAATGTACTTCGCAGCCCTCACCTGTGGGAGAATACTTCGTGAACATGATGACTAGCCTGACATGTTGGCAGAGTGAAGAAATGCCCCCCAAAAATAGGGACAGTCAAACTCAACCAGGCTGTCACGCTCCTTGCTAAACAAGAGCATCTAGTATGGGGGTGGCTTCTCAACAGCGTGCCAATGTCTCCAGGGAGCACTATTGTGGTTGAACTCACTTCATCCAAGACCATGCCACAAAACATCATGGTGGGCCGAGTCATCACACCCAGGTGGGGCGACAGGTGGGTGCCCATGAAAGACACTAACCTATCGGAAAAACCTATCACTCTAAAGACAAACTGAAAGCTGGCTGATGTGTGTCCCTGTCTAGCTGTGGAGGACTTCCCAGTTTTCCAAGGCTCCTGCAAGATGGAAGGGGGAACTCTAGGGAAGTGGCCCATCACAACCAGTTCCGTGGATTTGAAGCAGAGACTGCTAGATGTCGGGTTGGGAGAGGTTGACATTGAGCCCTGTAAAATCAGTCAAGCAATAAAAGAATAAGTAACTGAACTAATTCCTAACTACAATGATGTGTTCTCCAAGAGCGCTCTACATATCGTAGAGTTCCGCCTGCCCACTACCAGAAACTACGACAAGTATTGACGGAAATTAGATGAAAGATGTCATGAGATGAAAGGCACAGAGCGAGTCGAGTAAGTAAGAGTTGCTCCTAACCAATCCCTCTAATGGTTAAGGTTAGGTTTGGGCAAGAGTAATCTGATCCTAGATCAGTAGTTAATGACAACTTCTACTTTGATCCCAAACAAACAGACCAATGGTGACGGGGTGGTTGTGGCCCCGACAAAGGTGGTTGTGATATCCAAGATGACAAATGGAGGAAGATGGGCGTACGCCTTCAGTACGAAGGATCAAATCCTTCCTAGGAATGATATTCTGCTATCAAAATGTAATTCCAAACTGTTCTGCTATTGCCAAGACTCTCTTCGCTCTCACTGCAGGTCAGAGGAGAAGGGGGAAGGTGAAGCCCGAGAAGCAAGCTGGCAGCTTCAAAAAGTTGAAACCTACTGACTGGACTAATGAGTGTGATTCTGCACTTAACAGCCTTAAGGATAAGTTGTTAAACTGTGCTGTTCTTGGTCAGGCATGGTTTAAAATAGGCGCAGACTTGCCCTAGTCTAGATATTATAATTGGCAAGTACAATAACTTCTAGATTTACATTTGCATGCAACACTGAAAAAAGATTGAAGAACCATTTTTAAGCAATGAAAAGTTGACAGGCCAGTCCATTTCTTTCAATCAAAAGGCTAGCCAACTATCTAATAAACACTTCAGAGAGGAGGTTGGTGTCTGTTATGAACCAAATTAAAACATATCTTTGAATTACACAAAATAGTAAGGTGGCCAATAACTGGGCTGATAGCAGTATTTCCACTGAAATGTCAAACAGGCTAATTGCTAACATGACACCAACCACAAAACATTTAAGGCTTGATCACAGGATAACACTGTAGAAGACATTTCTTAAAAGCTGTTGCATATGCCGCTAATACGGGGTTACACGCTAGCGTTACCTAGATTAGAACATCAACCAAGTCCTGATTCCAACACGAATGAATTACTAATTGTGGGGTAACCATGAGGTATCTAAGGCTAGACCTAAGGCTAGAGTCTCTCTGAAGGCTGGTGTTTGTATCATAAAAACAGGAGGGTCTATTTAGGCCCCAGGCCCTGCTTCATCCCTGCACTGAGACTGTGAAGAGAAGGGTCTGGGCTGCAGACTGGATCACTGACTACTGAGGTTGTTCAGTCCTCCTGTCTACCTCCTGTCCGCTGGTTGTGTTCTATGTGGTAGTTTCTGTCCCTCGTGGTTCAGTCCTGGCTCCGACTCGAAGGAAAAGCGACAGCGCCTGATCCAGGGCCAGTGACCTGCAACTGCAGAGGGCCAGTTCAAGATGGTGGATCAATTAAGATAACACACTCAGGCCGTTTGCCATGGTCTACTTGTATCGTTCCTTGATGCAGACAGTAAACAAGAGTATATATATATTTATATGAGAAGCGCGTCACTGTACACTTAAACAAGTTACCACAGCCAAGCCCATTTAACACGAATTCAAGTACTTAACATGGAGCCAATTATAATTATTTAAGTCCATATGATTTTGTTCAACTGAGAAGGGAAACTCAGTTCCTGCAAAGGTATTTAAAAAAAAGTCAGTCATTTTTGTATTTGATTTAAAATGGTCATACACTCACAACGTGAAGTACAATACTTTTATTGCACAAAATGATACGTGACAAGTACAATAACATCACTACGGTAACACTTCACCTTTCCTGTAAATCTGGTACCATCGCTTTGATAATATTTATTTTAGAATACTTTGGAAAAGGTTCACTACTACATGTAAAGTAAACATGAATTAAGGCACTATCATGATCATCTTACTTTAAAAACACCAAGAGACAGCCATCCTTCTGAACTGAACTGCAGGACAGGAATGAAACTACTCAGGAATGTTACCATGAGGCCATTAGTGATTTTAAAACGGTTACAGTTCAATGGCTGTGATGGGAGAAAACAGAATGGATCAACATTTGTGACTCCACAATAATGACTTTAATCAATGAGTGAAAATACAAGTATACAGAAAACAAATATTCCAAAATTGGCATATTGTATGCAATAAGGCACTAAACTAATACGACAACAAAAACACAAAGGAATATGCTTTTTGGCTTAAATGCAAAGCCTTATGTTTGGGGAAAATCCAATAGAACGCGTCACTGAATAAACTACCTCTTTATTTTCAAGCATGGTGGTGGCTGCAGCATTTGACACAACTGCAAAATTACACTGTAGTTGCTTACCAAGAAGACAGTGAATGTTCCTGAGTGACCAGGTTACAGTTTTGACTTAAATATGTGTAATGATGGGCCTGTGAGTCAGAAGCAGGTGAAACATTTAAATAAAACAACAAAACCAATTGTAACAAGGCTTAAAAAACCTTCTTAGAAACCTGTCTCCTTCCCTTCATCTACACTGACTGAAGTGAATTTAACAAGTGACATCAAGAAGGGATTGTAATTTTCAGCTGGTCAGTTTATGAAGTGCAAAGAGCAAGTATTCCTAATGTGTTGTGCACTTAAGTCAATGTCACACAATGTCTACATGCAACATTCTACCAAGGAATATTCAACAATGAAATACGTTACTCTCGTTATTCCAAGTGCATCTTTTCTGCTGACAATGAAAAGGAATCTTTGTCTGTAATGCAGGGTGTGATGTCAGTCAGAAGCTATCAAATGGAATGGTTACTTTCTATGTTATAGAGTGGAATGTTTTTTCTGCTGGTGTATCCTGAGGTAACTCCCCTCTAAGAACCTCAGTCCGTACAGGCAAATGGCCTCTCTCCCATGTGGACCTTCAGGTGCATCTTCAGGTTGCCAGACTGAGCGAAGCGCATGTGACACTGGGTACAGCTGAAGGGTTTCTCCCCTGTGTGGACCCTCTGGTGCCGCTTTAGGTTGGACGAGTGTGAAAAACTGGCCTGGCACAGGTGGCAGCTGTACGGTTTCTCCCCTGTGTGCATCCTCTGGTGAATCTCCACCTGTTTGGGGAAACTGAAAGCTTTCCCACAGAATGAACACGGGAAGCGCTTCTCTTTGCCATCGGATCTACTGATAGCGTTGCTACTACTGTCATTTGTCAATGGGCTTGTGTAGCCATTTAATGTTGAGGCACTGGCATTGTCTGAGGTCTGGTTTAACAGGAGAGTGTGAGGAGGACGAAGGCCAGTGAGAGTCTGTGTTGTTGCAGGGTCCATGTTCCAGTTGATAGATCCTATAGAAGGCAGGCTGAAGGCAGCACCTGTTAGTGGGTTAACCTGAGGCGCCATCAGTCTCTCTGAATCACAACTATAGGAGCAGGACGGAGCATCACTAGCCGAGTCAGTGTCTGTTCTCTCCAGCTGCATACGGGCACCTCCCCGTCCCCGCAGACCAAATCTACGCCTCACCCTGGTCTCAGCCAGGCTGTTGTCATGGAGACTTATTTTGGATGTTGTTTTGTGCTCGACTGTCTGTTTCTGGTTAACAGTGTTGTTCCCCAGCCCAGAGTTGAGGATGCTGTCCCATCCATTGACCTCCACTATGTTGCCTCTGGTCCTGGCCTGCTTGATGTCGTCCCCTGGACCCATGGCTGCACCAGTCTGGGAATCAAAAATGGCAGAGCGATCTCCTCTGTTGGCATCCAACCAACCACCTGCAGGAAGAGTTTAGAAAATAGAACTCACAAACATGGCAGAGAACTCTAAATATGGAGTTTTTTTTGTCAATGACCTGGTCAAATTCATACATTATAATGTGTGCTTTTATATGTAAACATAAGCTGTATTTAATTCATTTTATTATTGAAGAAAATGTAGAAAAAAAACTGCCAGGTGCATCACTTTTCCCATTGAAGATCTATTACTGTATGTAGGCTATATGTATTTCTCTCTTACCTTGCTCCCCCATTTTTAGTCCACTCAGCAGGTCAATGCTCTCTGGTCCATCTTCTATTATCTCCTCTTTGACCAGCAGCAGATCAGGCTTCCCATCCTCCATGTCTACTGACTGTAAGAGATACAGAGTGAGAGGATGTTGGATCAAGAAATCTGATATGAGCACCCTGCTATTGAGCATTTTATGATTGCATAGTACTCATAGTAGTGCCTCATTGCCCAAACATGTTAGTTGATTTGATTACTTTACACTTTAATGGTTTGATCATTCAGAGGCATGTTCCCACACTTAAGACAAAATTAATCAAGACCTGGGCCCGTATCCACATAGTCTCTCAGAGTAGAAGCGCTGATCTATGATTTTTCCATTAAATCTTATTAATTATGATCTAAAAGGCTAAACTGATCCTAGATCAGCACCCTGACCTAATATTATTCAGCCAGTAGTTCACAGTGGGCTCACCTCAGTGAGACTGTGTGTGGTCCTGTTCTGCTCAGCTGGTTCCTCTGTGGGTTCAGGAGGTGTAGTCTGGTTGTCCTCCATGACCATGGTCCCCTCAGCGTTACCCAGACCCTCCTCCTTCAACATCACCACCTCTGGACCCTCCTCCTCCTGGAAGAGAGAGGTGATACAGATTACACAGACATACACTCCCTTAGGTACGTACACACACAAACAGGTAATAACTGTTTAGCCATCCCACTGCTATATTGTAGTTACAGAATTACTTAATTGTTGTTAAACATCATGGTGGACATAAATATGATTTTGCGGGTAAATATGAGTCAACTATGATAAGTCAGAAGTCAGACAAACCTCAACTATTTTGACATGTAAAATAAAATGCATGAAAAATGGAAGAGGCTATATATGGACAGGCTTGGTGCCCAAATTGCTCAGCTGAGAGTCGAGTGGAGACGAATGGAGTCTCTTCAGTCTGATGAAGCCTTCCCAGCTAGCTAGTTTGTGCTAGTTTGTAGGCAACAGCAGCATGGTGCTAGTTAAAACTTGTAAAAGACTGTTTATTTCGACTGGACGAGTGATTCATAACTTGTAGTATTGGGCACCATCTGGATGTCACCGTGACACAAGCCGGTGTGAATGACCAGCGTTGTTTCGTGGTTCGTCCCACTGTTGCGTCACCGGGCAGCTGTATTACGTTGCTAACGTGGCCAATTTGTTCTGAACTGACAGAACGTCCCTACTCAACGGTCGCTGCGTGACATACAACATACATTTTGGGCAACAGGCATGTTCGAATAGACTATCCAGTGTACAGTAGGTGTTTGTGTATATTTAGTAAGTGTATATTGGTTATAAAGCGCTGTCTGGAGAATAAGGTGAGATCAGATGTGATGTATACTAAAGAGAGATTCAATGAAAGTCTTAGAATGAAAAGTCCCATTTTGTGTTTATTAACCCTTTACACATGTGGGAATTGAACTATATGGATAGGAAATGTTTCTTACAGAACTAAAAAAAATAAAACCATACAGAACCATGGTAGCAATTGAAAGGGAACAGTTGAGATAATTAGACCAAAAGTGAGCACACAACAGTTTACCTGACAAGATCCAATCTAAACATGACACTGTTGATTTTATGTGCATTTTCCATTTACTGTACATTTTGCAACAGTTGTTGACAAACTCCGAACACACTCTGCATACATTCAGTAACAAAGTAAGAATATCCCTGGGCAATGTGGGGTAGGTGCAACATAAGACCAGAAAATTACAGGGGTTTGAGTGAGAGGACTAACTGGGGTCTCCAAGTGGCCACACACCTCTCCAAAGTGTGCACAGTTCCAATTTCAATGCACTTATGACTCAGAGTCTTCAACTATAAAAGGTACTTTTTTTGCTCTCCTAGCGGTGCTGTTGAGGAACTAGAGCAAGCACACTTGTAGTTGTTCTGTTTCGGAACACAACCCTGCATCCCCGCCATCACACAATTACTGTTGTTTACACAATCCCAAAATAGTCCATTATAAATCGCAATCTGGCTAAAGTGGACAATCTGAAAGCTTGTTCTATTGCAAACATGACTAGCTAAGGTATAAAATACAAATCTTACAGCATTAGGCTTTCACAAGGTAAATCAGAGAAACAGATAGTCATTGTGGTGCGCATAGAATGGAGTCATGAGTGCATTCAGGTGCGTGTTCAGCACCTCATAAACAAACATAGGATCAGTCTGTTCAGAAGAACCCAGGGTATGACGACATCACATCTTGTAACTGCACATCAAACATAGTGATCAGAAACGTTGACACTGTATATGACATGAGTTAGATTTGGCGATGTGAAGTGCAGATTTGGCTTGCTTGTATGACAGTGGTATTTATAAGAATCCTCAACGTCTCACCTTTCACGATACATCGAGTCATCTTAATTTACGGCATTTCCCTCAGTCAAAACCCATACAGCGCTTACCCATTCCGTGATGGTTACGAGTGTATTTAACAAGTGTTAAATACTCCATATAAAAACCACACATGCATGTCAACAACAAATCTGAATGAACTTAATAAACTGTATTAATTTTCTCATGAAGTAGTTGGAAGTAATAAAATAGGCATTTATAAACATATAGCTTACACAGTACTTTTAAGGCTTATAGATCACACAATGCCTGGATTCAGAATTATATCTATGACTCGTTATTCCAAATTCATCTGTGGATCTTTACTGCTGACAACAATGAAAATTCATCTGACTTTAATGCAGCATTTGATCTGAGAAGCGAGAAGTGAGAAGCGATCAAGTGGAATGGTTACTTTCTGTTAGAGTGGAATGTTTTTTCAGCTGGTGTATCCTGAGGTAGCTTCTTTCTGAGAACCTCTTCCCACAGTGCGTACAGGCGAACGGCCGCTCTCCTGTGTGGACCTTCAGGTGCATCTTCAGGTTGCCAGCCTGTGTGAAGCGCATGTGACACTGGGGGCAGCTGTAGGGTTTCTCCCCTGTGTGGACCCTCTGGTGCCTCTTCAGGTGCCCAGCCTGGGCGAAACACATTTGACACTGGGTACAGCTGAAGGGTTTCTCCCCTGTGTGGACCCTCTGGTGCCTCTTCAGTTTGCCAGCCTCGGTGAAGCGCATGTGACACTGGGTACAGCTGAAGGGTTTCACCCCAGTGTGGACCCTCTGGTGGATCTCCACCTTCTGGAGGCAGCTGAAGCCTTTGTTACAGAGCATGCAGAGGAATGGTTCATCTTTACTACTGCCTGATGTTGCTCCCCCTCCCAAAACCTGGGCCCCTTGGTCCTTTGAGTTCAAAACCTGATCAAAAAGGATGCGGCCGTGTGAATTGGAAGGCCCCATTGACGTGGACACTAGGTCGCGATCCCCGAGCGCATGTAAAGGGGAGTGGGTCTCAATATTTCGATTTGTCTCTAAACTTTCCCTGTAATCTAATAAAGCTCTGCCTTGAGAGAGTCCTTCCCCTAAGTGAGTCTCATCCACATTCCATGTCAGAGGAGCGTCGCCCTCCACTTTCACAGTCACCTCATCTACGACTATAACCTCCCCTTTCTTATCTAGGCACCCTTCAGAGTACACATTACTACTGTACTGGTTCCAGTCCCCTCTAGACAGATCCATCTGTGTCTCTAAACCCAAGGGCATGTTGCCAGGGTCCATCTCTGTAGTGTAAGAACATGACAGATCATTGCCAGTCTCTAACGCGTAACCTGAGTCCCGATGGGAATGAACCGTCCTCGGGTTCGGGTTACCGTAAAGTAAATACTCTAAGCCAGGAGCAGGAGGACAGCCCAGTCGCCTCAGCCCCAGTATCTCTGGGTCTGATCTGTGGTCAGATCCTGTGTGTAATAGCCGCCTGTGCATTACAGTTAAAGTCTCGGCGTCTGTCTCTGACTTGAGGACGGCGTCCAGCATTCCACTGACCTCCGTGATGCTGCGTCGGGTCCTTGGCTGGGGCGAGGCGGTGAGGTCCTCCGTGGCTACAGGGGGCGCCACTCCAGCCGCTGCTCTAGTCTGGATGTCTCGTGGGTCCTCTCCTTCAGTCCTCTCCTGTTTAACCTGTGACGATCCTTCAGAACCAGCAGCCTCTGCATCTGCAGACTGACACATGAAGAGAGGTTTATTTTATCTTTATTCAACTAGGCAAGTCAGTTAAGGACAAATTCTTATTTACAATGACGGCCTACCCCCAGATGACGCTGGGCCAATTGCGCGCCACCCTATGGGACTCCAAATCACAACCGGATGTGATGCAGCCTGAATTCGAACCAGGTACTGCAGTGAGACCCCTTGCACTGAGATGCAGCGTCTTAAACCACCGCGCCACTCGGGAGCCCCCGAGGTTATTACCGGTACATGAACTGAATTGGATAACAATGTCATAGGGAAGTCTCACAAGCTCCTGGACCACATTTGATGTACTGTAATGTTACACTATGACACTAACCTCTATCAAGATAACATGCTGGGTTGAGGTTCCACTCCCCTCATCTACAGCTATGGGTTGGTCATCTCTCCACGCGTTGTGTCCCACTGGCTTCACAAAGCTCATGTGGCCTCCAGTGAGATGTCCTTCACCTGAGAGAGTGATTGGGGGAAAAGAGGTGGTTAAGTTAGGTTGTGTTAATGCTCAAAGCTATATTTTACACTACTGACACTGGCCGAATACCCATACTTGCGTCATAAATATTAGGCTGTTTGAGTATGCGAAAATAAAATATGTTTTATAGTACACACACTTTCAAAAATCTAATGGTAGGATGTTCTACTAATTTTGGCTTTTCATCTAGTAGAATTAACTTAGGGAATTTCCCAGCCACAATGCATTGGAAGAGGGAGGAGTTTTGATAACAAAACAACTTGGAATATGGTAAATAGCGAAGCTTCTGCGGTGGTGTTCAAATGTAAGTAGTTTTTGTTCTCAAATTTATCACACTTATTTCATCGTACAAGATCGTAACTCCCAATTGGATATCACAAGAAAAAAAATATGAATAAAAAACCTGCACACTGCTCTTGCTAGCGTTACTTTTTTATTTTAAGCTTCATGGGTCGGCCCGGCCCCTTGGCCTTCGTCAGAGCTCCTCTGCTCCTCCTCCTGAATGCATTGCAGCCTGCCTCAGCCTCGCCACATCACTGTCTGTCTCAGTAACCTCCTCTCTGTTAAAGTAAACATAGTAGCCTATATTTTGCTCCTGCTAAAGTAGGCTCCGTTTAACATTAGCTTCTTACTTCACCCTTCTAGCTAGCTAAGTAATACTAAACAGAGCCCTTCAACATTACTGCAATAACAGTCTCTGCCGGCAGCTAGCCACCTGACTGACTATCTACACTGAACAAAAATATAAAACGCAACATGAAGTGTTGGTCCCATGTTTCATGAGCTGAAATAAAAGATACCAGAAATGTTCCATGCGCATAAACATCTTATTTCTCTCAAATTGTGGACAATTTGTTTACATCCATGTTAGTGAACATTTCTCCTTTGCCAAAATAATCCATCCACCTGACAGGTGTGGCATAGAAGCTGATTAAACAGCATGATCATTACACAGGTGCACCTTGTGCTGGGGACAACAAAAGGCCACTCACACAATGCAATGCCACAGATGTCTCAAATTGGCATGCTGACCGCAGGAATGTCCACCAGAGCTGTTAGAGAATTTAATGGTAATTTCTCTACCACAAGCCGCCTCCAACATCGTTTAAAATAATTTGGTAGTACATCTAACCGGCCTCGCAACCACAGACCATGTGTAAACTGTAGGTTTGCGCAACCAAAACATTTCTGCACAAACTGTCAGAAAAATGTGGCCTTTTATAAAATGGATTTCAGGCAATTCTACATGTCTGAAGACTTTGGCAGAATAGTTTTTTAATACCGCACAAATTATTTATGACAGGCTACTTTGACAAACTGAGATCAATAAAAAAAAATACCTTACCTTGAATCCATCAATAGACTAGGCCTACGTGTGTGGAGACACATTATAGGCTACAATATGAGGAAATTTGTCCTAAAACTGCTTTCCAGTTTATCTGACTCACCCAATGATGCGCAGCTCACTCACTGGTGATGACCGATGCTCTCGTGCCAAATGCCTTTCTCTCATTTTACTTTGTAAAACAATATTTGGAAGTTGATCAAATATTTTGGTAGCCTACAGCAGACAGATTAGATTCTATTTTCAGCAGGAGCCATTTGCTTTCCAACCTGTGTTTTCCTGTGATTGTATTTGAAATATTGCAAAATACTTGTTTTTGTCTGCATGCTGTTTGTTCACTGACATATTTGCAGTGCATTCCAAAATGTAGGACCATACCTTGCTATTAGGCTACACTCCACAGCTAGGCTATTCAAAATAAGCTATTGGTCCTCTGTGACACATTTTTTTTTGTGGTGTAGTAGGCTATTCTGAATTATTTCATTTATTTCTGAACAGACAGCATTAACTCTATAACTTTGGAAAATGTATTTCAATATATCAGGGGTGCTGCAGCTCCTACAGAACCCTTCGCACTTCTATAATGAAACAGATGATGCCGTGCCACGCTGGAGAGAGAGAGAAGAGTTACAGGCTAATGTCTATAAGAGAAGGGAGAGAGATCATATGAAGTTCATCTCATTCTAGTTCTGAGAGATACAGGCACGCGTCTCACACAGCCACAGTCACACATTGGTCTCAAACATAGGTTACAATGTTGCACAAACCATAAGCCTGGGCCTGCCCAACCCGAATCAACTCTTAGAATATCAGGCCTGGGCTGAATTTCCTGAACGAAACAGTCCAAAACAGTCCAAAACAGTGACGTGCCTGATCCTTTTCCTGCAGGATTCGGCTCAAATTAAGCACTGATATTAACATGGCACAAGTCATGGCAAAATGTGCAGAATTTCCGGAAATGAGCTTTAAAACATCACATTTTGCCTGTGCCCCATGACAAAATGTGCTGAATTGTAGCAAACTTGATTCTAAAACTTAAGGCCGGGAACGGGACGACTGACTCCGCAGTCTCGGCCTTCTGCAAAATGTACCTCTTGCCATTCCTCTATATTGGTCGAGGATCTTGACACTACAGGGACGACTGGCGCGGACGCGGTCTCTAATTGTCCTCTCTGCGCGCTCCCGTACCACCTTCAGTTCCAATTGCTGTAGTTTCCTCCGCAATGTCCTGTTTTCTTTCTGGCTTTGAGACATTTCCAAACGAAACACGGCATAGTCGTCGTCTACGAGTTTACAGATCTCTGCCACGGCTGCATTCGCTAGCACCTCCATGATGGAGGCTATTTGAGTGTGAAAAACCATTGTTAGCTAACGTTAGCGGCTACTTAGATTACGTCTATCAACCAAGTCCTGTCTCCAGCGCGAATTAAAGACTACCTGAAGTAAGTATGTGATTCTGTGCTGTTCAATTAGTCATATTTCGAGTTCCAATGTGTAATATAAACGTCTAAATAACAACAAAAAACCGCTAACGTGGAAATTGTTCTTGGTCACTGTTCTCTTCCGTTTACGCACTGAATTTAAATTATTTTTGGTTGGCGTCATTGCTCAAAGGGTGTGGTTAAATGAAAAATAAATGCGCGCTGTTCTTTGAATTACGGTACTGTTTATTACGTTACACACCAAATCTCCTATGATCAGTATCTTTCAAGCTGAGAGCAGACTTTTTTTTAGAAAGAATAGTGTGTTAGCAAGAATAGAGTAGAAAATAATAGAACGATCTTAATCCATCTACATCACAGTCCTTGTTCTAGCCAAGGTTTACTGTCTCTCTAAAAACAAAAGTATTTACACAAGTCTGTTTCAAATGACAAGTTAACAAAGGGTTATGAGGGGTAATATAGTTCACATACCTTCATTGATAGATTCTAGAGAGTCTATGAAGTTAAAAAATAATATATTCTACTCTGGTTTTCTTTGAGCCACGGTGCCAATTTTG
Source organism: Oncorhynchus mykiss (assembly GCF_013265735.2). Lineage (NCBI taxonomy): Eukaryota > Metazoa > Chordata > Actinopteri > Salmoniformes > Salmonidae > Oncorhynchus > Oncorhynchus mykiss. Next base: position 63,880,415 of record NC_048574.1, on the reverse strand, counting down.
AACTTAACACAATAACCTTATCTTTCATATCAGCTAGAAATAATAATAATAATAAAAAAGGATAGATTACTACACACATTTATAGGGCTAATTAGGGTTCCCACATATATACAGCAAGTAGTGAAAATTTGCTTTGAAAATCCAATACTTATATGTAGCCAATCAGTCACCAGGTGAGTGGATGAAGGCAAATAGACTTGTTCTTAACACACCTCAAACTTAATAGGGTGTTACCTTGAATGAATGAATATTGACTATAGTAGTCCTTTGTATCTTGTTTGGCGTTTTCTTGCATTAGTTTGATTGCTATAAGAACTATGAGCTCACACACCATTACGTTAAAGCACATGTGTCTTCATAGATCCCCTGATGTGTGTTTACCACCACCATTTGTCTGACCATAGTGGTCGCGAGTGTAATTCCCCGAATAATACCAGAATATAAGATGCACCCAAATTGGTTCCAACACAGCGCTTTATTTACGGATGACAGACGGAAGACCCGAGGAGACCACCTGTGCTAATTAGCTATCTAGCGTGCTCTGAACACCTGTGTGTAACGGAAGGAACGACGCCAGAAAAGTGTTTTAACTGAAAAATACTTTTGGCTGTAACTGTGTTAAACCCGCTAAACAGTGTGCAGTAAGTGTATATTTTGCTTTTGTGAAATTATTTAGACGTGATATTAAAGTAAAGGGCTTTATGTTTCTACAATCGTATCGCAATTGAGAATCGATCCACGTTTAGATGGAGTATTTGACCGTTTTGGCTGCCAGAACCAGTCTCCCTATAAACATAACATATCAGGTCCTTGGACGTTAGGTTGTCAGACCCATCCTTTGACCTCCACTATGTCGCCGATGATCCTGCCCTGCTCAGTTATGCTGTCCCCTGGACTCTTGTCTGCACCGGTCTGGGAATCCAAGGTAGCCGCCCAGTCTCCTGCAGCCAAGCACCTGTTTTTTTTGTGTTTTTTTTTACAATTACCTGGTCAAGTTCATACTTTACAATTTGGTTTTGTATGTAAGCATACGTTGTTTTGATTTCATTTTATAAATGAAGAAAATCAAGAAAAAATAGCCAGGGGCATCACTATTCCCATTGAAGATCTATTACTGTATGTAGTTTATATGTATTTCTCCCTTACCTTGCTCCCCCATCTTTAGTCCACTCAGCAGATCAATGCTTTCTGGTCTGTCTTCTATTGTCTCATCTTTGACCAGCAGCAGATCAGGCTTCCCATACTCTCCCGAGAACCTCTTCTCACAGTGCGTACAGGCAAACGGCCTCTCTCCTGGGTGTACCTTTCAGGTGCATCTTCAGGTTGCCAGCATGGGTGAAGCGCATCTGACAATGGGTACAGTTGAATGATTTCTCCCCTGTGTGAACCCTCTGGATTTCCACCTTTTTGTGTCAGCTGAAGCCTTTTGTTACAGAACATGCAGAGGAACCGTTTCTCTTTAATACTGCCTGATGTGGCTCCCCCTCCTAACCTTGACATCTGTCCAGATGGGAATGAACAACCCTCCTGCTCGGGTTACCATAAAGTAAATACTCTGAGCAGGAGGACAGCCCAGTCGCCCCAGCCCCAGTCTCTCTGGGTCTGACTTGTGGTCAGATCCTGTGTGTAAGAGCCTTTGTGTTAAAGTCGATGTGTCTGTCTCTGACTTGAGGATGAAGTTCAGCGTTCCACTGACCTCCATGGTATGGCAATTGCACCGCTTCCAACTGAAGGGCTCTCCAGGGGGTGGTGCAGTCAGCCCAACACATCACCAGTTGTACAGTGCCTGCCCTCCATGACATCTACAGCACCCAGTGTCACAGGAAGGCCAAGAAGATCATCAATGAGCCACGGCCTGTTCACCCCGCTACAAATAGTCACCACTTGCCTTAGTCACTGTTCTAGCCTGCCCCCACCCGGTACTCTACCCTGCACCTTAGAAACTGCTGCCCTATGTACATAGTCATTGAACACTGGTCACTTTAATTAATAATGTTTACATTCAGAATTTTTTGGGGTCATCACCCATCTTCACACAATACCCCAAAATGACCAAGTGAAAACATGTCTAGACCTTTTTGCTAATTTACTGAAAATGACATACAGAAACATTTAATTTACATACCACTGAGTCAATACTTTGTAGAAGCACCTTTGACAGTGATTACAGCTCTGAGTCTTTTTGGGTAAGTCTAAGAGCTTTCCACACCTGGATTGTGCAACATGTGCCCATTATTCTTTTAAAAATTATTCAAGCTCATTCAAATTGGTTGCTGATCATTGCTATACAACCATTTTCAGGTCTTGCCATAGATTTTAAAGTAGATTTAAGTCAAAACTGTAACTCGGCCACTCAGGAACATTCACTGTCGTCTTGGTAAGTAACTCCAGTGTTCATTTGGCCATGTGTTTTAGGTTATTGTCCTGCTGAAAGGTGAATTCAGACTGGACCAGCAGACTGAACCAGGTTTTCTAGGATTCTTTCTGTGCTTAGCTCCATTTTTTTATGCTGAAAAACTCCCCAGTCCTTAACGATTACAAGCACACCCATAACATTATGCAGCCACCACTATGCTTGAAAATATGGAGAGTGGTACTCCGTGATGTTTTCTATCGGATTTGCCCCCAAACATAACACTTTGTTTTCAGGACAAAAAGTGAATTGCTTTGCCATAATTTTTGCAGTATTACTTTAGTGCCTATATTAGTACCTTATCCTGTACAGTATTCCTTCTTTTCACTCTGTTAATTAGGTTAGTATTGTGGAGTAAATACAATGCTGTTGATCCATCTTCAGTTTTCTCCTATCACAGCCATTAAACTCAAACTGTTTTAAAGTCACCATTGGCCTCATCATGGTGAAATCCCTGAGCGGTTTCCTTCCTCTCTGTCAAGTGAGTCAGGAACGACACCTTTATCTTTGTAGTGACTGGGTGTATTGATACACAATACAAAGTGTAATTAATAACTTAACCATGCTCAAAGGGATATTCAATGTCTGCTTTTGTTTACCCATCTACCAATAGGTGCCCTTCTTTGCGGGGCATTGGAAAACCTACCTGGTCTTTGTGGTTGAATCTGTGTTGGAAATTCACTGCTCGACCAAGGGCTCTTACAGATAATTGTATGTGTGGGATACAGAGATGAGGTAGTCATTCAAAAATCCATTCAACTTATTTTGCAAGTTTTTACACCTGGACTTATTTAGGCTTGCCATAACAAAGGGGTTGAATACTTATTGACTCAAGACATTTCAGATTTTCATTTTGGATTCACCTGTAAACATTTAAGAACATAATTCCACTTTGACATTATGGGATGGTGTGTAGGCCAGTGATGACAAATCTCAAGTGAATCCATTTTAAATACAGGCTGTAACACAACGAAATGTGAAAAAGTCAAGGGGTGTGAATACTTTGAAGGCACTGTGTATTTAAATTATATAGAAATCAATATCAAGCCATGGCTGTAATTTTTGCCTTGATATATTTCATGATGTGTAGCCTAACAGGTGAGGTGCCAAATCTAGATTCAGTGCATTATAATAGGATCAAATAAAATAACATTGTATTGGTCATGTACACATTTTTCAGATGTTATCCCAGGTACAGCGAAATGCTTCTGTTTCTAGCTCCAACAGTGCAGGAATACCGAACAATACACACAAAAATAAAATGATTAAGAAATTAAGGGTAAATCAAATCAAATGTATTTATATAGCCCTTCGTACATCAGCTGATATCTCAAAGTGCTGTACAGAAACCCAGCCTAAAACCCCAAACAGCAAGCAATGCAGGTGTAGAAGCACGGTGGCTAGGAAAAACTCCCTAGAAAGGCCAAAACCTAGGAAGAAACCTAGAGAGGAACCAGGCTATGTGGGGTGGCCAGTCCTCTTCTGGCTGTGCCGGGTGGAGATTATAACAGAACATGGCCAAGATGTTCAAATGTTCATAAATGACCAGCATGGTCAAATGATAATAATCACAGGCAGAACAGTTTAAACTGGAGGTGGACTGGGGACAGCAAGCAGTCATCATGTCAGCTAGTCCTGCGGCATGGTCCTAGGGCTCAGGTCCTCCGAGAGAGAAAGTGAGAAAGAGAGAATTAGAGAGAGCATACTTAATTCACACAGGACACCGGATAGGACAGGAGAAGTACTCCAGATATAACAAACTGACCCTAGCCCCCCGACAAACTACTGCAGCATAAATACTGGAGGCTGAGACAGGAGTGGTCAGGAGACACTGTGGCCCCATCCGATGACACCCCCGAACAGGGCCAAACAGGAAGGATATAACCCCACCCACTTTGCCAAAGCACAGCCCCCACACCATTAGAGGGATATATTCAACCACCAACTTACCATCCTGAGACAAGAATGAGTATAGCCCACAAAGATCTCCGCCACGGCACAACCCAAGGGGGGGCGCCAACCCAGACAGGAAGATCACATCAGTGACTCAACCCACTCAAGTGACGCACCCCTCCTAGGGACGGTATGAAAGAGCCCTAGTAAGCCAGTGACTCAGCCCCAGTAATCGGGTTAAAGGCAGAGAATCCCAGTGGAAAGAGGGGAACCGGCCAGGCAGAGACAGCAAGGCGGTCCGTTGCTCCAGAGCCTTTCCGTTCACCTTCACACTCCTGGGCCAGACTACACTCAATCATATGACCCACTGAAGAGATGAGTCTTCAGTAAAGACTTAAAGGTTGAGACCGAGTTTGCGTCTCTGACATGGGTAGGCAGACCATTCCATAAAAATGGAGCTCTTTAGGAGAAAGCCCTGCCTCCAGCTGTTTGCTTAGAAATTCTAGGGACAATTAGGAGGCCTGCGTCTTGTGACCGTAGCGTACGTGTAGGTATGTACGGCAGGACCAAATCAGAGAGATAGGTAGGAGCAAGCCCATGTAATGCTTTGTAGGTTAGCAGTAAAACCTTGAAATCAGCCCTTGCCTTGACAGGAAGCCAGTGTAGGGAGGCTAGCACTGGACTAATATGATCCAATTTTTTGGTTCTAGTCAGGATTCTAGCAGCCGTATTTAGCACTAACTGAAGTTTATTTAGTGCTTTATCCGGGTAGCCGGAAAGTAGAGCATTGCAGTAGTCTAATCTAGAAGTGACAAAAGCATGGATGAATTTTTCTGCATCATTTTTGGACAAAAAGTTTCTGATTTTTGCAATGTTACATAGATGGAAAAAAGCTGTCCTTGAAACAGTCTTGATATGTTCGTCAAAAGAGAGATCAGGGTCCAGAGTAACGCAGAGGTCCTTCACAGTTTTATTTGAGACGACTGTACAACCATCAAGATTAATTGTCAGATTCAACAGATCTCTTTGTTTCTTGGGACCTAGAACATGCATCTCTGTTTTGTCCGAGTTTAAAAGTAGAAAGTTTGCAGCCATCCACTTCCTTATGTCTGAAACACATGCTTGTAGCGAGGGCAATTTTGGGGCTTCACCATGTTTCATTGAAATGTACAGCTGTGTGTCATCCGCATAGCAGTGAAAGTTAACATTATGTTTTCGAATTACATCCCCAAGAGGTAAAATATATAGTGAAAACTTTAGTGGTCCTAAAACGGAACCTTGAGGAACACCGAAATTCACAGTTGATTTGTCAGAGGACAAAAGACAAACTGATATCTTTCCGACAGATAAGATCTAATCCAGGCCAGAACTTGTCCGTGTAGACCAATTTGGGATTCCAATCTCTCCAAAAGAATGTGGTGATCGATGGTATCAAAAGCAGCACTACGGTCTAGGAGCACGAGGACAGATGCAGAGCCTCGGTCTGATGCCATTAAAAGGTAATTTACCCCCTTCACAAGTGCAGTCTCAGTGCTATGATGGGGTCTAAAACCAGACTGAAGCATTTCGTATACATTGTTTGTCTTCAGGAAGGCAGTGAGTTGCTGCGCAACAGCCTTTTCTAAAATGTTTGAGAGGAATGGAAGATTCGATATAGGCTGATAGTTTTTTATATTTTCTGGGTCAAGGTTTGGCTTTTTCAAGAGAGGCTTTATTACTGCCACTTTTAGTGAGTTTGGTACACATCCGGTGGATAGAGAGCCGTTTACTATGTTCAACATAGGAGGGCCAAGCACAGGAAGCAGCTCTTTCAGAAGTTTAGTTGGAATAGGGTCCAGTATGCAGCTTGAAGGTTTAGAGGCTGTGATTATTTTCATCATTGTGTCAAGAGATATAGTACTAAAACACTTGAGTGTCTCTCTTGATCCTAGGTCCTGGCAGAGTTGTGTAGACTCAGGACAACTGAGCTTTGAAGGAATACGCAGATTTAAGGAGGAGTCCGTAATTTGCTTTCTAATAATCATAACCTTTTCCTCAAAGAAGTTCATGAATTTATTACTGCTGAAGTGAAAGCCATCCTCTCTTGGGGAATGCTGCTCTTTAGTTAGCTTTGCGACAGTATCAAAAAAGAATTTCGGATTGTTCTTATTTTCCTCAATTAAGTTGGAAGAATAGGATGATCGAGCAGCAGTAAGGGCTCTTCGATACTGCACGGTACTGTCTTTCCACGCTAGTCGGAAGACTTCCAGTTTGGTGTGGCACCATTTCCATTCCAATTTTCTGGAAGCTTGCTTCAGAGCTCGGGTATTTTATGTATACCAGGGAGCTAGTTTCTTATGAGAAATGTTTTTAGTTTTTACGGGTGCAACTGCATCTAGGGTATTGCGCAAGGTTAAATTGAGTTCCTCAGTTAGGTGGTTAACTGATTTTTGTCCTCTGGCGTCCTTGGGTAGACAGAGGGAGTCTGGAAGGACATCAAGGAATCTTTGTGTTGTCTGTGAATTTATAGCACGACTTTTGATGTTCCTTGGTTGGGGTCTGAGCAGATTATTTGTTGCATTTGCAAACGTAATAAAATGGTGGTCCGATAGTCCAGGATTATGAGGAAAAACATTAAGATCCACAACATTTATTCCATGGGACAAAACTAGGTCCAGAGTATAACTGTGACAGTGTGTGGGTCCAGAGACATGTTGGACAAAACTCACTGAGTCGATGATGGCTCCGAAAGCCTTTTGGAGTGGGTCTGTGGACTTTTCCACGTGAATATTAAAGTCACCAAAGATTAGAATATTATCTGCTATGACTACAAGGTCCGATAGGAATTCAGGGAACTCAATGAGGAACGCTGTATATGGCCCAGGAGGCCTGTAAACAGTAGCTATAATAAGTGATTGAGTAGGCTGCATAGATTTCATGACTAGAAGCTCAAAAGACAAAAACGTCTTTTTTTTTTTTGTAAATTGAAATTTGCTATCGTAAATGTTAGCAACACCTCCGCCTTTGCGGGATATGGTCACTAGTGTAGCCAGGAGGTGAGGCCTTATTTAACACAGTAAATTCATCAGGCTTAAGCCATGTTTCAGTCAGGCCAATCACATCAAGATTGTGATCAGTGATTAGTTAATTGACTATAATTGCCTTTGAAGTAAGGGATCTAACATTAAGTAGCCCTATTTTGAGATGTGAGGTATCATGATCTCTTTCAATAATGACAGGAATGGAGGAGGTCTTTATCCTAGTGAGATTGCTAAGGCGAACACCGCCATGTTTAGTTTTGCCCAACCTAGGTCGAGGCACAGACACGGTCTCAATGGGGATAG